>NC_134860.1:59014438-59326760 GCF_049852395.1 Peromyscus maniculatus bairdii | reverse complement strand
CCCACAGACCCTTTAGAAGTCTTTCCTTGGCCTTGCAATTTTATTTTTTGTATCTTCCCATTTTCCCATTCATGGTCGGTCCCCATTTCCAGTGTTTTCTTAGGAGTCCTTAACAGCTCTTTTCACTTCCAGTTTGGAGTAGTAGTATTATTTGTTGCTTCCTGTCTCATTGTCCTGTTAATGTTCCCTAACTCTCAGTCTGCCTTTCATACATTCTCATCCCCTGCCTTCTGCCAGAACTGATCATGTTAGCTCTTGTCCATTTTCTATTTGCTCCTTCTGACATATAGTAAATATTTTCCCCCTGCACTGCTGTTATATCTGATCATTTGTTTTCCTTACTTCTTCAGTGTTTGTATAGAGATTTTTCTTTTCATTCCCTAGTTTTTGGCTCATTTGGGTTTTTTTTTCTTTTTCTTTCTTTTTTTTTTTTTTTTTTTTTTGTCTATATGCCTGCCCACTCCAGTGTTTTTTTTCTGACATTATATTCTTCTGTCCATCTATGTTATTTCTTTTTACTAGATCTCTCCTATACCAGCCTTTAACCTCTTTTATCCATTTTAAATGCTGTTGACTCTGACTCTAACCCCCCACCCCCCCCCACCCCTCTACTGGATCCTCATACAGGGCAGGCAGTACTCCACCATTGGGCTATATCTCCGGCCATTGCTTCTCTTTTAGCTTTTTGTTCATTGGCCTGGGTGGGCCACTTTGAATTGGCTCTGTAGGCCAGGCAGTCTGTAACTTACCATAATTCTCTTCCCCCCACTTGCTTCTGTCTAAAGTCGCAGGCCTGTACCTGGCTTTACTCCCCTGCCCCATTTTTTTCCCATTACCTTACCCTTTCTTCTGTCTGTCTATCTCCCCACTCCTCTCTTTTTGAGACAGGGTCTTCACTGTGTAGCCCTGGCTAGCCTGGAGCTCACTATGTAGACCAGGCTAGCCTCCAATTCACAAAGATGCACTTGCCTCCCAAATGCTGGCATTAAAGGTGTGTGTGACTATGCCTGTTTTTACTCCTTTTCTCAGTAGAATAAATTCCAAGTTCTGAAGCCTAGAATTTGAGGTACAGACCGTACTTCTTTCCCCCAGCATTCACATGTACACAGTTTCATTTTTGTGCATCCTTAACTTTAGCTTTCTTGATCTGTTTCTTATCGTCCGTACGTATTAACACCCCACTTTTCTAGTGTCAATTGTCAGTGCCTGCTGTTTAAAATCCAATTCAGAAGAGTGAATTTGAGTTTTGCTTTTTTTGTTGGGTCTTCTATGACTGTCTCAGTTATAATACTTTAACTGCAGAATTATGCAGGCTTATAAATAGCTATAATTGGTAATGTAACCCAAATGGTATAGTGTACTCAGGTGGAGGTCCCAGATTTAAGACTAGTCTGGAGGCTACAGCTGTACTGAAGTGATGTGAGAACTTTGGCTCATACAGTGATCATGGGTTTCTCTGTCTATACAAGGAATTTCCAGAGGTAAAGTTGTCATGACCCATTCATTACATGTTTTTGAGAAAGGAGGAGTCAAGAGACATAATTGGCTAAGTGCTGCAACTATTGGTGGACATGAAGGCAGATTTGTAGTGACTGTTTGAGAAGCAGATTTGTAGTGACTGTTTGAGAAGCTTAGGTAGATAGAGATGGGCAGCTGGTGATGAATGTAACAAGGTGAAATTGAAAGACCACATAAGATGGTTGTGTAGATTTGAGGCTTGTAAGTTAAGGTGGTAGTTCCATGTCTAAAAGGATTATTTTATTTTTAACAGTCCTTCATTACAGTTTGAAGCTGCTTGGGCACTAACTAATATAGCATCAGGAACTTCTGCACAGACTCAAGCTGTTGTACAGTCTAGTAAGTCAAATCTTTCTTTTTAATGGTGACAGTGGGTTTTATACTAATGACTGAATTTTATCTTAGAATATTTTAAAGTTACAGTATACGTTTTTAATGTTACTTTAATGATTTATTTTTATCTTTTCCATAAGTATTATTAAACTGTCATAATTGTTGTTTTGGACCGAGAAAGAGAATAGACTTTCAGGGTAGAGACCATCCCCTAATAACAGGATTGAAATGTCTTATTTTTAATACCTTCTAAGTATGCTGAATAGCTTAGGCCTTTCATGTTACAGCATATACTTGTTTTGGGGTGTGGGGCAGGGCAGGGCAGGGCAGGGTCTTGGGGTGTAGCCGGGTCTGTCTTTGAGCTTTTTGTGTAGTTCCCACCTGATCTTAAATTCAGGGTCCTCCTGCTTCAGCGTTCTGGGTGCTAGGATTACAGGTGTCACACCTGGCTCACATACCCTGGTTCATTTTTCTTTTTTTAATTGTGAGACAGGTCCTCACTGTGTATCCCTGGCTCACCTGAAACTTGAAACTCACAGAAATCAGCCTGCCTCTGCCTCCTAAGTCCTGGGATTAGAGATGTGTGCCACCATATGTGGTGCATTGGTAAACTTGCAAACTACTGTGATTTTTGTGGCTGAAATTAACATAACTTAGAAACTTTTCTAATTTGATGCTAGTTGTCGTAAGTTTTTAATAGAAACTAGGAGGTAAGGTTAACTACAGAGTTTTACTTTGATTATAAACTGAATTTATCAGTGGTAGAAATATAAATGCTTTGAATATTAGGGTTTTTTTTTTTCTTACAAAAAGCTACTCATGGAGTTTGCCGTGTGTCCCCAGTTCTTCACCTAGATGAAATGAGGAGAGAAAGCTTACATACAGTGACTTGTACACACGTGTTCACAGCAGCATCAGTCATAGTTACTCAAAAGTCCACTATTAATGGATCAGTAAAATATATGCAACAGGATATTATTTAACAGTCTAGAAGAATAAAGCACTGGTACCTGTGACATCATAGGTGAACTGCAAAGTCACGGAGTGAGAGAAATCAGACATAATGTGATTTCTTTGAAATGTCCAGAATTGACAACTGAGTAAATAGAAAAGGCAGCTGTTTAATGAGTGCCCGGTTCTGGGTGCTGACTACTGGAAGAGGAAGTAGGTAGTGGTTGCTAGTGATAGGAGAGCTCTTTGAGGAGTGACGGACATGTAGTTCTGCAGAAGTGCTAATAGTTAGCATATACTTACAGTGATACATTCTTCTAAAGTATAAGTTATTTTTAATCAAAAGGCCAAGTACATTATCTAAGTAGTGTAGAAGTAAAGCTAAATATCCTAGAGCTAGCACAAGAGTAGAAAGTTTAAGAAAAAGTGAACTTATTTTGAGGTTGGTTATAATGATAATGTGTAGGGTATAATAGAGTAAGAAATTTAGGGAGTAGAGAGATTTCTCCACAGTTAAGAACACTGACTACTTTCCCAGGGGATCCAGGTTCCATTCCCAGCGCATGCACATGCATGCATGTGTACACACACACACACACACACACACACACACACACACACACACCAGCTTACAGCCATCTGTAACTCCAGTTCTAGAGGCACCCTCTTCTGGCTCCACAGACACTTGTAGTGCACAGATACACATGTAGGCCAAACACCCATACATATAAAAAATAAAGATAGATAGCCGGGCGCTGGTGGCACACGCCTTTAATCCCAGCACTCGGGAGGCAGAGCCAGGCGGATCTCTGTGAGTTCGAGGCCAGCCTGGGCTACCAAGTGAGTTCCAGGAAAGGCACAAAGCTACACAGAGAAACCCTGTCTCGAAAAACCAAAAATAAATAAATAAATAAATAAATAAATAAATAAATAAATAAATAGAAATGTATTTTAAATTATTTGGTAAATATGGTTAATAGGTTTTGATTAATCATATATTAGGCATTAGAATTATATTGAAAATAAGTATTATGATTTCAGGATACTTATTTGGGATGGGATCTTTTAAAAATTGTAAGATTTCGTGCATTTTTTTTAGTTTGATGGCATAGTAGCATGCTTTGGGCTCTGGTGGGTGCTTTATTGCTCAAGTATTAGCAGGTTAAAAGTACTGAAATTAGTTATTTTTTTTGTATCCTTGCCACATTTGTGCACCGAACTGTGAATATTTTATTAAGCTACTTGGGTTGGAATCTGTGATCACAGTAGATAACCCAGTTTTTCTTATGTACAGATGCAGTGCCACTTTTTCTGCGACTCCTCCACTCCCCACATCAGAATGTTTGTGAACAAGCGGTGTGGGCTTTGGGAAACATTATAGGTAAGCTGAATTTAGGTTTGAAAAGGCTTGACTTGAGAATCTTAAATTAACTTTTTTCCTACATTGGCATGGCCATTATATACTATGTTTCCTCTGAATTTCGTGTGAGTTGACTGTATTCATAAACATTTGTAAGGTATAAAAGGAATATGTAATTTGTGTCAGTAGTGGTTAAATTTGTGTTCCTCAAATCAAAATCGTGGAAAGCAACGCTTGATGTCTGACTAATGGTGAGGAAACATAGAGCATCAGTGTCCCAACATGAGCCATTGCACACATTTCAGACTTCTCATCCTGACTGTAATTTTTTTTTAAATACAATTTTCATTTCTGTAGGTGATGGTCCTCAATGTAGAGATTATGTCATATCACTGGGAGTTGTCAAACCTCTTCTGTCCTTCATCAACCCCTCCATTCCCATCACCTTCCTTCGGAACGTCACATGGGTCATTGTCAATCTCTGCAGGAATAAGGACCCCCCACCGCCTATGGAGACAGTTCAGGAGGTAAATGCAGAATTGTAAAGGCGAGATGGTTTATTTCCCTGTTTAAGCTTTATTCATACACAGGGAATATAATGAGCATATGCTGATTTCATTGAAAGCATGAAGGTTCTTTTGTTTTTAAGTGTAACATACTGTATGTCAAGTTGAGTGTTGCGCAAAAACAAAAAGAATGTCAGTCCATTTTAATGCATATTTTTTCATGAAGAGAAAACATTAATTCAGTGGGGGAGGGGGAAGCCAGTTTTGCTGTATTGCCTTATGGATGTAATGCTAAGAAATATGCAAATAATTTGAGTGAATTTGCATTTAATCCATTGATTTCTGACAAAATTGGTGTTCTTAGAAATGTGGTCTACTTTAAATTTTAAAAATCCTATAAAACCTTTAATCTAGCTCGACTGTATAGAGAGTTGGTAACTCTGTATCTTTATAGTCTGTGTCTGTACCGTTTGTTAAGACACTGTTCTTAGCGTGAGTCCCCAGCAGCCATTTTCAGTTGCTCTAGACCTGTAGAAGGGCTGTTAGACTCAGGTCAGCAAACAGACTTTCTGTCTTGTACCGGTTGTCATTTTCCTGACGAAAGCTATTGTTCTACTCAAGCAGCTTATTGAATAAAAATTGAGACCATAACTGTGGAAAGTAATTTCTCTTGACTATTACTGTATACTAACATTTCCATTCTTTTCACCTGACATTTTATGTCATAAATAAGGTCTCTGGAAATAATAGACTTTCTTTTAAAGGAGTATTAATCTTGGTCAGATTTATTTGGATCTTTTAATTAGACATTTGAAATATGCTTTTTTATTTTTCAGATTGAATTTATTAAAATAGATATTCAAACAAATTTCACATTATTTTTAAGTAGTTACTGCTTTTTGTGTCAGTTTGTTTTTATAAAGACATGTCCATCAACTAGTGTCACTATTTATCTTCTTTCCTCAGATTTTGCCAGCTTTGTGTGTCCTCATATACCATACGGACATAAATGTGAGTAAAGTGGTGTTGTCAGTGTGGGATTTGTTTCTTGATGGGACCAGAAGCGGTTTTTAAATGAGTACTAGAGGATAGTCTGTCTGTCCGTCCGTCCATCTGCCGTCCATCCGTGTGTGTGTGTGTGTGTGTGTGTGTGTGTGTGTGTCTGTGTGTGACTGTGTCTGTGTGTCTGTCTGTCTGTCTCTGGTTTTGGAGAATGAGAGTAAGTTTAAATCAGACTGATAAAATTTTTGTTTTTAATCTTTCTGTCAGCAAATGTGCTGATTTGTTGATCTGTGAAGTGATTAAAGACAGAGGTCTCTCTTTCTGTGTGTTCACTTTCCAAAGTTTCAGTCTTAAAATGTTAAATGAAAAACTTCAGAATAAATTATTAATATATTTTAATAATTTAATAATTTTATAGTATATGGCTATCATTGCTCTATTTTATCATGAATTGTTAATTTCTTTATCTGCCTCATTTGCTAATTAAACTATCTGATATGTATGTATAAGAAAACAAATACACATCTATCTATGTATATGTATAGATACGCTGTGCTGTCTTGGGCATCCATGTAGGGTATTATAACTTGTCCCCACAAATTGGGGGGGGGCTGCTATAGTGTTTCTTTTAAAATACAAATATTTATAAAGTGGTAAAATTTTATGAACCACTATGGTCATACAAAACTAATTGCCATGACCTCAGAAGTAAAGCCAGATCCATGGCCTATACCATGATCTCACAAACATACAACGTGATGTAAAAACAAACAAGAAAGTATAATAGAGAAATGACCAAAGTGCTGACTATGGAAGTCCATTTAATTTTATTTGGCAAATTCAAAAATAACACCAAGGAAGTAACATTTAAATGAGTATTATAAGAGCCAGGTGTGGTGGTATATACCTATAATCCTAGCACTTGGGAGGCAGAGGAGAAGGATCAGGAGTTCAAAGCCACCCTGAGTTACATGAGATCTTGTCAAAAGAAAACAAAATAAAGTACATATAACATTATAAATACAAGGAAACTGTGGCAAGAATGGTCACCATGACATCTATCTTTGGTTTAAAATGTGTGGGTCACTGTTTTATACACTCGCCATATGTCAATCCGTTTAGTTTATAAAAAGTCCTATGACACGATATTTCTGTCTGAAGTCATAGAGTTAGCTTGAGTAGTTTGTTGTTTTTGTTTGTTGTTGTTGTTTTGTCAGTTTGAGCCTTGTTTCAGGAACACAGGAAGTGTATTGAGAACTTGAATACACTGAGGTTTTAGAGAGTACAATAGACAGTGAGTGAGTGACTCAAGCTTGAAGTGGAGTTCATCTGCAATCTTGAGTCCTATGTTTAAAAACTTTGGGCTTTGCTTTGTAATGAGTGAGGCCTGTAGAAGGTTTTCTGATAGATAAGTGAAACATTTATATGTGTAACAGCCAGCTGAGAAAACGTATGACTTTTAGCAGGGAAATTTACGAAGGCAGAGTTACTTACTTATAATAATTTGAAGTTGATGAAAGCGTGAACAGTAGTAATAGGCACAGCTAAGGAAAGTGACCAGAATCATAGAACTTTTTCTGTGAGAGTATTTTCTAGCATAGATTGAAGATTGCAGATTATGAGGGACTGATGAAAACGTGGGCATTGAGTAAGATTTCATAGGTGAGGCTATATTTTAGAAAGTGCTAAAATTCAGCCTGAAGGAGTTCCTTGTGTTTGAAGTTTTGAAGCAAGGAAGGAGAACTGACAAAGCAGTGTAAGTGTAACAGATGTTAAGATCACAGACCCTGTGGCCCGCGCCCCCCCCCCCCAAATCAGGTCACACCCCTCTGCTGTCCACCCCTTAGAACAAAGGACTAACAGACATCTGCTGTGTCTCAGGCTAGGCAGGAAAGCAAGTCCTCTACACCCCCTATCCACCACCCCAGGGGAAACGTTGGTAAGAAAGCAATCTGCTGTGGCCTTAGCACCCCTCACTAGCAGCTGCAAGAGAAGCTTATGGTCCTACCTAGTGCCTGCCTCTGTGCACAGGCCCCACCAAACTGGGTCATATGATAGGAAGTCTGCCTTGCCCCTCTGGCAACCTATAAGAATCAGAAACTCCCTTTGTTCTGAGGATTTTCTAGGGCTCTTTGCTTTGGTACCCTTGTCATACATTTTATGTCCTTTAACTCTCCTGCTGAGACTCCTTTGGGAATTGAAGGTTTGGGAATTGAAGGGGAGGCTGTCGTTGTTCAAGGTCCCATCATGATTGCCCATGCTCTGTCTCTTCTAATATATTCCCACTTCAAGGCCCGGGCATGTACACACCCCACCCCCATTTGTTGTTGTGAGGCTTTCTTGTTCTTTCCTAATTAGTGAAACTCATTCTGAAAGGTAGTCTTATGTTGACTCCTTTCATAAACCCATTATTTCTTTTTTTCCTTTTAAGTCAGAGCAATAGATATATAAGATTTGAATTGGGTACGGCAGTGATCAAACAGATTGTAGATCATACAGGGCCTTGGATAAAATAATAAAGCTCACATAGCCTTTTTATATTGGTGATAGCAAAGTTAGGAATAAGTGGTTGAAATTATATTCTGTATTCCTAACTCATACTTTGTAAGGAAAGTAGATTTTAGGGGGGATGATAAAGTTAAGAAGGCAGATTGGTAGTACATTTTTGGTAGACACAGGAGAAAATTAGCCAGTGCTAGAGCTAAGGATTAGGAAATAAGAAAGTGTGGATGACTTTAGATATGCTTAGGTTGAAAGTTTGCTGGATTTGATATGTATGGTGAGGGAAAGAAGTCAGGAGTACCAGCTTTCTAACTTGGATTTTAGGATGGCTATGGCAACACAAACATCAGCAACAGAAGCTTGAGGTCACAGGACTAAAGATGGATGAGATGACAGCTAGAGAGAGTGAGCGAGGGTAAATGGGGGTCATGGAAACAGGTGACTTTGTACCTTTACTGGATAGATGGTTGTGAGGCATTAGAAATCCACCTACACCTGCTGTCAGTCGGTAGAGCATGAGACTCTAAATCTCAGGGTTGTGGGTTCGTGCCCCACGTTGGGCGCCAGGGGGCTGGAGAGATGGCTCAGAGGTTAAGAACACTGGCTGTTCTTCCAGAGGTCCTGAGTTCAATTCCCAGCAACCACATGGTGGCTCACAACCATCTGTAATGAGATCTGGGTCACAGGGCAGTCTAGAGGGCCAGTTCGCATGTTTACTTCTTACCTGCTGTGTTGCTGAAAGTTCATTTGCAATTGTAATTCTGCAGCGTTCAGCTTTTCTGCCTGTTTTAAATGTGTTCAGGGATAGTGCAGTGTCACATTAACATCCGACACCAACCTAACCTTTTTTACTAGTAATATAAAGGAAAGTTAACAATTTTAGCAGACCATTTATGTGCCAAGACTTAGTATTTAGTGACAGGTGACTTGGGGGGTCCCAAAGACCACTTCCCATTGGATGATTTAGTAGAATGACTCATGACTCAGAAAGCTGTTTACACTCATGCTTGTCATTATATCAAAAGGATACAAGTTAGAAATCACCAGGATAGAAAGTTTAGTGTGCATTATATAGATCTGCTGCTGTTGCTATTGTTGCTTTTTGTTGGTTTGATCTCCTGGTTACTGAAAGTAGTGTGGTGGAAGTTCCTAATTGTGGGTGTTGGTGGTGATTGTCTGTAATATCAACTTTGGGAGGTGAAGGGAAGTAGATAAGGAATATAAAAGGCCAGCCTCAGAGACCCTGTTTAAAAAACAGTAACAGAGGCAGGGCAGTGGTGGATGCTACACGCCTTTCATCCCAGCACTCGGGAGGTAGAAGCAGGCGGATCTCTGAGTTCGAGGCCAGCCTGGACTACAGAGAGAGTTCTAGGACATCCACAGTGGTTAGACAGAAAACCCTGTCTTTAGAAACAAAAAACAAAAAACAAAAACAAAAACAAATAAACAAAGCAGGACCAGAACAAACCTCTCCTGCTGTTAGTTTTTTGAGATATTTTTCTTGTTATATTATCTATTTTATAATGGCAATTGCAGTGTTATTTGGTGACTAGATGTTTGTAACTATTGCATCTTCATTAATTTAATGTCATAAATTGTCTTTTGCATTTGTTTTCAGCTAAATTCTACTGTTCTCTTAAGAGAATTGCAACCTCTACTTTCTTTTTCTTGTTTATTTGGTGGTTTAAAAACTATTTTAGATATACCTTGTATAGATTGTAGTTAGTTTTCATTTAAAAAGCTAATTGAGGGCTCTATGCAGGACGTCCTTGCACAGTGGTAAAGTGCTTGCCTTGTATATACAAGGCTCTGTTTAACCCCAACACAACAAAGAAGAGTTTAATTTTATATAATTTATGCTTTGTTCTAGTAGCCATCTGTATACTTCCTTCTTTTTAAACACCTTTGCTTTGTACTCCTTTACCTGTGCAGTGATTGTTGGGCTTATTCTCTTTGCTTCATCTCCATCTTTGCATCTGTAGACTGCAGTCATTTGCATGTTTGGGGGTATTTCCCACCATTATGCACGTTTTTCTTCAACTCTACTCTTTTTTAATAAGTAGCTTAAGTATTTTATTTGTCTGCAACTAAGTTGTTAACCCTTTATTAATGAAAATATACAAAGAATAGTGTTGCAGTTTTTGGTTAGATTTAAGTCAGACATTCATTAATAAGGAATCTTCAAATGTGAATACCCCAGAAATGTTTGTAAGCCATCTGGTCTCAATAACTGTCTCTGAATATCACTTTACTTTGGAAGGTTTGGCAAACATTTGAATTAAAACTCAAGAGTTTTCCAAAATAAAGCCATAATTAATAAAACTATTCTATATTAAACTAAAACAATTTTAATTAAACTTCCTTTTCAAAACAGTAGTAAAGGAAACAAGGCATTTTGTAAATGTGATACTGAACAAGTTACAGTAAAAGTAAATGTGTACTTAACCTCAACACAGGCTGCTCTCTGCTCACAGCCTCGGAACCAAGGCAAACAACAGCCAATAACACCAGGCAGGGTGGTGCCAAAATCAGGCTCTCACAGTTGAACACCTTAGTATAGTTTGGGGGAACTTGGTCAAAGGATCCAGATTCTTTGTTGCAATGGATGAGAAGGTAAAGTGGCTCCTCCCAAGGAGCAGTGCTGCAAGGCCCGGCCCAGCCCTGCTCTCCCTGTGTTCACCCTGATGTTCAGATTCATTCCGGGTGGGGGGGGGGGTACTTTTCCCTGTAGAAGCTCACTGTCGAGGGAGCTCCATGACTGTATGAATGAGGTGAGCTGTATTTTTTAGCACAGCTAGGCAGAGTCTGTGTGTTGATGGCCCGTCTCCAGTTTGTTCTAATCTCTCACCATGTATTTGCAGCTTCAGGACTGCAGACCTTCCCTACATCATCATCATCTTGTCCACTGTCCATCCTAACTTATGATTCAATTTCTGTGTCTGGAAACAATCCCTGTATTTAACAATAATACCTACACATAAAACAGTCTACTGTTACAACTTACATGGTCGTCAAACATTAATGATCTTCCGTAGACCAAGAAAATGTTTCTCACTGTAATAGTTGTGCATCATATTTGCACTCAGACTCCCCAAGATCAAAAAGTTTTGCTCAATACAAATAATAACTTCACACACAGACACGCTTGCACACACACTCTTCTCACAGAGCTGTGCTTTAGTAAACTCCACGTGTTGAATGCCACTGAAGGCATTCTTCACTGAACTGCTGCTCCAGGTACTTTTGTTTGGAAGACCTATCACCATGCAGCACAGCTGTTTTCAACTTGACTTTTTCCTGGGACTCTGGATGACACAGTTGTCAGCTGTGTGGTTCTGCTGCAAGTTCCTAGGCTTTGTTCCTTTCAGTCTTTTTGTTGTTATTGTTATTCAATGTCTTAGTCATTGTTCTACTGCTGTGAAGAGACACCACAACCATAGCAACTCTTATAAAGGAAAACATTTAATTGGGGTTACTTACAGTTTCAAAGGTTCAGTCCATTGTCAGCCTGGTGGGGAGCATGGTGGCATGCAGGCAGACATGGTGCTGGAGAAGGAGCTGAGAGTTCTATATCCCCGAATCCTCAGTAGCAGTATAAGAGAGATACTGAGCCTGGCTTAGGCTTTTGAAACCCCAAAGCCCACCCTCAGTGACATGGTTCCTCCAGTAAGGCCACACCCACTCCAACAAGTCCATACTATCTAAGCCTTCGAAACTATTGCCACTCCCTGATGACTAAGCATTCAAATATATGAGCTTATTGGAGGGGAGGGCATTCTTATTCAAACCATCACAGTTCACTCTCTGGCTCCCATAGGCTTATAGCCATATCATAATGTGAAAATGCGTTCAATCCAGCTTCAAAAGTCCCATAGTTTATAACAGTCTCAACACTGTTTAAAAGTCAAAAGTTAAGATACACAGTGATGGTGCACGCCTTTAATCCCAGCACTCGGGAGGCAGAGGCAGGTGGAGCTCTGAGTTCGAAGCTAGCTTGGTCTACAGAGCTAGTTCCAGGACAGCCAGGGCAACACAACACAGAGAAACCCTGTCTTGAAAAAAAAAAGGGGGGGAGGGGGGCGGTGCAGATCTCATACTTACAACATGCAATGGCACAGAATATACATTACCTTTCCAAAAGAGAGGAAAGGGAGCATAGTGAAGAAATACTGTACCAAAATAAGAATGAAAACCAGCAGAGCAAACTCCAAATTCTGCATTTCTGTGTCTGATGTCAAAGTGCTCTTCAGATCTCCAACTCCTTCCAGCTTTGTTGACTATAACATTCTTTCTTTCCCTTGGGCTGGTTCCACACCCAGTCCGAAGCTTTCCTTGGCATATATCCCATGACTCTGACATCTCCAACATCTCAGTCTCCAAGGTAAACCAGGCTTCACCTTCATAGCTTCACACAATGGCCTCCATGCAGGAATACCTTTGACACACACTTGGCTTCAGCAGCTTTCCTTAGTCAGGGAGGGAGATTCTACAACCCATCTTTTGCATCCTTGATACTAAAGCCAGAACCACATGGCCAAAGCTGCCAAGTTCTGCTGCTTGTTGGGGCTGGAGCTTGGCCCCCTTGTCCAGTTACATTTGCATCAGCTTTCTGTTTTCAGTGGTTTCCTTCACTTCTTAAGGTTTTCTTGAATTCCTTGTACAAGTTGGAAGCTTAGCTGGATAGGGTCTTGCCCTTTATGTCATTTAGAATCGGACTTTGAACTTTTTATCTCCTTGAGCACAGGACTTAGCTCCATTACATTTCCTTGTTTCTCTTTTCTCTTCAAATTGCACATTTTTTTATTTCTCCTTGTTAAGCTTGCTTGTTCATCATAGATCTGCATAAGAATGACCTCTAATAACCACACAACACAATCAATACTAGCCTGTCTTGAAAACACCTCTGCTAATGCCATTAATAGAAAACTCATCAGTTCAGTGTCAGGCAGATTGGGGGGAGGGTAGCAAGAGCAGGAAACAGCCACATTCTTTGCCAAAATATCACAAGAATGGTCTCAAGGCCGCTTACTAATATTCTTCTCTTCTGAAACCTCTTGAGCCAGGCCGTCATAATCTACATTGCTTTTAATACCACTGTCTTTCATGATCTTACTAGTTTGGCCTATTAAGCCCCGCTTAAAGTATTCAATTGCTTTCCTAATCCAAAGTCCACATTCTGCCAACAAGCTGCATGTCTGGCCTGTCACAGCAATACCCCAGTTCCTGGTACTAATTTCTGTGTTAATCACTGTTCCATTGCTGTGAAGAGATGCCATGAGCACAGCAACTCTTATAAAAGAAAGCATTTAATTAGGGCTTGTTTACAGTTTTGAGGTTTAGTCCATTGTCAGCATGGTGGGAGCATGGTGGTGTGCAGGCCAGACATGGTGCTGGAGAAGTAGCTGAGAGCTTGCATCTTGATCCACATACATGAGACAAAGAGAAGAGAGAGACACTGGGCCTGGCTTGGGCTTTTGAAACTTCAGCACCCACCCCCAAAGACATACTTCTTCCAGCAAGGTCACACCTACTCCAACAAAGCCGTACCTCCTAATCTTTGGAAAGTAGTGCCACTCCCTGATGACTAAACATTCAAATACATAAACCAATGAGGGGCCATTCTATTTCAATAACCACACTTAGATTGCATCGTTTCTTTTGATATAGCTCTTGAGTTCCTTCTGATTTTCATCTCTGTAATGCCTTCCCTGACGGTTTTCTGTTTCAAACATGTACATAATAGCTCCTCTCTTCTCCCCTCTCACTCTTTCCTCTTTTCATCTCATACAGGCTTGGAATAAGTCCAGATCCAAATTAGTACTGAGGTGTTTTCTTCTTATAGGTAATTTGAAATTGTGTTCTCATGATTCTTAGTAATGCTAAAGGTATAGATTATGTGTCGTTTTATCTGCTCCTCTGACTTGTATGCATGCCTTCTTGAAGGATATGTGAATTCAGGTAGCTGCTTTTAAAAACTTAAGGCAACAAGATGTCTTTAATTGAGACCTTAGTAGAAAGGCCTCTGGAAGAGTGGCGCTTTGGCTGTTGTGAAGACACCAGGGAGAACCACACACTAACTCTGTGTCCTGAATCAGTTCACCAGATCTCGGAGGCTGTTACCTTGTTTGGTTTTGTTCTCGTAGTTGAAAACTTCAAATGGATGAGGATGTGGCTTCATTTGAGTTTTGGGGTCTGGTGCAGCCTAGGCTGCTCACTCACTGTATAGCTGAGAGTGGCTTTTCCTCCTGTTCCATTTCTCAAGTATTGCCATCACAGACGTGTGCCATTACAGTCTTCAATTGTGCTTCAAGCTTTTCATCTGAGGACCTGCGTCAAGGTTCAAGTGCTTGAATCATTCCTTACTTAACCTGTTCACTTTAGTAGTCTGAAAGATGGTATTGCTGAACATACTTAAAAACCAGTAGAATGGATATATGATTATTTTGAGGTTCTTCTAGACTTGAAGCAGCACTGTGTTTTGGCCTTATACTTGTACATGAATAATAGATCACAATTATTTTTGGACTCAGGGAGAATTTTCTGCTTGTCTAACAATTTTTATGTGTTTTATGTCTGTGTTATGTGTATGTATGAGCACTGCACCTGTGTGGAGGTCAACTTTGTCTACTTGGTTCTCTCCTTCCACCTTTATGTGGCTTTCAGGGATCGAACTCAGGTCACCAGGCTAGCTTGCAAGCTCTTTGCTTGCTAAGTTTTCTTGCAAGTTTTCTATTTTTATCTATATGATACATAAAGTCAGAAACTGGAAAACAAGCATTCTAGACTTCTGTCTTGTGTTTATGAAGGGTGATCACAGGTAAGCCCTGAGAAAAAGATCAAATTTGTACCTGTCATTTACAAGGATGCCTTTGCCACCAAGATAAAATAGAAAAGTCTTTATTTTTCTATTACAACTCCTGGAATACCCTTTTCCTGTTTGTACTTCTTGTAGATCCTTGTAGACACTGTTTGGGCTCTGTCCTACTTGACAGATGGAGGAAATGAGCAGATACAGATGGTTATCGATTCAGGGGTTGTACCCTTCCTCGTGCCCCTTCTGAGCCACCAGGAAGTGAAAGTTCAAGTAAGTATTTTCATTTTTTTTTCTCATAAGATTTTTCTTTTTATGACCAACCTTTTTCTACAACCAACTTTGAGTTAAGTCCAACAGCATGCACCTCAGGATTGCCCTAGCTCATTTTCTGAACCCAAATTTGTTCATTTGCTTAATTTTTCAGGTTTTCAGTTACATACGCCATTAAACATAGACCTGCATGCATTCCATTGTCCTTTCCACCAGATAGAAATGAAACTGCTGGTCTCCACAAATTGCTTTTCTTCTAATGTCCTGTTAGGAGACAGCATGGTACTTGTCTGATGCCTACATTCTCCTTCATCCCCTGTGTTGAATCCCTGGGTTCTCATCTCCTTTTGGATGCTTAGGCTCTTCCTTCATCCACTTCTGTCACAGGATATTTTTCTTCTCACTTAAGCTTTCACTCTGCCTCTCCTTAACTCTTCTGTCTCTGGGATGGTTTCAGTAGCCTTTCAACTGCATTCCCTCTGACTCTGCTCTGATGAGGGGTAGGCGTTGTTAAGTCTGCTCACCTGCTTCTCTGCCAAAGTGATTTTTCTAACTACAAATACATACTGACCCAGGAAAACATTAAATATAGGAAAAACAGGACTGTATTAAGTGATAAACACAAATGTGTGCTGATTCAGGACCATATTAAAATCTGTGGTGCCAGTTTGATAAGAATAACTGTTTTAAAAATAGGACTTTATAATTTTTATTGTTTTATTTTTGTGTGTTTTGGGGGGAAGGGAATTGGGGTTTTTTCTTGTTTTGTTTTTGTTTTATTTTGTTTTTTGAGAAAGGGTTTCCTCTGTGTAGTCCTGGCTGTTTTTGAACTTGCTCTGTAGACCAGGCTGGTCTGGAAATCACAGAGATCAGCTGCCTCTGCTTCCCAAGTGCTGGGATTAAAGGCGTGTGCCACTACTGCCAGGCCTAAAAATCTTTTTTCTAACAAATTTTCACCTAATTTTTCTGTGGAGTTCCTATTTCCACAAGAGATGGTTGTTTAGATGTCATTGCTTAGTTTGGTTATGGCTTTGTTGTGGGGATGAAATAAATGTTAATCATTTGCTCCTCACATTCCTCAGAGTTATGAAAAATAGAGAAATGACAATTTCATTATAAACGTACTTGAAACATTTTATCCCTACTGTAGACTGCAGCCCTCAGAGCAGTTGGGAACATAGTGACTGGCACTGACGAGCAGACCCAGGTGGTACTCAACTGCGATGTCCTGTCCCACTTCCCAAACCTCTTGTCACACCCGAAAGAGAAAATCAATAAGGTAAAGGACACACTGTTCCTTCTGCTGTCAGTGACAGTTTCCTTGTTGCTGTTACCATGTGTTTTCTCATTGAGAGAATGGTTGTAACTGAATCTTAATCTTTTATAATTGTTTTAGATTCTGTTTCCTTTAGTCCTATTATCATCACAGAATAAAAATATTTTGCACTATTTATGTGTTTTATAGGTTGAGCAGTATCATTAAATTAGTAACCAGTATGCAAAAAAAACCCCATAAAATCTCCAACTAAATTAACTGGCATTAAAAAACAAAAACAGATAATTTATTCCCTTACAGAATTGTAATAGACTTTAGGGTGTCATACCTTCTTTAATAGATCATAAAAATTTGTTCTCTTAAGAGTTTTAAATTTATTTAAATTTATTTTTAATTGTATAGCAGATAATCAAGTATTTAAGTAGTTTTTATGGCTTGTTGCACATAGCACGTTTTTTAAGTTCATTTAATAGACTGTATTAGAGCTGTGTGTGTGTATGTCCAAAGTCAACATCAGGTATCTTCCTCAGTTGCTTTCTACATGTAGTTTTAAAAATTACTTTTATTATTTTTATTTCTGTGTCTTTCTGTTGTGTGTGGGTGGGTGGGCATGTGCATGAGGTCAGGAGCCAGTGGAGGCCAAAGGCATCAGCTCTCCCTGGAGCTGGAGGCCCCCAGTATGGTTACTAGGAGCTGAGCTCTGCTTCTGGGGAAGAGCAGTCCACGCTCTTGACACGGAGCTCACCCTCCAACTCTCCCACCTTGCATTTTGAAGCACAGTCTCTCGTTGGACCTGAGCCCTACAGATCCTTTTGTCTCTGCCTCACCAGTGCTTCAGGTACAGATAGATGCCTCGTGCCATGTGCCCAGCTTTTACCTGGATGTGGAGAGCGAGTCAGGTGCTTGTGCTTGCACGGCAAGCATTTTACCAACCCAGCCACCTCCCAGTCCCTGACTTGATTGCTTCCCTGCCTGAATAAGTCATTCCCTTGTATGTGTAGACCACATTTTTTTTCATTTGCCTATTGATTGACACTGAGGTTGTTTTCACCTCATGGCTCTTATGAAGAATGCTGCAGAAAACACTGACACATCAGCGACTGTTTAAGTCCTTGATTGAATTTCTTTTCTGACATAGCTAGAAGTTGCTGAGTCATGGTAATTATGTGGTAGCTTTTTGAGGACCCTTCAAACTATTTTCATTAATGGCTGTACTTGACAGTATATAGAGTTTTGCTTTCTCTGCAGCTGTGTGTACAGATGCTTGTCACCATGCATCTCAACATAGGTACTGAGCACCAGTACCTAGGTCCTTATGCCTTCTCCCCCACCTCATGCTTTAAATAAAGGAAAGCTTAGTAGAAGTAGTTTTGACAAGTATTTGGAAATTCCATTCTTCAGGCCTGCCTTTCAAAAGGAGCTAATGTACCCCCATGGAGAAAGGCTCAAGTCTGTTTTATTTGCTGCTGTATCACCACTGCTATGGTAGCTTATAGTAGGCTTACAGATATTAAATAAATACTGGGTTAAGTGGACACACAGTATTAGGGATGGAAGCTTCCTTCCTCTTTAAATGTGAGGTTTGAACTGGCTAAATCACAGGTAAAAATTCTTGCCATGTGAACCTGACAGCCTGGATTGGATCTCTGGAACCACATGATGGAGGGAGAGAATCAAATCTCCAAAGTTTGAAGTTTTCTGACCTGCACATGGACACCATGGCATGCATGTGCACATTTGTTTACTTGTATACAAACACCAGAGTCACATAAAATGATGTTTTGTTTTGTTTTTTAAAAAGGGAGGTCTTAACACAACTTGTCACGTTTTAGACACAGTTACTTTAACACTACTCAAGAGATTTTTGTTATCAAGTATTTAAAATGTTAAAGAGGAAAAAACATTAAAGGTAGTTTTTCAAATAAAGTGGCCCATATTTTGCTCATTACAGGAAGCAGTGTGGTTCCTTTCCAATATAACTGCAGGCAATCAGCAGCAAGTTCAGGCTGTGATAGATGCTGGGTTAATCCCCATGATTATTCATCAGCTCGCGAAGGTCAGTCATATCATGAATTCATTATTTATCATAATTTGTTTCAACCAAGACTTTTGGATAAAGAACTTACTTTGTGAATCTGTGTTCACTCTTAAGGGGGACTTCGGAACACAAAAGGAAGCTGCTTGGGCAATCAGCAACTTAACGATAAGTGGCAGGAAAGATCAAGTGAGTTTGGAAATTGAATTCCAGCAAGGGCACCTCTTTCTTATTTCTAAAAGTTACTGAATGTCTTCTTCTCTGGTCTGCAGTTTTTAGAGGGAAAAGAGAATTACATTCATAAAATATTTCTTTTGTATTATCTAGGTTGAGTACCTTGTACAGCAGAATGTAATCCCACCCTTCTGTAACTTACTGTCAGTAAAAGACTCTCAAGTGGTTCAGGTGGTTCTGGATGGTCTAAAGAACATCCTGATAATGGCTGGTGATGAAGCAAGCACAATAGCCGAAATAATAGAAGAGTGTGGAGGTAAGCAGTTGAACATCGGGGTTCTCAAATACTAGCTCCTCCAAGCTCAGTATATTAAAAATTACTGAAAGCACATTGTTACTAAGTGAGCACTATTTTGCTGGTCTTATTCACCATATTAGCATTACTAAAAGATTTTCACAAAAATACAGTAGTGAGAAATACTGGTTGGGAAGTCACCTTTCCTGGAGATTGATGGATTTTTAGGAAATATATACTGGTTTGTTTTCCACTGCCATATCAAAGATATCTGAGACCGAGTGCTTATTTACAAAAAGATGTATTTAGCTCAGAACTTTGGAAAGTGAAAGTGTAAGACAGAATGGTTGTTCCAATTTGTGTATAATGTATGAGTGCTCATGCCTCTAACAAAGTCCTCAGGGCTGGGGGCAACAGGACAGAACACGTGGGAGAGAATAAAAGAGAGATCAGGGACAGATTCAGTGTTTTGCAATAACTTACTACTGTAAGATGAAACTAAGGATGGTTTTGCAAAAACTTTACTAACTCGTCTAAGGGCCAGATCCCAGCACTGAACCTTCAGTAGGCCCTGTCTCTTAATGGTTCTTAAAGTCCTCCCAACAACTCAATACTGAGGACCAAACCACAGCATTCCTCTTGAAGTCACAGTGTATAGAAGCATGTTAAAAACCTGGTGGACCACTCAGCTAGGTAAAAGCTTTGTTTAATCCATTTCTCAAACTCTAGACAAAGTAAACACGTTTTTTGTGTTATACATATTATCATGTGTCTGGGTGGACCCTTCTTTGGGAAATGATTGCCCAATTGTGTGTCTTGTTCAAATTCTGTAAGTTAGAGAGGCTTTTAGGATTGTTAGAAAAGTGTGTTGAAGTTAATAGGACTGAAGTCATTAAGTATTGTCATTTCTGGTAAGGACATAGTGAAACATGTATTTAAAAATTCTGTTCTTAAAAGGTGCCTGTTCATTATGTACTAAAATATCCAGACATTAAAAAGTTTCTTTACTGTAGTTTAATGATTTGTTTGTTTACATTTTTGTTAACTATAATGGATAGTATACCCAGCTTATGATTTAGAGAAAATAAATAAAATAGCATCATAGGTCAGTGAAAACAAAAGGGTGTGTGAGAGTTTTGTCCCAGATCATATAAATAGTATTGATGTGGAGGTCATCTAACTAGTCATGCTCATGCTTATCGTAAGATGTTTCATTTTTAAGATAAAAATTATCTTCATAGTCAATTTCATAACCCAGAAAGTTTGAATAACTTAGAGAATTCTATTTAGTGTTAAAGCTGTATTTGTTTTTATTTGAGTACTAATCACAATATGGAATGTAGTCTCATAAAGCCTTTTTCATTTACTACTGTTGACACCCTTTCTCCATTTTCTGTATATTATGTTTTTTTGGTTTTTTTTTTTTTGGTTTTTCAAGACAGGGTTTCTCTGTGTAGCTTTGCGCCTTTCCTGGGACTCACTTGGTAGTCCAGGCTGGCCTCGAACTCACAGAGATCTGCCTGGCTCTGCCTCCCGAGTGCTGGGATTAAAGGCGTCCGCGGCCGCCGCCGCCGCCGCCGCCCGGCTGATGTATATTATGTTTTAAAAGTAAACTATTTCAATGTGTTTAAAAAAAAAAAAAGGTTCTCCAGGATGAATACTAAGGTTTTAAATTTATAAACTCGTGCATCTGGTACATGAAGTCTATGCATGGTACACTGGAAATAGAAAAGATATTCTCAATTAAGTAGGTGTACATACCTATGTGCAGCACTTGATAGAACCAGAGGATCTCAGGTTCAAGTCCAGACTTGACTACTCATAAAACCTGGAAAGGAGATCAGTGCTTAGTGTTCTGAAAACTTCCTTTTTCTGTTCCTTATACCTGTAGAACATAACCTATTCCCTCCTTTTTTTTTTTTTTTTTTTTTTTTTTTTTTTTTTTTTTCTGAGACAAGGTTTCTCCATATAGCCCTGGCTCTGTCCTAGAACTCACTCTGCAGACCAGACTGGCCTCAAACTCACAAAGATCAGCCTGTCTCTGCCTCACGAGTGCTGGGATTAAAGGCGTGCGCCACCACTGCCCTTAGTCACTTTTTAAAATGCAGTGTTTTTGATGTAAAACTTCCACCAATTAAGTTCTAAAAACTTAAATTCAAAAAACAGTGGAAGACAAAAGATATTATAGGAGATATCATGATTATACTGAAACATTTTGGGAGATTTTTCAGATCTTGTATTAGCATTAACTTGCCACGGAACCATAAACAAACTCCCATCACATCTTTGTCAGATAGAATGTTTTGGTGGTTTGTTGTTTTTTTTTTTTCCCCACACTGGTGCCTCAGAGACCAGGGAATCTCAAATATTTTTAAGGAGAAAGGGATTAATGGGCTGATGGTTAGGTTCTTGCTTGTTATTTTAGACTGTTTTAAGATTTATTTTATGTATCTGCATGCACACCTCTATTCCAGAAGAGGTCATCAGATGGCACTATAGATGGTTGTGCACACCATGTGGTTGCTGGGAATTGAACCCAGGTCCTCTAAAACAACAGCCAGCGCTCTTAACTGCTGAACCATCCATCATCTCTCCAGTCCCTAGACTGTCATCTTTGAGTGGTGATAAGGCATATTCTGAGGTTCATAGTGTTTTTCTATAATTAGAGTATGCAGATGAGCATTACTTTAATTATTTATATATTCTTTTCCAGGTTTGGAGAAAATTGAAGTTTTGCAGCAACATGAAAATGAAGACATATATAAATTAGCATTTGAAATCATAGATCAATATTTCTCTGGTGATGATGTAAGTATATATTAAAATACAGATGTGTGCATGTAGATTGAAATTTTTATATATAATGACCATTTACTTAGAATTTTTCTCTTATTAATGTACATAAACTTTGTGATGTTTTTTGTTAGATACGCCATTAATCACTTAAATACTTTATCCAAAACTTCACGATAAGGTAACATTAAGAAAGCATTTCTTGTTACAGTTTATCTGTTAACTGGAAATAATTCTAGAAATAACATTCAGATAAGTGAAGTACATCTGCAGATGCAGGAACTTAATTAAGCCAGGCACTTTTGAAAAATGCATATTCAATTATATTTGTTTAATTTCTTAATAAAATTGTTACTAATTTACCTTGGTATTTTTAGGCAGTTAAAATATTCATTTGGAGTTTCTGCTTTATTTTATAGATTGATGAAGATCCTAGCCTCATTCCTGAAGCAACACAAGGAGGTACTTACAACTTTGACCCAACAGCCAACCTTCAAACAAAAGAATTTAATTTCTAAGGTCAATTAAGTGCAGCATCTTTCATTCAATACAAAACACCACCAGAAGGCCACCAAGCGATAAGACAGCGAGCAGCAGAAGGCTCCCAGCACTCTTGCCTCTTCGTTTTGATGCTTCTAAAGCAAGCCATGTCTCAGTCACTTTGCAGTTGCCAAAAGTCACTCTCACATGGACTGTAAATGCATATGCATGATTTCCTAAACTGTTTTAGAATTCTCCCTAACAATCTCAACTACCCTGTTTTTCCATGTCCCCTGGTGCCACATGCTGACAACTGCGGTCTCCAGTTAGAATATTCCATAGTGGTGGCGTATCAGCTGCCGGCTGATGCTCCTTTGGAAAAAGGTGCGCTGTGGATCAAGACACTTTGGTATGATGCATATTCATGTTGGAAGACTACAGAGGTGCAGTGATCTGAGCCTCCATCATTGTCCTCCACAACATATTTTCATATTCTTATGTGAAGAATTAAAGTACAAGCCAAATGATTTTCATTGGTGGAACTGACACACAAAAAAGTAATAACTTCAAAACAAGAAACTTGGTTATTGATTAAAAAGATAAGTTTTTTAAAACTGTACTTCACCTACCATTAATTGATGTGTTTATTATCTGCCTCAGAAGCCAGGGTTGGAGCAAGAGCTTTAGATATCAGTGGTAATGCTTTCGCCATTATACCTAATTGTTGAGAACAGCAAACCCTATTCGACCACTCTCTTCAGCCTGTGTGTTCCTGCTGTTTTGAATAATCAAATGCTGTGCATGGTCTCTACCTGAGCTGCAACCTGTTACAGACTTGAACTTCTGTTAAGTTGAAAGCAAGAGTCCCTGACTACAAAAAATACGTAAATAAATAAATAAGTCAAAACAAGAATGGAAAAGGTCTAAAATACTCATTGGTGATGTTTTAAGATAGTCTTGCTTTCAGCTTCCAGGAGTTAATTTTTTTTTTGTTTTAATTTGATAATTGGATATGGTTGATTTATATTGGGTTTAAACTGTGGAGCTTTCATGTTTACTGTAATTTAGTCTTAAAACATTTTTTACTTAGTAACCAGTACTTTTGATAATGTGGTGGCAACAAACCAGCAACTATTTAGAAGTGTTACAAGACTTCATTTTTGAGTATTGGGGAGCTCATTCCGATCCCACTCAAAGCATCCGCACATGTTAAAGAGAAACCAAGGATCTGTGTAGAGGAATGATCTGCAGTTATTTAACTCAGCCTGATTTGCAGTGATCTTTAACTCTGCAAAGTCTGGTATTACTATGTAAAGTCATTGCTTTTGGTAAATTGTCTGACCCAGTTATTAATGAATGAATATGGATTTGAAAATTTTTAAACTAAATAATTTGTGCTGTCACAGAAATGGTTTTGTTGCTCTTGTTCACTGGGTATAATTTCCCAATGCATTGATGTGAAGGGATAGAAATCTAAACTAAGTTAGTTTTCAGATGGGGGGGTGTGTTTACTGTGATGAAGAGGAGACGGATGCCATCAGAGCTTTGTGAATCAGCTGGGGTGTTTTCACTGATAAACAACACATAGCAGGTGTGCTTCATTACAAATATATGTATCTGCCAAGGTGGAGCCACTTTAAAGAGTTTTGTCTTGTATCTAAAATGGATACAAGCGTATGTTTAAACTGCAAGATTTTTACTTGCTAGAGAATCTGTTTTAATATAGTGGTTTGGCCTCTGATTATTTATAGGTTTTATAAATTTTAGAATCAATTTCTCTTTAAGGTGGCTCAGATTTTTCAACTCTTGTGCACATAAAATTGAGTTGAAGTTCATTGTGCCTTTTTTCTTTACCCAAATTTTGAGTTAAAGCTTCATATGGTAACTGCATCCTGTTCAAACACTTGTCTAAATTTTGAAACTGTATAGTGTTCACAAAAGTAGGAATAACAAAGTCAGAGTGAATTAAGGTCACAAACTTTGGTGAAACCCTTCAAGTCCAAATCTTCTTGGTATTGTGCGTTTTCCCTTCCAGTTGAGTTTCTTCTGGACTCTCCCTACTGAACTGACAGTTACCTTTTCAGATTTGCACACATTGAGATGAATTAAAATCGGGCCTCTACTGTGATGATTCCTATTTCCTCTCGCGTCTTAAGTGCAAACTAACCTTGAAGTAACATTAGCATCAAGTAGTGCAGACTTGTGTGCTCTGCTTGATTCCGTTTGCTGTGACCTTACCAGTTTTGAATTGGAATCACACCATTTCGTAGATAAAGGAAACTGAGTGTATTGCTGCACTTTTAAGTTTTCAAAACAGTGTTTTAAAATTGCATTGTTTTTATTTTTTTTTTTAAACTCAGTTTAAAAAACGACTAAAATGTTCTTTCAAAAGAGGCATCTAAACGTGTTCCTAATTTTGTATATGGGCTTAGGTTTTGTAACCAATAAAAAAGCTGCTATCAAATATGATAAACATTGAAAGATTTATTTCTGAAAATAATTGTTTAGCTTTGTTTTCTGTGTGGTTAAATTTAAATTTGGGATTATCTTCAAGTGCCAGCCACAGTAATGGTAAAGCATGAGTAACTGTCATATTGATGTCTCCTTTCTACCATAACAGTGACCAATCAATAGCTACTCTAGAGAATATTTTGTAACACATTTGTAACACATCAGAAGTACTAACATGTGTATAATTTCCTAAGCTGTGAAAACACAGAACCATCGAACCAGGGGCTTCAAACCACAGAAAGTGGTGCAGTTTTGGCGTCGAGAAGTCGAGTCGAGGTGCTGTCTGTGCCGGGCTCTCTTCCACTCCGAGCCTGCAAAGAGTTCCTTCCTGGCTTCTGGTGGTAACTGGCAATCCTTGGATCATAGGTTCATCACTCCATTTGCCGCCAATCTGTGTGTATGGAAACACTGTAATTTGGGGTGGGGGTGGGGCCTAGTTATTTGAAAAGATGGTGTGGTTATGATTTTGGTGAAACCAACCATTCAGACTAAGTCTGCCTAACCTTTGAAGGCATGTAATTGTAAAGAGTAGTAATTGAAGTAACCCTGAAAAGCATTCCCTTTCGAGGTAGAAGTGGAGCTCTGAATGGAGTCTTAGATTAATTAGAAGAACAAAGAAGCAGCCAGACTTTGGGGAATAGAAATATTCTGTATACTGCCATTTCGAACTACTTTTAAAAGAAGTCAGTGTTTAAGTAAATCAGTGTGATACTGTGGTCTTTCCATCATTTCCTTCAGAGGTGCATCCTTTTTAGGACATTCATTATTACCGGTGCACCAACAACACTTGGCTTTCAGATAGTTTTTCTGTGATAATTTTTTAACACTCTTTTTGACCTATGGTTTTTACACCCCCTGGAAAACTTAATTAACTCTTAGGGGGGTGTAATTTCTATTTGTTAAGCTGATTCTTAAGTCAGCTGACCCAAAGAGTACTCATGGACACACCTTGAAGCTTAAAAGGAAACTTTTCAAGTAAGAGCAAAAGGCTGGGACAGGAAGACTCTCAGAAATGTACATAGAGACCAGTTATCCAGAAGGGGTGTTCAGGGCCTGGTGGTGGTGGTGCATGTCTTTGATCCTAGCACTTGGGAGGCAGAGGCAGGTGGATTTCTGAGTTCAAGGCCAGCCTGGTCTACAAAGTGAGTTCTTGGATAGCCAGTGGTATTACACAGAGAAACCCTGTCTTGAAAAACCAAAAAAAAAAAAAAAAAAAAAAGGAGGGGGGGTGTTTGGGGAAATGGGTGCTTGGCTCAACAGATACCTCAGCTCATTTCAGTCCATTTTAAGGTGTTGAGTAATTGATTGTTCTGAAGACGTTTCCTGTCCACTATGAGATGATTGCAGTCTGTGAATTCTACTCACTAGGTTGCAGTAGCACTTCATCCTCTTCCAGTACAGACCGCTGAACATAGACATTGCTAAATGTCTCCAGGGGCCCAAACTTCCATCCTTGTACACTGTTGGTCAAAGTCAACTCCTGTAGAAAAGGCCCAGCTGAAACAGTGCATAGCTGTCTGTGTTGTGTGAACAATAGGCTTTTCTCAGTGGTGGTCAGCAATTTTAGTGAGTGTTGGCCCCAGAAGTCAGCATAGTTTGAAAACAATGTTTCATGTTCATCACTTCCTAAGGCATCAAGAAATTAGTTCCCTCAGGAAGCTTACAAGTTTATTAAGTAATGCAGGGGAGAAGGAGAGAGCTTGAGTGGCATGCTCTAGGTCCTGAGTACAAATCCCAGAACCATTAAACAAGTAAAACAGGGATACCATGACTAAGAAATGGTATCGAGAAGTCCCTGCAGGGAATTTCTTCTGCAGTGCCCCCGCCGTACCAGAAACATGACCATCTCTACCTCTCGAAAGACTGGTTCCTTTCCAATGATGGTGTCCAAAGACAAGACCTAATTAAAGCTGTAAGATAAATAACAATGTCTTCATAGAGTAGCACTTTTACCAGTCTTCTGTAATGTAAATCTTGCTGCGTGTTAACAGAGCATACTCTTCCATGCACTTACATTTATGTGATAGTTTAGAGAGAAAAATCAGATTTTTGAGGCAGCCATTTAATGATAGGATTGAGAAGTAATGACTCATTCCAAGGGAGCTTAGTCTGCATGTTGGCTGCTGTTGCTATGGAGCTCCCTTCCATCCCTAACAAACGCACTTCTCTTAAATGTCCATCATTACAAGTGGGATTGGAACTACATGTTTGATTTTTCCAGAGAGCAGAGGGGCCTGGGCTGTTCTTACAAGAGCCTCCCTCCCACACAAGAGCGCCCATGCGTTGGCCCCTCCTGGTTGTAAAGGCTTTATTGAGCCTGGTTCCTGTCAACCCAAACAGGCCATGGACCCCAGTATTGAGTAGTGTGACTAGTTTCTGGTTATAGTGGAATGACAGCATTCCATCCTCCTGATGCTTAATTCAAATGTTGGAAGAGCATTTCAATTATTTTCCAGCTCTATCTTAGACTTGGAATTAACAGCCTAAACTTTCTTTACCCTATCACATAGGCATCTGTCTGTCTGAGATTTAAATTTCATGCTATCTCGGTTCAATTTTTCTTAACGATATTCTTTTAACTCTTACCTGTGCCTTGTCAGTGTCCTTGTTTTTTTCTTTTTTCTTTAATGAATGGTTTTGATGAAGCCTTTAGAAACATTAAAGTATTAATTGAGCATCCTCTGCCATGCCAGGTACTATGCTAGGGCATAGGATAAACAAATGTTAGGAATAGGCCTGGTCCCAAAGGTCGTAGCTGGTGTGTTTCCTACAGGTCAGCTGTGCTTTTGATTCAGTGCAGTCCTCTTGACCTGGGGAAGAAGCTCAATTCAGCGGTATTTCTCCAAACTGTGAAGCTGATTGTGCTGCAGAAGCAAGGGTTAATTGGGCAGGTTGTCCGAAAATCTGGAGGTGGGAAAAGTGTACGCAGGCATGTGAGAAGCATAAGAGGGCGTGAAAGATTGTGATCAACGACCAATAGAAGGATTTATAGGGCCTGGGAGAGGCTGATAGCTTGGGGCGGACAGCACAGCCTGGTGGTCATCTGTAGGGTTTCAGCACTGAGAGCAGTGGGAATTGGGCACTAGAGGAATGGACAAGAGAAGATGGTGTGTGGGGCTGCAGAGAAGGCTCGGTGGTTATGAGCACTTGTTGCTCTTACAGGAGATCCGGGTTTAGTCGCCAGCACTTGCATGGCAGTTTACAGCTGTCTATAACTCCCATGTCCAGTGTGTCCAGTGCCCTCTTCTGGCCTCCGTGAGTGGCAGACACAGATACCTAACCCTAACCCACTTTCATAAGCAAAAAGATGAATGTTTCATGAGGACAGCTAGTTGGTAACAGTCTTGTGTCTAGTGATTTTGAGATGATTGGTCACATTAGTGAGGGTGAAAACAGGTAGAAGATGAAGTGCATGGGTCAGAAGGGGCCTGGCAGCTATATACACTGGGATGGTGATGCCTGGGATGTGCAGTCTGGGTAGAGGAAGTACCAGGATGATTCTTGATTTCTGGATGGTTCTAGATCTGAGGGGATGGAATTAACTTGAGACACAGGAAAGAATCAGACCTTGATATGCAAAGTGAACTAAGTTGATTTGAAACTTTGCAAGGTCTGATCAGGAAGTCACCGTTCAGAGGGAGCTGTTGCAGTGTGGTAGTGAAGACAGAAACCACTAAGATTGAAGAGCAGGCGTGGACTATGACGACTCTTAAGTCAAGCTTTTACAATTTTCATGTTTCTTAAGCTATGTGTACATGTATATGTGAGTGCTATGCTGCAGAGCCCAGAAGAGGTCGTTGGATCCCCTGGAGCAGGAGTTACAGGTAGTTGATGAGGTGGGAACTGAACTCAGACTGAAAGGGCAGGAGCCATCTCTCCAGCCCCTTAATCTAAGCATTCCCACCTAGTGGAAGACAGGTTAGTTACTAGGTGTATTGCTTTTCTTGCTGCTGTGATAGAAATATATGGACAGGAGCAATCTAAGAGAAAAGGGGTTTACTTTGGCCCCCTGTCTGGGGGTACAGTCCATCATGGCAGGGAAATCATGGTGCAGGAGCTAGGGGTAGCTAATGACGTGTATCCACAGGAGGCAGCATGAAGCATGGCAGTGCCTTGCTTCTCTTTGCTCAGTTCAGAAGCCACCCTGTGGACTAGTGTCTTCCCACCATCACGAACCTAACCTAGAGAATTTTTCATAGGCATGCTCAAAGGCTAATCTCCCAGTTGATCTTAGAGCCTGTCAAATTCATAACTAAACATCACAAAAAGAATGTGAGAAAATTGATGGGAAATGTGGTTGGGAAATTTGCTGACCATACCAAAGAATGATTAGTTTTCTGTTACTGGACTGGCAGAGTGGGCTCTGTTCCCTCCCTCAGCAGTTCTTGGATTGGACCGCTGGTGTAAGTATCCCACACCAGACAGAGGCGAGTCACAGCCCCTGCTCTTACGGAGTTCGTGTTGTAGGGCAAGGGAGTAGTAATAAGGAGCAAAGGGATCGCTTCTGCAGATGTTACCTGTCACAGCACGTGACTGGGGCGGGGGCGGGGGTGGGGGAGTTTCTTGAACTTGTCCCAGCAATCTTTTCCATAGTGGTAAGGTGTACCTAACAAAATTCACCCTCCAAGCTCAGCAGTGCTCAGTGTGTCCACACAGCTGTGTAGGCAACCTGCAGAAATGTCCTCTGTTGCAAAGTTGAGATTAATTCCATTACACAACTGCCTGCCCCTCTTTCCCAGAATCTACCCCCACCCCCGAAACCTAGGAATCTTGTGGGCGCTAGGCAAGTGCTATATTGCTGAGGACGTCCCCAGAGGAGGCATACAGCATTTGACTTTTGAGGGTTAAATATTAGAAGCAGGGTCAGTCAATTAATTGCATAGGATTTAAAAGCCCTGAGGAGTGCCGGGCAGGGGAGGGGGAGGGGCGGCACAGTGATGCCCACCTGTGGTTACTGCTCTCAGGAGGTCAAGGCAGGAGGATAACCTTGAGTTCCACCAGCCTGGGCTGCTGCATACTGATTTCCATTTTAACCTGAGCTACATAGCTAGGCTGTCTCAAACACAAACGAAACCATGGTTCAAAGGCCGATAATAACTGAAAAGATCTTTGCTTGGGCCTCTGGCAAGACTTGCTAGGCCTCTTCAGAACCTTTTGTCTCAAGATTTACAGTCTCCGGGCAAAATCCCCACTGTCTGGACTTCACTTTGTGACTTAACCTTTTGAACCCTGTTAGACGTCAGACTTCGTATATCTTGTGGAGGCGGTTTAGCATGTAAAGCATGAGCCTGGGTCCAGGAACTATCAGGACAGAATTGGGCTGCGCGGGAGGGCCAAGCTGGCTTTGCCTGCCAAGTCCCTCGGAGGCCCGGAGGCCCGTCCACGAGAAGCTCCGCCTGCAGTAGCCCGCCCACGAAAGCCCCGCCCACGAGCGTCTAGCTCACTCGCTCCCAGGCTCGCCCTGCGTTCGGGAAGTGCTGCGGACCCATGGGTGAGGACTGGGTGCTGGGCCCGGCGGCGGGCTCCTCCTTGCTGCTGTGCTCGGTGTTGCTGGCCGCGGGGTGCGCTCTGGGCCTGCGCCTAGGCCACGGGCGGAGCGCGGTGGAGCGTGGGGTGCTGGCCTGGCTCTGCTACGATGCCCTGGTGCACTTTGTGCTGGTAAGCGTCGCTGTGTCGCCGCCGGCCTCGGGTTCCGCCCGGGCAAGGAGGGCTGGGAACATGCGGGCTGGATTTCCCGGGAAGCTGGAGGGCGCCCCCTTTGCCGAGGCTGATTCCCCGGTTCAAACCATGCCCTACTTACCAGGTGCTGCCTGGTCTCCTATCAAACGTAATCCCCCTGAGACTTGCTAGAGAAATTTCTACCCCCACCCCCCATTCCTCATCTTGGTTTATCTTTTGAGGGTCAGATATATCTAGAAATCCATTTCTTGCAGCTTACCTAATTTTGTAGAATATAAGTTTTTAAAGTATGTCCATATGAATTTCTGAATTTCTCTGATGTCTGTTAAGGTATCTTCCTTTTCATCCCTAATTTTATTAATTTAGGTCTTCTGTCTTTTGGTTAGTTTGCCTAAGGGTTTGTCAATCTTGTTAATCTTTTCAAAGAATCAGCTTTCTGTTTTATTGATTTTTTAAAAAAAATTTTTGCTGTTTTTCATTTTATTAATTTCTGCCCTGGTTTTAATTATTTCTTCCAATCTACTGTTTTGGAGTTTGATTCTTTTCCTGTTTTTCAAACTCTTGAGGTGCATCATTAAGTTATTTATTCGAACTTTCTGTTTTTTTTTTAAATGTAGGCACTAAGAACTATAACTTTCCTTCTTAGGACTGCTTTTATTTCATTCCACAAGCTTTGAGTATTTTATATTTTCATTTTTATTTAATTCTGAGATCATTTTTTAAAAATTACCTTCTTGACTTCCGTCAACTACTCACTCATCATTCAGTAATCTGTTGTTTAATCGTTTGTGTGTGCATTTCTGGTCTAATGTACTCAAGACACAGCCAGGAAGCATTCAGAGTCCATGTCAGGATGAACGACCTCTAGCTAGGTTTCCTGTAGAGGACTTATTCCCCTCTGGACTCTCATAAGCCAGGTTTCCACTGTCCTCCTACCTCTCAGTAGTCTGGTCTTCCAAACTTTTGCCAGACTGGCCTGTTACACTTTGCTTAGAGCGTTCTACGGCTTTTCTAGCCCAAAGTTTCAAACTGTTCACATTCTTCTTACAGTTCAGTTCCCAAGGCCTGAGAACCACATGGTCAGGTGGGCCAAGTTTTATATGAGTTACTTGGGTTACTCCTGACAAGGGCCATGTAAGGGGGTGAGGGTTAGTTCTGACTCACAGGTAGGGGCTGTCGTCCACTGTGGCGGGGACAGTGGCAAGCGCAGGAGGCAGCTGCGCACATAGGTCCACAGCCCACGGCCCCAGCTGACGGAATGCTACCATCCACATGTGCAGTGGATCTTGTCATCTCACTTAACCTAGTATAGATAATCCCTGACAGGGACTTGTTTCCATGGTGATTCCAGATCCCATCAAGTTGACAGTTAACTGTCAAGATTAACCATAATGTGGCCTTAAAATTTACCTAAAATAAAGTGAATAATTTTATTTTGTTCATGTATTTCTTGGATGGGGGCAGGGCATGCATGCACCTGGCATAGCATTGCATATAGAGAGCACTGGGCAACTTGAAAAAATCAGTTCTGTCCTTCCCACTACTGGGTTTTGGGGGTCAAACTCAGGGTCCCAAAGTTGGCTGAAGGGCCTTTATCCACTGAGCCATCTCCCTGGTCCCTTACCCCACTTTATAAATAGCCAGTGGGACTGTACATAGGCACTTCTACTGGAGTCTACTCCCTTCCCAAGTTTTTAAAATATAATCTTAAATACCTTTTTTTAAAAAAAAATAAAATCAAATAAAATCTGACCTACCCTTAAGCTAATGTGAAGGCTAAAGTCTTGAAATAAAAAGAAAACATCGTGTTTGGCAATGGCTTATGTCTGTGGGTATTGCCAGTTAAATGTGCCAATGCCAGGTGTTTGCACAAAGGCGAAATTCCTTCTTTGCCAATAATTTCCTAATAATTATGTGTAGAGACTAGAGCAAGGTTCTTTCCTGCAAAGCCTTTGTTTGAAGAATCGATGTTAAGCTACACAATCTCCCAGAGAAGGAGAGTAGTAAAATAGGTCCAGTGTGTGCATCTGTCCCCCCAGCGCTTGGGAGGGAGGCAGGAAGATGAGAAATTCAAAGTCCTCTTTGGTTCCATAGTAAGTTCAAGGCCAACTTGGACTACCTGAGATCCTGTCTCAAAAACAAACAAAACAAAAAAGCCAGGTCCCACTTAAAGGGAAATACATAGCTATAACATAACATTCCAGCAATATAAAAAGGTATAAAGAGTCTCCAAAAAAAAAAAATGTATTTGTATGTCCACCACTCAGTTTAAGTTGACTTTTCAAGCACAGATTCAGGTAACACGGCACCTGCCTCCATTCATGGTACTTCGAGGTCTGGTCTGATGTGTGGAATTGGTCTGTTCCCCCTGCTCCAGATATGAAGGAAATGCCCCCTAAAGAGCCTTTGATGGCTTGCTGTGAAGGACTCCTTTGTGATTGCCCTGCCTTAGTTTTTCCCACCTAAGGTATTCTTTCCTCCACCTAGGGAAGTGACCCCGACAGACACCATAAGCCATTTGGTTGAAATTGAGACACAGCTTGCAAAGTCTAATAAGCCCACATTAACGGACATTCTGCAGTTGCCAACAGTGCTTTCACCAGTGTCTTTGAACACTATCCTCAGAGAGCAGTGGAATTAGCAGTGAGGCCTATAAGGAATGTACTTGCCTAGATTAGCTTTGGTTAGCAGTTTGCTGCAAGGGCATCCAAAAATACGGGATGAGTTGATACTACAAAGTAGAGCCTTGAGAACCGAAAGCCCCGCCCCCTCGGTGCTTGAGCTGCCTTCATTACCTCTTAAACCTCCCAAAACCAAACTCAGAGCTTGCCTCTGGGACAGAGGTTCAAGCCATGCATCCCACAGGCAGTTCACCTCAAGCATCCAACCAGAGTGTACTGAGTAATCATGATCATCAACCTGCTGGGTTCAGAAGTACCTGAAGCTGAGTAGGGCTCACCTCTGTAAGGGAGCTGGGATGACAGGTAATAAGCATGGCTATTAAGTAGTAGGAAGGATTTGAACAAGGACACAGGTGACTGATATTACAACATAGCATGTTTGGGGTTTGGCCATTCCTTCAGGTTTATAACTCCCATGGCTCTTACTATTACCTAATAACTGGAGCAGTCAGGTCCATTTGGGCTTTTGCTTTGTTCCCAGAGCAGCTTGGGAACAGCTTCAGAGCAATAAAGATAAAGATGACCAAGCAGAGAAATTATCATAGTGTCTCTCTGACCTTCTGCTCTCCTTTCACAGACTTCTTTTTCTCTCCAAGGCAGGCTGTAGCAACTGAAAAATTCTCCTCTCCAAGGTGGGTCACAGACGCAGAATGAGCATGCATGCCCTTGCCCTGTCTGTCTGGCTCTGTCTTGAGCGGACTATAAAGCACAGATCTGGCCTCCAAGGAGGGAGCAAGAGAGTTCAGGAGGAATCTGCAGACAGGCCTTGCTGGGTGTCCCCCACTGCTGTCACAGGTGTCCGGGCTTCATTGTCACCTGTGCAATGACATCCTCATGAACCAGAGACTCCATTCGTAGAGTGCTTGCCTATCACTCGTGAAGCCTTGAGTTCATCCCCGTACCACATGCAAACCAGATGTGGTAGTGTATGGCTGGAATCCCAGCACTGGGGAGCCGGAAGCAGGATGATTGCCACAAGTTTAAGGCCAGACTCTTCTACATAGTGAGTTCTAGGCCAGTCTAAGTACAGAAACTCTGCTTGTGTGAAGAATGTTCCCCTTCATAAAACCTAGAATCACACGGGAGAGGGACCTCTGGGCATGAATGTAAGGAATTGTCTTGATTGCACAGATTGCCTTAGAAAGTTTGATGTGGACAGACAGGTCTTAATTATGAGCATGGCCTGGGCTGTATAAGTGCTGAGGGTAGGATTGAATGGTGAGGTAGGATTGAGGGGTGTCTCAGTTAGGGTTGCTGTTGCTATGAGGAGACACCAATACCATGGCAGCACTTATAAGGAAGGAAAACATTTAATTGAGGCAGTGGCTTATAGCGTCAGAGGTTCAGTCCATCATCATCCTGGCAGGGGCATGGTAGTGTGCAGGCAGACGTCATGCTGGCTACATCTTAATCAGAAAGCAGCAGGAAGTTGACTGAGATAATGGGCGGTATCCTGAGCATAGGAAACCTCAAAGCCTGCCCCCACAGTGACACACAACCTCTAACAGGGCCATACTTATTCCAAAAAGCTACAGCTGCTAATAGTGCCACTCCCTTGGGGGGCATTTTCTTTCAAACTACTACAAGGTGAAATTGAGGCATGAGGTGGGATTGAGGCATGAGGTGGAATTGAGGAGTGTCTTAGTTAGGGTTTCAATTGCTGTGAAGAGACACCATGACCACAGCAACTTTTATAAAGAAAAGCATTTAATTGGGGTTACTTACAGTTTCAGAGGTTTAGTCCGTTATCATCATGGTGGGAAGGATGGCAGCATGCAGGCAGACGTGGTGCTGGAGAAGGAGCTGAGAGTTCTACATCTTGATCCACAGGCAACAGGAAGTGAACTGTGACACTGGGTGTAGCTTGAGTATAGGAGACCTCAAAGCCCACCTCCACAGTGACACTCTTCCTCTAATGTGGTATACCAGCCCCCACACTTATTTACCCTAGGAACTCTTGAGGATTGAGGGTTAAGAGACTTAGTTAGAAATAGGAGAGAGAGAAACAGAGAGAAAACACGGGATAGACTCGGGTGGGCCTGAATCCTTATCCACCAGCCCAGAACTTTATTCCAGAGTCTATTTTTAACAATGCCAAGGGGTGGAGCAAAAGACCGCCCCCTTGCTAGTTACAGTCACCTGGTACCCAGGCCCGTGGTCCAATCAACCTCTTATTCAGTCCTGCTGGGCACAGCCACTAGGAAACTTAGTGGGCTCCAACACTCCCACAAGGCCAACCCACTACAACAAGGCCACATCTCCTAATAGTGCCACTCCCTTTGGGGGCCTTTGCCTTTCAACCACCACAAGGGGTGAGGTGGGACTGTGGGGTGAGGTGGGACTGTGGGGTGAGGTAGAATTGAGGGGTGACAGTGGAATTGAGTCACCAGTGAGGTGGGATTGAGGGGTGAGGGTGAGAGGCAGCAGAAGCAAAAGCAGGCTGGTGGGGAGAAGAGCAGCAGAGTGTGGGAGGAGGAGAGGGAGGGTGAGCGAGAAGCCTGTTCAGACAGAAGAAGGCGGAGTCTTGTGAAGTTGGGAGGTGTGAGCAGGAAGGTCAGGGAGGGATGGGAAAAGTGCACAGTGGGAACAATCGGGTGCTGGGTGCCCGGCCACCCTGGGGACTAACTCGAATCTGATGTCTTGGCTTTTGATCAGCCTCCTTTGTGTTTCTTATTAGCATACGTGTTCCTGCAAGCCCTCTGTTTAGACTTGTTACTCAGGATCAAGGGCAGTTGTCCTGGGGAGCCTGGGTTTCATTTGCAGTGTGTGTGCTCCTTAAACTCCTGGTGTGTCTGTGTTTAGGTGTTACCAATTTCCAGTTACCATCACCAGCTGCCCCTTCACCATCCACCGCTGTTCCCCACCGCTGCTAGAACGTTAGGTAGTCTCTGACTCTCGGGACTAAAAGTTCTTCCTCTACCCACTGATAAATCACTGGCTTCTCAAGTTGCCTTTTGACTCATTCTGCCACGGGCCTCTGTCTTCCCTGTCATTTTCTGGTTCCGCCACCTTCGCCACCTTTGATAACAAGGTCTAGTAAATGCATGCTTGCCTCATGGGATGGGGCAGCCTGGTGAGTGCAGGGCTTTGGCTGTAAAGCCCAGCTGCTGAGTTGTCGGTCCTGAAGAGAGCGTTCAGTGGTTCAGTCCATTTTTATTGTCTAGATGGGCAGCCCTTTGGCTAACCAGAATTAAGTTGTCTCTAACGTCACGAACAAGACCATGTCACCCAGCAGGAGCAATGGCTGTCTGCAGCTGAGTGTCAGGATGCTGTCCTTTTCCGTGCACATATATTTGAAAGGCACTTTGGATGCCACATGCTGTCCTAGACAGGCACAGTGTGTGGCCTTTGTCCTCTTAGAGCTTGTGGAGTAGCAGAGTCTTTGAACGGTCTTAGTAATGCCACTCGGTGGGTGACAGTCATGGTAAATCTCTTGCAGGTAAGTGTTAAGAGAATCTTAGTGTCTCCCTCCAAACTAGCTTGTGTTTTCCTCTGACAGGAAAAACAGCACGAATGTTTCTGTTTTCACTCTGGCTGCTGGGAGGCTCAGAAGCACACTGAAGCATCCCAAAAGCAGACGATGTGTACACAGCTGTGTTCTTTCGGACCTCTGATCTAGGTCTGTCCCCCGCTCCCCCCATAACTAACACTTTTAAATTCATTTAAATGTTTTTGATGTCATTTACCTAAGATCTTTTATTTCTTTCTTTCTTTCTTTCTTTCTTTCTCTCTCTCTCTCTCTCTCTCTCTCTCTCTCTCTCTCTCTCTCTCTCTCTCTCTCTCTAACTTGAGATAGGGTCTCACTATGTAGTCCTGGCTGACCTAGAACATGCTATGTAGAGCAGGCTGGCCTTGAACTAAGAGGGATCTTCATGCCTCTGCCTCCCAAGTGCTGGAACTAAATGCACACACCCCATATCCAGCCATATATATATATATAAAGAAGTTCGAGTTCTTCAGAAACGCTGCTTGTTCTGTTAGGTGCATTGATGTCTGCAGTTGGAGCCAGCACTTGGGAAGCAGAGGCAGGAGGATCAGAAGTTCAAGGTCACCCTCAGCTACATAGCAAGTTTGAGGCCACTCGAGGCTACATGAAACTCTGTCTCTGCAAAAACAAACGGGCAAGAAAGATGGCTCAGCAGTTAAGACCACCTGTTGCTCTTGCAAAGGACCCAGGTTCAATTCCCAGCAGCCGCATAGCAGCTCACAGCCATTTTTAACTCCAGTTTCGAAGGATTTGATGCCCTCTTTTGGTCTCTCTGGGCACCAGGCACATGGTGTACAGACAGACATGTGGGCAAAACACCACACACATGAAAGGCAAAATAAAACTAACAAGTTTTTTTTTAAATCATTTCTTTTGTTTTTGAGGTTATAATTACATAATTTCCGCCCTCCCTTTCCTTCCAGAAAACCATCCCACATATCTCCCCTTGTTCTCTTTCAAATTCGTGACCTCTTTTTTTCACTAACTGTTGTTAGATCTGTATACATACATACTGCTGCATATATTTACTTGTGTATGGTCTTTGTACTGGCCATTTTGCGTTGGATAACCAGTTGGTGAGCCCTTCCCTGGGGCAGACTGTCTCTCCTGCCCTCAGCATTCCCCAACTGTCCGCAGTTCTTTGTGTAGGGCTGAGGTCTTCGGGGCCTTCCCTGTCCATGTCACCATGTCCTTGTTGCCCTGTTTACTCAGCTCCTGTGTAGGCAGTCATGTTAGTGAGACTCTAGAGGTTTAAGTTCTGACATTCCTATGAGACAGAGCCTCACAGCATTTTTTAAAAATACATAAAGAACAACAAAGCAAACAACAGAATATCTGTGGTTTTGTTTTTAGACACAGGGTCTGGCTCCGTAGTGCAGCTGTGCAGCCCAGGTTAGTTTCAGACTCACATTCCTCCTGCCTCAGCCTGCGTGCTGAGATTATAGGTCGTGCCACAACATCCAGCTTTGAAAACTTTTAATGCCACAGGATGTTTTTTTATATCCTTGGTAATGGAGAAGATGTGGATGAAATATCTCTGGTCCCTGTTTGATTCCTCATAACATTACACCAAATTAATTTTATTCACTTCATTTTATCATTGGTGTGTGTGTGTGTGTGTGTGTGTGTGTGTGTGTGTGTGTGTGAACGTGTATACGTGTGTATACATGTATACATGCCAGTTGGATCTTGGCTACCTATGACTTCCTTTTTTGTTGTTATTGCCTTTATTTGTTTATTTATTTGTTTGTTTGTTTATTAGGAGGTGTGTGTGTGTGCCACAGTGTGGATGTGGAAGTCAGGACAGTTTGCAAGCGTTGGCTCTCTTCTACCATGGAAATCCTGGGAAGCAAGCTAGTCAGGCTTGGCAGCAAACGCCTTTATCCACTGAGCCACCTTCCTGGAGTCCCATGACTTCTTCCCTCTCTCAGTCTGTACCACAGAGGGTGAAGATGTCATTGACTAGCTAATCCTTACAGGGGACTGCTTCCCGACAGCAGCCAGTCAGGGAGTTACCTCCTCTAGAGGTATCCTCATCTCGGGTCCAGTCACCTGTAGTCAGAGTGTGGCTTCTCATAGCTGTTGTGGTGGTTTGGATGAGAATGCCCTCCATAGGCTCATGGCCTGGAGTATTTGGTTCACAGTTGGTGGAACTGTTTGGGAAGGATTAAGAGATACGGCCTTGTTGGAGGCGTGTCACTGGAGTCTTTGAGGTTTCAAGAGCCCACATCAGTACCAGTTAGCTCTCCAATTTGCCTTATGCTTATGGATCCAGATGTAATCTCTCAGCTTCGGCTCCATGCCTATCTGCTGCCATGCTTCCCATGATGGTGGACATGGACTAACCCTCTGGAACCCTGAGCCCTCAAATTCAGTTTCTCCTATAAGTTGCCTTGGTCGTGGTATCTGTCATGCAATAGAACAGTAACTAATAAGGATGTTGTTCTGCAAGCTGGGTGGGCCCAGGTCAGGCACAGCACACACCACCTAGATGTGTCCCAGGAGCACCAGGTGCTGGGACAGACGGTGAGAGCAGAGGGGTGGCGAGAGGTCTTAGCTGGTAAAGACACTTTTCCACCAAGCTTGAGGAACCAAGTTAATCCCCAGAAACCACGTGCTAGAGGAAGAAAACAGACTTCCACAGATTGTCCTCTGACCTCCATCCACATGTGTCCTGTGGCACAAGTCCACACAAGAAATAAGATGTGATAAGTGTTGTAAGTAATAAATGAATGTAATGAAGGAAGGCGGCAGCGGCTGGTATAAAGAATATAGTCTCGAGTTCCTAGTGGTCCCATTGGGCCCAGGACCAGGATCTTCCTGACATACCATATGGGCACAGGGTCCCCTCTGTTTATTTGAGAGCTTTTAGTCAGCACCACCTCCCTTAGCTGGAGCACCACCTTCCCTAGCTGGAGCACCACCTCCCCTAGCTGGAGCACTACCTCCCCTAGCTGGAGCACTACCTCCCCTAGCTGGAGCACTACCTCCCCTAGCTGGAGCACTACCTCCCCTAGCTGGAGCACTACCTCCCCTAGCTGGAGCACTATTTCCCCTAGCTGGAGCACCACCTCCTCTAGCTGGAGCACACTTCCCCTAGCTGGAGCACCCCTCTCCTAGCTGAAGCACCACCTGCCCTAGCTGGAGCACACCTTCCCCAGCTGGAGCACTTCCCCTAGCTGGAGCACCACCTCCCCTAGCTGGAGCACCACCTCCCCTAGCTGGAGCACCACCTCCCCTAGCTGGAGCACCTTTCCCCTAGCTGGAGCACTTCCCCTAGCTGGAGCACCCCTCCCCTAGCTGAAGCACCACCTGCCCTAGCTGGAGCACACCTCCCCTAGCTGGAGCACTTCCCCTAGCTGGAGGACCCCTCCCCTAGCTGGAGCACTTCCCCTAGCTGAAGCACCACCTCCCCTAGCTGAAGCACTTCCCCTAGCTGGAGCAGCCCTGTTTGCAGAAGTCCTTCTGATGTGCAGTTGAAATTGGCCTCTGATGGCTTCTCTTCACCAGGTCCAGCCTAGCATGCGTTTATAATAAAGGGTAGTGAGGTCCTGTTCCCATGGGTTGCTCCCCCATTCCTGCAGGTTCCTCCTTAAACACGGTCAGGTGGGTATAGTGACGCACACCTTTAGTTCCAGCACTCGGGAGGCAGAGGCAGGCGGATCTCTGTGAGTTCATGGCCAGCCTGGTCTACAGAGTGAGTTCCAGGACAGCCAGGACTATATAGTGAGATGCTGTCTTGAAAAGAAAAAAAAAAAAAAAAAGGAGTAAGATAAACCCAGGGTCAGTTACTAACTATTCTTTTACTGTTTGGTTGGGCAGGCTCTGGGGGTGGAGGGAAGAATATGAGATGTGGGGTACAACAGATGTGCACTTGAGCCCACTGTCCTTCTGCATCTAGGAAGGCACAGGCAGGACCCTCCCACAGGAAGCTCCTCCAGTAATGAGGAAGAGAAGGGAGGATGGGAAGGCCCCTTCTCAGTTTCCTTACCCATCAACCTCGTTTGCTTTCTGTTGCGGTGACACTCTGACCGGAAGCAGAGGGGAGGAAAGGTTTCATTCACCTTCTGCCTCCAGTCCATGACTGAGGGAAGTCAGGCAGGAACTCAAGCTAGGAGCCATGGCGGAAGGCTGCTGTGCTAGCTCACATGCTGGAACGTGGTCAGCTAGCTTTCTTATACATCCCCTCGCCAGCCTGGCAGGATGGTGCCATCTGCGGTAAGCTGGGCTTTCCCACATCAGTCATCAAGACGATCCCTTACAGGCATGGCCAGAGGCCAGTCTGGTCTGGGCAGTTCCTCTACTGAAGCGCCTTCAGAGGACTATGGGTTTTGTCATCCTGGCAGCTGAAGCTGACGAGCACATCCTTCAACCATGGAAACAAATGTTCTCTCCAAAGGGTTGCTGTAAACCCAGGAGGTGTGCCGCACTCTCAAGATCTCAGTGCTTGACTGAGACAAGAGGCTTTGGAGATGGAGGCTGGCCCAAGCCACAAATTGAGACCCTGCCTCCAAACAAACAAACAAACAAACAAACAAAAAACCTGTCGTAAGGATTAAATACCATTGTGATTTCAAGCAGTGTTTCTCCAACTTGACCGTGTACACAAGTCACCCTGGGATTGGCTGAGATTCTGCAACTGGTACAAACTTGCAGATGATTCCAAGATCTGGGATTCTTGGACCAGGACTACAAGAACATAGACACTTCCCCAACCTCGAAGGTCGCAGTTCCCTCTGCCTGCGTCCCTCAGCGACTCCCCTCTGCCCACTTCATCCTGTTCGTGTGTGCCAGACAGCCATAATCCCCATGTCCAGTCACAGTGAGCCTCAAGGCTTCCCGTCTGGTCCTTAACATGAGAACAGCTGTCTCAGCAGAAATGGGGATTCCCTCGAGAGGACAGATGTTCTCATGTCCTAAATCCAACACTAAGCCCAGTATCATGGATGCAGCAGAACTATCGTGCCCGACCCCAAGGTTCCACAGGCACCATCACTGTCCACTGGTAATGTCAGGTGTCAGCTGTCTGCTGAGGCTGGGAGAGACTACATCAGAGGAGAGCAGTCATTTCAGTGGGAGGATGGCAGCTGGCCGTGGACATATCTAAAGTCAGTAAAGCCTGGGAGAGGAGCTGCTGCAGCTGGTCCTCCTGTGCATGAATGGTGATGCAGGCTGTTGCCATGACAACCCCAGTGTGATTAGGCTGAGACCCTTGGTCAGATCTGAAAGTCCTAATGTGTGTCAACAGGGCTCACATGGGTACCACTCTCTACCTCATGCTCCCCTCTTAATGCTGAGTGCTACATTGATTTCTGAGTCTTCATTCAAACACTTTTAAAGCAAAAAACTCCAAAATGAGTTTACATACAAGTTAGCCTCATTTTGTATTTTTGTTTTTTAATTTCTGTAAGGCCATTTTATCTACTGCGGAATGTCTCTTTGAGGACTGAGATGAGTGCATGCACCATTTCTTATAAAATTGTTATTTAATCCTAGATCACAGTTGTTCAGCCAGACAAGACACTGGCTTCCTTTTGTCCTTGACTCCCAATTTCTAGAAATCTATAAAATACATTGTTACAAGCCCCAAGTCTGGCAATACCTCAGGAGAAAAATAAGGTGAGACTTTGTTAATTTCATCTGCCATGGTACATGGTCGTTTTTAAAGGGACTTTGCTAGCTGCTCAGTTAGATGGCCTTAGCTCACCCCTGTCTTAACCTTGTGTAGGAAATACCCCATTTTTTAGGCCAAATATCTTGATATCCATAACCTTAATATTTTTTTGTTTTAATAAGCAAACTGGGGGTAAGTGCTCATTGTCTGCCACCTAGAGCCTGAGCCAGCAGGACGAGCATTTTGATGCCTGACCACTTACCAGACGGGCATGTGTGGGGAGCAGAGGAACACCTGAGCGAATGTGTATTAGTGACATGGCTGTGTGTCATGTGTCACACATGACAGCCATGTGTCCAGGACCCCAATGCCTCGGACCCATGGAAATGGCAAAGCCTTCCTCGGCCAGGCTCAGGGCCTGTGCCCACTTATTTGTATTTCTCCTAAGTTCTTTCAGGGTCAGAAAAGGCCAGGCTCAAGTCACAGAACCTTCCAGAGATACCATCTGAAAGAGGTGACATTTAATGGGAAGGTCTTAGGTCATTGAGGGATATGGTAGCCCTCATAGGACCCCTTGAAAGTTCACACAAGGGGATAGCTGTAAAAAGACCAAGCCTGGTTTGAGATGTGGTTTCTTTTCCACATACACCCCACCATTCTCCATCCCCCCATAGGCCAGGCCATCTAGATCCTCAGCCCCTGAAATGGTGAGCTGAATAACTGTTTTTCCTCTGAAGTTAGCCCTTCTCGGGTGAGCTGCTGTGGAAATGAAGGGCTGGCTAATGGGTTGAGGGCCAGGTATGTGGTTGCTAAAGGTTTATCAGTCCTCAGAGTTGCTTTTCGGGAAGAGAGAGGGCTTCTCAGCCCTTAATATTACTTTGAGGGAAGGATCTCACAGTTGCTAACAGTTGAATGCTTTTCCCCTTGGCCTCAGTGGCAACCTTGTGAGATGACAGTGTACTATCACAAGTGGGTATAAGTTCATGCAGTCTACTAATCTTTGGTTTGAGACAAACTCTCATGCATCCCAGGCTAGCCTAAAACTCAACCACATAGCTGAGGCTAGCCTTGCTGCCCTGATCCTCTTGCCTCTACCTCCTAATGTAGTGATTCTCAACCTTCCTAATTATGCGAGCTTTTAATATAATTCCTCATGTTGTGGTGATCCCCAACCATGAAATTATTTTCATTGCTACTTCGTAACTGCAGTTTTGCTACTGCTATGAATTGTAATGTAAATATCCGTGTTTTCTGTTGGTCTTAGGCGACCCCTGTGAAAGGGTCATTCAACCCCCGAAGGGATTGAAACTCACAGGCTGAGAACCGATGTGCTAATGATTTACTACCATACCCAGCTAGTCTACTGATCATAACCAGGTCTCTCAGTTTTACATACGTGTGTGTGTGTGTGTGTGTGTGTGTGTGTGTGTGTGTGTGGTCAACTGGGTAGGTCTCTTGCCCAGTCTAGTAACCAAGAATGCAAGAATGCATTCTGTGCTTACAGAGGACTCAAGCTAGCTTCCTAGCAACCACCTAAACCTTCAGCTCCAGGTGGATGCAATACTCTCTTCTGGCCACTGCAGGCACCTGTACTCACTTGCACTCAGAGGCACGCAGACAGACATATGCATACAATTAAAAATACATCTTAAAATCCTTTAACTGCTCTTGGTTTTGCTAGGTGTTGGGGATAGAACGTAGGGCCTTCGTGCATGCCAGGCAAGTGATCTACCATTGCGCACAGCCTCAGCCTAAACACTTTAGATTCTGTCTTTTCTTTTTCCTTTCTTTCCTCACTTCTTTCTCCCTTTCTTCCATTCTTGCTCTCTTTCCCTACCCCCTATTCTTTTCTTTCACCTCCGGCTGGCCCAGAACTCACAGTACAACCTACACTGGCATTGGGCCTGTGTACAAGTATTTGCCGCCATGCCTGGCCTAAATCTCCTGCAAAGAAAATGCATTTTAGATGGGCTCAGACAAAGCACATTTACTAATTAGGTGACCCAGAAAGAGTGTCAGGAAAAGATAGCATAAACCAGCTGCCAAGCCTGTGTTAACAGAGATTAGGGTGGGTAAGAAGCTGATTGACATTCATGAGATAGCATGGAAGTCAGAGACAGACAGACAGTCACAAACTGGGTGGGGGATGGACAGAAATCTCTCACTAGTAAGTCCTAGCCCACATATGAAGCAAACTAATACAGTGGTTTTGAGACATTCAGGTGGGGAAGGACCTTCCACCTATAATTTTTATCACTAAGTAACACGGGTCAAGATACTGGATTAGTAAAGAAAAAAACAAAAAAGTCCGAGGTCCACTGCCTTGAACACTACCTCTATAAGCATGGTGGGAATGGCTTGAGTCTCTTTTCCAGTTTTAGAATCCAGTCACAGATAAAACAGAGGAGGCAGATAAATATGTTTGCAGAACCAGAATGGGGATTTAATCTGTCTGCAGGGTCTTCTGTTAGCAAGCAAAATGGGCACAAGTTGGCCTTTGGAAGCTGGAATGAGAGAGGAAGCAGGATGTGTGTGTGGTAGGGGTGGGGACTCTTGGGCTCTCAGCAGGGAGCCTACACTGCACTGAGGGATGAGTGGACAGGTGCTCCGTCCATTACTAAAGTCACAAATTTGGGTAATTAATGGAAGAATGCTATGCCTATGTATAATAAATGTCATTTGGGTTTTTGTTTTCAGTAACTGGCATTATAAAATCAGAGACGTGTTCTTATACAGAAAAGAAGTAAGTGAAGTTTCTGCACAAGAAGAGAGCTTCATTGTTGTGTGAACTAGAGTAAACCCCAGATTGACTGCTGGCAGGACTGGGATGGGGGACTGGTGTAAATGAGAACGTTACAGGGTGAACAGTCTGAAGAAGTAGGGAGCCTGCGGAGGTGGTAAACCATGGTACAAAGGTAGAAGAGGGGAGGCGGAGAGTTTTAATGTTACGTGAAGCTGTTAGGGGTGGTGGCAGTGGTGAGGAAAAGCCATTGACTCTCAGTAAGAATTAGTCAAGGGAGCTGATGTGACATCAGCTCTCCCGGGGAATTCTAGCTGTTGGATTTTTGGAAGCTTAGGCAAAGAAACAGACAATGGGGGAATGCTAAGATACCTGCGGCCATTGTCATCACTGAAAGTCAGAAGAACGCTGCTGCGTGTTGAAAGCCTTCCTGAATTTGCCCTGTGTAGTGTAGGAAGGGGTTCAGCTCTGCTGTAGAGATTTGCTGGCCACATGCCTTTTACTTTTAAGGTTAAAAAAAGAAGTGAGAGTCTTCTCCATGATTTAGGATCTTTGGAATATTCTAAAGCTAATTTCTATTTTGTACCACAGTCAGGCACTCTCCTTGAAATTTTCACTTTTTTTTTTTTTCTACACAAGAACACACCTCTGATTTTATAATGCCAGTCAGTAAAAGGTAACATTTATTATTAGGTTTGGCCACGTTCATTTCCCAGTCTGGTTAGCCTCCAGAGATGGTGTGGTCCTCCAGGCTGCTGGCCAAGCTGTGGACACCTTACAGAGGGGAAGGGGATGGAATGCCATGTGTCTTCTGTGCCGCCCTGTGGTGGTAAGGCTAAACACAGCCTGTCTCCCTTTTCTCCCCTCCAGGAAGGCGCTTTTGTCTACTTGTCTGTAGTAGGAAATGTTGCAGATTCCCAAGGCTTGATTGCATCTTTATGTAAGTAATTAAAAACATTTGCATTTGAAATGTCTGAGGGGATTAATTGCAAGAACGGCTGTCGATGAACTGAATGTCTGTATCACGTATTGTATGATTCCATTTACATGTCCTGTCCAGAATAGGTGAATCTGTAGCGACAGATAACAAATTAGTGGTTGCCGGGACTGGGGATGAGAGAGGATGTGGAAGGGAAAGCGGGTGACTGCTGATGGGGGCGGCTTTCTCGTTTGGAATGTTCAGCTAGATTGTGTCTATTCAAATCTGTGAATGTGCTAAAATTGGAATTGTGTGCCATGCGAATTACATCTCAGCAAAGCTATAGAGTAAACAGAGTGCAGACAGCTGCGGTGTGCCTCGGTGGTGCAGCACTGGCCTAACGTGTGAGCCCCTACACGACACTGGAAGACAAAGAAAAGACACCAGAAAGCCTGCAGTACTTACGCTCGGTGCTTTCCCATATATGCTCCGTATACATTTACTTTGTAAAACTTGATCTTCATTTCTGTGTGTGTGTGTGTGTGTGTGTGTGTGTGTGTGTGTGTGTGTGTGTCTATATATGTGTGAGTTTGTGCATGTGAGCAGTGTCCTCAGAGGCCAGAAGAGGGCATCAGTTCCCCTGGAGCTGGGGTTTCAGGCCGCTGGGAGCTGCCCAGTGTGGATGCTGGTATTGAACTCAGGTCTTCTGGCAAAGCATACACACCCTTAACGGCCAAGCCACCTCTCCAGCTCCAGTTTGCTTTTGATTGTACGTCTGTACCTGTCCTCTAAATAATTCTCCAAACTCTTCCTGCCCCGTAGAGCTATCAAGTACTTTCCCCCATCTTCTTAACACTTAGTATAAATCAGCCAACACTTAGTCGACTGATACGACTTCCCAGAATGCTCTATACCAGTGGGGCTAAGTCGTCAAGTCAGGTACCTGCCTCTCGTGCTTGCTTTCAGGTTTGGCATCTGCAGTTCTGATTGTCTACTGTGTGTCTTTCCTTTTCCTTATTTTCTTTATTATTTTACTCTGCTTTTATCTTCATTTATTTATTAAGCATCTATATGTATGGTATATGCAAGTATATGTGGGTGTGTTTCACGTTGTTTCTTTTATGCTTTTTATTTTTAATTCATTTATTTATTCTCTCTCTCTCTCTCTCTCTCTCTCTCTCTCTCTCTCTCTCTCTCTCTCTCTCTCTCTCTCTCTCTCTGTGTGTGTGTGTGTGTACATGTGGAGGACAGTTTTCGGGAAGTGGTTCTCCCCTTCCGCCGGGTGGTTTCCTAATAATCAAACTCAGGTTGTCAGGCTTGGTGGCAGGTGCCTTTACCAGCTGAGCTGGCTCACCAGTCCTAATTTATCATTGTATTTTATTATCGCTGGTACTGAGGATGGAGTATGGCCTTGCTCATGCTAAGCACATGCTGTGTCAGTGAGTTGTGTCAGCCCCAACCCTATTGTATTTCTGTCCTGTCCTGTAGTCACATGCTCACACCGAGGTCTTTGTGGACACTCTCATTCATGATTAGTGTTAGGAAATGTCCAGAGAACCGAACTGTCTCATTTCAGTCAGTGCTTCTGAGAACAAAATGTGTCGTCTTTGGTCCCTCCGGTCCTGTGCTGTGTTCAGGCAGGGATCCGAGCCCCTTTGCCACAGCCCTGCTGCTGGAGCTCCAGGCGGGGCTCAACCTCTCTGTGTTAAACTTGGCTTGAGGTCGGCTGCAAAGTCATGAGGCTGGAGGTCCCCGCCTGAAGCACCACCCTGCCCTCGTGTGTGTTCCCCTGCTCCCCTTTGTCAGGAGGGCTGCTGCAGCTTCGACGCTGGCTGCCCTGTTTTAGCATCAGTGACTAGTCCAGATGTGGCCCAGGTCCACGGAACATGAGCGGTTGACAGGGTCTTTCTGTGTCTCCATCTTTAGGTGAACTGCCCTTTTATTTTGAAAGCAAATGCTCTAGAGCAGCTGCTGATCCAGAGGCTCCAGGCCAGGACCTCCCGGAGGCTGGCCATGGCTTCAGGCTGCAGGCCACCCTCGTCCCCTCCGGATGGCAGAGCATGCAGCAGTGGTGGGGTGCAAAGCCTCCCCCCTCAGCCATGGCCTTGCCCCTTCTCCCTCTGAACCGCCGACTCCTGCGGTTGTCAGTCACAAAATGAATGGAATTGATCACACCATCGTGGTTTGTAACCCTGGTGTTGGACCCTTGGTTGTTCAGATTTAGCAAGGTGGGCAGTGGGTAGAGTTCAGCAGCAAAGGACATACCAGAGGTTCCCATGTGATCTGGTGGACAGCAGGGCCGCCATCAGGCCATCCGTCCGCCTTCGCTGCCATCTCCAGACACTCCTCGGCTTTTCTCACTTACCTCCAGCTGCAGACATTCTGCTTCCAGACCTGGGGCGTTTGCACATGCTCTGCTCTGGAGCACCCCATTCTTTACCCAGTCATTCCTGTGACATGAGGCCTGCCGGGACTCAGGGTTCAGTATTCTGTTTGCCACCAAGTGGGGTGGGACACACCTCTAATCACAGTACTTGGGGTGGTGCGGGTAAGGCGGGAAGATTGCTAGTTGGAGGCCCGTCTGGTCTACATAATAAGACTATCTGAAAAAGCAAAGGGCTGGGGTATGGCTCACTGGTTGCGTGTTTGCCCAGCATGCACAAAGCAGTGGGTTTGGTCCCAGATCAAACCACAACCGTGATGATAAAAATAAGAAGTGAATTTAAAAATCATACGCCTTGACATTACAGTAAAATCTGGAAGACACCCCAATATTTCCATAGCTAAGAGTCACTAGCAATCAGCTCTATTGATTGTGGAGACCAGACACTGTGCTGGTTCCTATGGAGTGGGCCAGATGAACCCATCACGTTCTCTTAAGGGACCAGCCCCACCAGCATGGCCCTGCAAAGTTCACTGTCTTCCCCCAGCTGCAGCTCTCATAGGGCCCTGCGTGATACAGTGGCCTCCTCCCTGGGATGTGAGCGGATGTCACAGTGGCTGGTCCAGTCAAGCGCCTTTCTGACAGAGCACTATGAAGAGGTGGATCACTAGGGAATCTTCCTGGGTCTCATTTTTCAATCTAAGCACCACATTTACTTTTGTCCTTCCTAGCAGGAGCCACTTGCTTACAGACCTTATGGCTACATTCTCAAGGCCCAGCAGAGACAACCCCTCTATGCTCAGAAAATGCTGTTGACTAAGTGGCTTGAGAGATGCTTTGGTCTGGGTCAGTTCTTAGCACCCCCCGTGGTGGCTCACAGCCATCTGTAACTCCAGTCCCAGGGCATCTGAACCTTCTGTCCTCCACAAGCACCAGGCATGTCCAGGATGCATTGCACACACATATATGCAGACAAAACACCCATACACATAAGATAGATAATCTTTAAAAAGAATGAATAGGAATAGTGGTTTGGGGTTAGTTCTGTTTTTAATGTCTAAGCATTCACTATTCTCTTCCCTCCTAAAGAATTGACATTTTATGCAAATGATTCTCCTAGATTTTGGATACTTCAATTGGTTTGTTTTACTTCTTATTTATACATTTATATCTAGGGAAATTTTACCTTTTTAATATTGCCTTGCTTTCCGGTTAAGACAGCTATTTCTGAACATGGCAGGTGCTCCACCAAGGTTGAGTGATGATAGTATGTGTGGCCCTACATGGAGACTCTTCACCTGTGTGGTCCTTCTCTCAGGGTGGTCTTTCTTGAGAGATCTTATTAGATGGTCCTAAGGGATCCTTTCTCTGGCCACTATGAGAGGAGAGCTCCCTCCTGCGTTGTCCGGTCATATGTCAGAGTTCATTTCTAACCAGTTACACCTTCTCAGTGTAACATGAGAGCATGTTTGAAAGGAGAGCGAGCTAGAGGTGTCCACTCTTGACTCCCATCATCTGAGAGTTTGAGATCAGCATGTACTGCTATTACCAGTTAGAAAAATAATCAGGGTGCTCACTTTGGCAGCGCATAAACTAAAATAGAAACCATACAGAGAAGATTAGCCTGGCCTCTGTTCAGGGATCACATGCAAATTCCTGAAGCAGTCCATAAAAGTCAGTAAAATAATTAGGAGTTGGAGGGATGACTCAGTGGTTAAGAACACTTGCTGCTCTTACAGAGGACCCGAAGTTCAGTTCCCAGCACTCATACTGGGCAGTTCACAACCACCTATGTAACTCCAGTTCCAGGGTACCCAACAGCCTCTTTTGGGCATCCATATACACATGCATGTATACACATGCACACAAACACACACACACACATATTCCACATATATTCTCTCTCTCTCTCTCTCTCTCTCTCTCTCTCTCTCTCTCTCTCTCTCTGTAAATCTCTTTAAAATACTACTAACAATTAAAGCAGGAATAAATATGGCCTCTAAAGTGCTGGTCTAAAAAGATTCTTGAATATACTACTTCCCAGTTATTACCTGGAAGGGTGGGGTGGCTGTGGCTGCTAAACACTGTCCATTTGGGGTTCTCTCTGCAGTTCAGGCTCCATCCTCCTAGACCCTCAGCACTCACTTGTCTTCTGTTAGCAACTATGTTGAGTGCTTTCAGAACTTGAACTATATCAAATTCAAGGCAGTACTGATGCTCAGCTTGCTCTCCCAACTCTCTTACAGTCCAGGGTTCCCTGCCCAGGGAGTGGTACCACCAACAGTGGGCATGTCTTGCCACCTCAGTTAATGATATCACAACAGCCCCAACCTCCACCCTAGAAGCCCATCTCCCGTGTGATCTTAGGCTGTGTCAAGTAACAGTTAACACTACTGTTCCAGGCTTTCTTTTGGGCCACCGACCAGCTCCCAAATCATGACACAGACTTCTTAATAGTTGTGGATATTCAGCCTTATCTTAGCTCTTATTTTAATGTTTCTTTACGTTTTTGCCTTGGGGATTTTTACCTTTCTTTCTGTCTATCTTACTTTCCTGCTCTCTCTGTCTGTCCTTCTGGCAGCTGCCTGGCTCCTGGCCCTGGGCATGCCTCCCTCTTCTCGTTCTCTTCTTTCTTCTCTCCTCTCAAACCTAGATTTCTCCTATTCTCTCTGCTTGCCAGCCTCGCCCATCCCTCTTCTGCCCAGCTATTGGCCATTCAGCTTTTTATTAGACCAATCAAGTGCCTTAGGCAGGCAAAGTGGAAACAGACACACATCTTTACATAATTAAACAAATGCAGCTTAGCCAAATGTAACACATCTTTACATCGTTAACAAAGGCAGAAGAAACAAATGTAACACACCTTTATACAATTAAAGTAATATTCCGCAGCATAAACAATGTAACACATCTTTGCTCAGTTAAAATATTCCACAACATTACCATCCTACTGTAGTGTGTGTGTGTGTGTGTGTGTGTGTGTAGATTAGAGGACACCCTCAGGTATCCTCAAGAATGGCATCTACCTCCTGTCACACAAGGTCTCTCATTGGCCTGGAACTCACCGATTAGGCTCATTGCTAATTGCTGGCCCAGTGATCCAGCAAGCTTCATGTGTCCTCCTGTTTCTATCTTACCAGGGCTGAGATGGCAAGTGTGAGTCGCCTGCCTGACATTTTTACGTGGGTGCTGGGAATTGAACTCAGGTCCTCATGCTTGCAAGGCCAGAGCTTTACCAACTGAGTTACCTCCCCAGGCTTAAAACCATCGTTATTAAATACTGTGTTTGCAAAATTTGACTGTGTTGAATTACTTTAAAATCATGCAAACTGTGGTGAAGAGGGCCAAGGGTAGACTGCACATACATGAATGGGCTTGGAAACTGTATTTTACAAGTAGAGCAGCTCCTCTGTCTTATGTCAAGGGTGAGGGACACAGGGGTCCCAGGCTTCCCTTGCCCTCCGCAAGCATTGTGAAGGTTGTAAGACAGTGGCCATTTTCACTAACTGGCATAAAAAGGCTTACTAGTTGTAGATCAATAGGCAAGAATAGAGGACCCAGAAACAAACCCTTGCAACACCACCGCCCCCAGATGTTGGGCAAAATGACAAAAACATACATTGAGAAAAAAGACTGCAACCTCTTCAACAATGGTGTGAGGAGCACTGGAAACCCCACGAGGAAGAGTCGAGCTAGCTCCTCTCCTACCTTGTGTAAAAACCAACTCCAAAGGATTCAAGGATCTTAATGTAAGGCCTGAAATGCTAAACTGCTAGAGAGAAATGTAGGGAAAACACTTCAAGACATAGGCACAGGCGAGGATTTCCTGAACAGAAATCTAGTACCACGGAGAGTAATGACAAGAATTGGCAAATTGGATTGTGTAAAGTTTAAAATTCCTACTCAGTAAAGGAATGAGGAGCGCCCACAGAAGGAAAGATAATATTTACCAACTGTACCTCTGGCACAGATTAATATCTATAGTATAAAAGAACTAAAAAAAAATTACCAGGACATCCAAGCCTACACAAGTAGAAACCCTGTCTCAAAAAAGCAAAACAAAACAAAACAAAACAAAGCAAAAAAATTTAAGGTGCAAAACCAAATCATCCAATCAATTAATGGGCAGGTACCACATTTCTGCAAATCTAAACTAAAAGCTATATATGGCATGGAAGTAGAGAGTTACTGTTTAGGGGAGAAAGGAGATCAGCAGAGAGGATAATCGGGTGGTGAGCATGAATGGAATGAACTGATGTGGTTGTCTGACATTGTCATAATGGAACCCATTTGTACCCTGCCTAAAAATTAACCACAAAAAATGTGTGCCAGTTAGAGACTAAACGCAGGCATTTTGCCTTTAGGGAAAGAATATGGCAAGGCTGATGGAAGATGGCTGTATTCTGACCCAACCATTGTGTCTCTGGAAATTCTGACTGTTGTCTTGGATGGGTTTCTGGCATTGGTTCTCATTTACGCCATAGTCAAGGAGAAATATTACAGGTAAGTTCACTCCCGTCCAGTGGGAAGGGAGAGACGTTAGCTGCCCAGTGCCCAAGTGACATATTTATCCACAAGACAAAAGCTTTCTGTAAGACTTCAGGACAAGATGTAAAACTTTATCCTGAAATCTCAGACATGAAAGAGTCCTCTCAGCTTTTAATCCCCTTTCCCACCACTTTTACAGATAACTAGCAGTCATTTTTCTTGATTCCTTTAACATTGTTTTGGCTCCATGACCACACTTGCAGACAGATTACAAATTTACATGTGCACTGTCTCAAACATTAATAGTATTTGCGTGATTGTGTGTCGGTCACAGATAATAAAAAACCTTTACATATTTCATTGACTTTGGAGGAAGGATAATAGGCATCTTTTACAACAGATGAAACTGGCTGATGTCAAGATTCATCTTCAGGTCTCTGGGAGGGTCAGCGGTGACCTCACTAAGTCCCCCTGAGAACAGTGCAGGGTACTCAAGTGTCCTTAGAACTCTAAGCGCTATTAGAACAATGCTGGGAAGGGCAGCTTCTCCAAGCAAAGGTGGCCTCTTCACTATCTAGGCTGATCTGGCCCATCCAAGGAGCACCACACAGAAGCACACAAGTTTCAGTAGTAGAGACTGCTGGTGCTCCCCTACATAAAGGACGCCCTAATTCAGAGTGCCAGGTTGTACCTGCTTCACTTCATGTCTTCTCTCCACAGGCACTTCATACAGATCACCTTGTGCGTGTGTGAACTCTACGGTGGCTGGATGACTTTCTTCCCCGAATGGCTTGTGGGGAGCCCCAACCTCAACACCAAGAGCTGGCTCTACTTTTGGGTCTATTTGGTGTTTTTTAATGGCCTGTGGGTTCTGATCCCGGGACTGCTGCTGTGGCAGTCGTGGAGGGAACTAAAGGAGACACATTTCCAAGGGGACAATTTAGAGAAAAAGGACGAGTAAAGTCTGGAAACGGTGCGCTCTGATGTTCTGCTGTATGAGTCGGGATTGACCGGACATTCCAGTCAATACTTCCTTTTTACGGTGTTGTTTCCAGGCAGCCGTGACAGGTGGATGGGAGGGCCACAAACGTGGCTGTTTGTGTCCTTTGATTAAATGACAATATAAAGAAAGGAGGTCCTGGGGTGGGGTGCTCGCCTAGCATCCCCAAGGCCCTGAGCTGCGCTCTCAACACTACAAAGGGGCGGCGGGTAAGTTTTCACTTGTAACAAGATCATATTTAATTAGATGCTCTTATGACTTGCATAAGTGTTATGCCATGTTAGAAAATGAGCATTGCAGAATACTGTAAAGAGCAGGATAAATTTTTATTCCAAAAGAACCATTTTGCTCCAGCTTTTTTCTTCTGAGTGGTCTCTTTGGGTTAATGGTGTAAACCTAGAAGTAAAAGGGATGATTCTGTTTTACACTTTTTCAAATTTGTGCACCCAGTGGGAAACAGTAGCAGTGCCCGGAGTGGCGGTGGAGTGGTGGTGTACTTGGCAAGCTGAGGAGGATCATGGGTTTGAGGCCAGTCTGGGTGACATAGCATATATCCTATCTCAATAAAAAAGAAAGTGGGGGGGGGGGCGGGGTTTGAGAAATGGTTTCTCTGTGTAGCCCTGGCTGTCCTGGAACTCACTCTGTAGACCAGGCTGGTCTTGAATTCACAGAGATCCACCTGCCTCTGCCTCCTGAGTGCTGGGATTCAAGGTGTGCGCCAACACGACCAGCTGGTAAAATTTTAACAGTATAACCATAACATAAATTCTAAAAGGTTTCATGCGGTGCAGTTTGTGTCCTAACAGTCTGGGTGATGGAGAGGAGTAGAGCACAAGCCTGGTGTCTGTGCTCTGTACCACGACGAGGCAGGGCCATGTAGTGTCTCAGCTTGCCGGAATCAGTTCTCTCTGGGTCCTAGGTATTGAACCCAGGTCGTCAGGCACCTTCACCCTCTGAGCCATTTCACTGACTCCTCCAATGTGGCTTTATGCTCCACGAGCTTCCCTGCTTTGGGGGGCAGTTGTGGAGGGGGAAGCCAAAGAGAGACCAAGAAGGGGGTAGCCCTAGTGGTGGCCTGTTGGTCGTGCTGCACCTCTCTTGGTAGAGTCCCCTCTGTGGTTTGGAAGTCATCCCCAGAAGTTGTACCTTGTAACTCAGAGATTTGACCCCAGATACAGACCTCGCAGAATGTCTGATAGGGGCACCAGACATGGCGGGTATTTTTCACCACAAATGTTTGGGAATAGATGTTCACTCTATGATGAGTACACACAGTGCACTAAAAACAGAGTGGAACTGATACTCACAACATCACAGAAGGTGGAAAGACCATGCCAGGAGAATGCAGAATGTACGATTTTGTCTGTAAATTTCACAAACACAATAGAAGTTGAGTATCCCTGACCAGAAATGCTTAGGGACAGAACTGTTCCCTAGCTGGTGGAATATGTGTGTGAACTGTGTAGGGTTTGATTCCCAGCATCCACATGGTGGCTTACAACTGTCTGTAACTCCAGTTCCAGGCAAACCCAATGCCCTCTTCAGACGCCAGGCACACACACATTACATAGACATGCACACAGGCTTTAAACATTCAGACATGCTGTGGGATGGTCTGTATGTCAAATGTGTTGCTCTGATTGGTCAATAAATAAAACACGGATTGGCCAGTGGCCAGGCAGGAAGTCTAGGTGGGACTAACAGAGAGGAGAATTGAGAGAACAGGAAGGTGGAGGGAGACACTGCCAGCCGCCGCCATGACAAGCAGCATGTGAAGATGCCAGTAAGCCACCAGCCACATGGCAAGGTATAGATTTATAAAAATGGATTAATTTAAGATGTAAGAACTAGATGGCTAGAAGCCTGCCACGGCCATACAGTTTTTAAATAATATAAGCATCTGTGTGTTTATTTTATAAGTGGGCTGTCGGACTGCCGGGGCTTGGTGGGGCCCGGAGAGAAAACTACTACACAGAGAGAGAAAACAGCTACACAGACACATAAAATGAATAAATAAATAAAATATTTTAAGTCTAAATTTTGCTAGGAACCGTAGGAATCAGTTGCCCTGTGCTTGACTTCTCATCATACCTGTTGTGTGGATGCCAAAGAAACTGGGAAACATAGGGTTGGAAGAGCGATCTTGAGGTTGTGGGAGAGGGAGGGGGTGATTAGATTATGTGGGACATGAAGGCTGGTGGTCCTGGGTTCTATAAAAAAGCAGGATGATCAAGCCATGAGGAACAGGCCAGTAAGCAATACCCCTCCATGGCCTCTGCATCAGCTCCTGCCTCCAGGTTCCTGCCCTGTTCTTGTCCTGACTTCCTTTAATGATGAACTGTGATATGGAAATGTAAGCCAAATAAACTTTTTCCTCCCTGACTTGCTTTTGGTGTTTCACCTAGCATGTACCAAGTCCTGGATCTAATCCCCAGTGCTGCATGGTTGGGCGTGGTGGCACACACCTGCAATCTCAGCTCTCAGGAGGTTGAAGCAAGGAAGTTCAGAAGTTCAAAGTCATCCCCAGCTGCTTACATAGTTCAAGGGCAGCCTGGGAGACGGGAAGGAGGGGGGAGCAGCGATGTGTTTTGTCCACCCCGACCTGCTGTTATTAGTGCTCTAAGTTTCTCTTGCGAACCCCTTCATTCCAGAAAAGCATTGAGCTGACGTCTTCAAAATCCATCTGAGAAGAGTCCAGGTGATACATACTATGTCCTTGTGATTTGCCTTGGCTCCGCTAATCCTGAATGGTGACACCCGACTTCTAAGAACAGGCTACATGTTGAGGTGTGAAAATTATAAAGCCTTGCCAAAGAGAGACTGAGAGACCAAAATACAAACAAAAGTTTTATTATGATTGGTTGAATGTCAACTTGCCCCAAATTAGAATCACCTGGGTAGGGAGCCACCCCTGAAGAACTGTCCTGATTGCCTCGCTGATGTGGGAAGGCCCACCCCTGAATGCGGGCAGCACTTGCTGGCAGAGAGACAATCCCTGGCCTTTGGGCTTGGCTTTTTGCCCCCACTGGCTGATTTATTTACTCTATTGCTGCTGCTGATTCTTCACTATTGGAACCGGTAGTTCCAGGCTCCCATCACTGACTAAACACCAGTGGCTCTCCAGGAATCTTGTAGGTTTGCAGGGCCAGATTGGGTCTGCTGAGGGACCCAGTCTCAAGGATCAAGTGTTGTTACTATTTTAACACTAGCTGATTTGTTAAATTACTTAATATATACGTATAGATGCTAGGTGAACAGATTTATTGATTGATTGACCCTGTTGGTCCTTTGCTCACGAGAGCCCTGACTAATACAAGGTTTAGAAAAGAACTCCGTGTTTTTCTTTATAATTTACAAATTCTAGCTATGGTGTAGTGTGCACACCTGTAATCTCAGCTCTTCGGAAGCAGACAGGAGTATCTCCGGAAGTGTAGGGGTCAGCCTGTGCTACAGTGTGCAAACACAGCTTCAAAAACAGCAAAAATCAGCATAACAATACATGTGCCTGCTTTGGGTTTGTTATAAGGGCTCTAATTTGGGTCTAAGGAGAAATCGTCTATAAAGAGAATAATTGGGCAAAGGCTCCAACAAGCAGGTTAGCTGCCATACTCCCTTAACTTTAAATGCCCTGAAGTACTAGTCAGTGCCCGCCAAGTGTAGGCAGACAAGTGCACCAGCCTCCTCCACCCACTCTTTATTTGGAGACTGCATCTTCTTCATGAAGCACACCTGGACATCGCTGCCCATCCCAGATTTAATCTGTCTCCCACCACTGCTTCCCTGTAGGAAACAATCACATCCATTGGTTAACCCTAAGAAGTTAATAGTTGAGGCAATCTGATACGTTACGCTTCCTGGATGAATTTCCCTCAAAACTTGCTTTATTACAAGGGCTTGGCCGTAGTGGTAGAGCACAGCGCTAGTGTGCCTGACACCCTGAGTTCCAGCCCTACAGCGCAAAAACTCAGAACTAGAATTGGTAGATGTGCAATGCTGAGAACGGAAAATTGGAGGAGCAAAAGAAAAATCAATCTGGGTATTGGTAATGTGTGTCTTTGTGTTCAGCTACTCCAGAGGCTGGGGCAGAAGGATCTTTGGAGGCCAGTAGTTTGAGACCAGTTGGATAACGTAGTAAGACCCCGTCGCAATGGAGAAAGAAGCGGGGTGGAGGGGGAAAGTATGTCTCTGACCAGAGAGGATCAGTATGACACACTTGGGTTCAGTTTCCTAAAGATTTTCCTGGGTGTGTATTAACTTTGGGGACTTTACCAGCCTCTCTCCTTTGTGGTCAACTTTCCATTTTGCAGGCTGCAGCCCTCTGTGTTATATGAAATGTAACTGTGGATAGTATGAAAAGGCCTTCACTTTTGAGAAATGTGTGTGCACAGCAGAGGCCGGTTGGTGGCGATCATCCTTAACTTGTGAAGCAAGTTTCCTCAGATGTTTATGTGATGTGGGGCAAGTAGACGGTGCTTTAAAGTATTCAGGGGGCTGCTTTTCAGCTCTGCAAGAGAGGCTCCAGTATGCCCATCATGCTGCAAAGTTAGGTCCTAGTTCCATCCCTTCTGTCCCAGAAGCCTTATCTTGTCCACTTCTCCCAGCCCGTCTCTGTCACTTACGTGGCCCTGGGTATCATTCAGTAGTAATTTTTGTACACTCACTTCTTCAACTACACAGGAGCCTTCTAAGGCCACACATGGAATCCTAGATTTGTGTTGCTTAAAGGGGTCTTTAAAAAAAAAAATCCTGTTTATGCACAAGGAAACTGAGGCACACCAGTGGACTAGGTCAAAGTCCACTTAAAAGTGCTCCGTGCAGCAAGATGTGGTAGAATTCTGTGTAATTAGATCCTCAGGAGCCTGAGGCAGAAAAAGCTCCAGTTCAGAACCAGCTGGGCTACAGGACAGGACTTTGACCCCCAAAACAACAGCAACAACAGCAGCATGGTTTTTCTACCCTAACAATGAGTCTTACACAAAATATTAGACATGCTCCCAAGAACACAAAAGGTCTGAAAATCTCTCAGAGCAGAAGTATTATGCACTAAAAAAACAAAATAAAAATAAAAAAATTAACCTGTGTGTCTTAGTTACTTTTCTATTGCCGTGACAGAACACCATGACGAAGGCAATTATAAAAGGAAGCATTTAACTGGGGGCTCCTGGTCCATGACCATCGTGGTGGGAAACATGGCGGCAGCCAGGCAGGCAGGTATGGTGCTGGAGCAGTAGCTGAGAGCTTGTGTCATGATCCACCCAAGACAGAGAGAAGAGAGAGCATATTGGGAATGGCCTGGACTTTTGAAAGCTTAAAGCCAGCCCCCAGTGGCACATTGCCAATGAGGTCACACCTCCTCATCCTTCCCAAATAGTTCACCAACTGCAGACCGAGCATTCAAACATATGAGCCCGTGGGGGCCGTTCTCATTCAAACCACCACACTAAGTAGTTTCTGGTCACGTGGGTCTACTATTACACTTGAATAGCCCTTCATTTCATCACTTGGCTTGGTGCTTATGTACTGTCCTATTTTTTATATTTCACTGATTGGACATGCAATTGAGTGACAGTAGGTACTGTTACTTGTCCTTTTGTTGTTGTTTGAGACACAGTTTCTTTGTGGAGCCTTGGAACTCTCTCTGTAGACGGGACTGGCCTCAAACTCAGGGATCTGCCTGTCTCTGCCTCTAGAGTGCTGGGATCAAAGGCGTGAGCCACAATGCCTGGCTGTCTAGAAGAGCCCCGGAGACGCTCACATTTTCAAATATAATCTTCATTTGCTGTGTCATATCCCCACAAGTGTCTTTGTTGACGAAGCCTTTTGCTGAAAAGTCCATCAAAATTTCCCTCTTTGCCTCTCATTTCCTGTCTGTGGTCCTGTGTTAAGGATGAAAGTGAATTGACCTTTGACATTTCTTGGCTGTGTTTTGGTTCAGGGTTGTGGGAGAGGGATTTAATTAGAACTGGAAGCAGTTAGCAATTTTCTCCCATGTGCCGCTGAGTGCCCAGGGCAAGCAAGAGCTGTCTCCTCCATTGATTCACTTCCTGTCTGGGGATGGCACCCCAGACAATTGTGTGCCTTGTTAATAGTGACATCTGGTGGCTGCAGGTTAACAAGACAGCCCGGAGTGACAATTGGTGGTTGTGCCGACTTCATTCTAGCACAGTGAAGCAGTTGCTTCTTGTGGCCTCATCCTTGCCTTCTCCTGGACCCTCTTCCGTCGTAGCCCTCTACCAGACTGCCACACACCCACTTGACACCTTGGCTCCAGAAAGTTGAAGCTGGTCCTGCTGGCTCTGGGCATTGCCCTCCTTGCCTCTAGCCTCCTCCTAGACAGTGGGGGGGAAAGCTGCTGGTGGCAGCCTGGGTGGGCACCCCATGGGTTTGTGCCCTCAGCCACATTGAACCAGGTCTGGCTGGGATTCTGGAGTTAGAAGGCCAGTGATTTACTGTCTCCCTGGGCAGCAGGTGGCCAGGGTATTTTTAGCATCCGGAGTCTTTAGGGCAAGGCTGGGGGAGGGTAGACAGGCAGTGAGATCCAAGGACGTTGGTTCTTCCAAGGTCTGAGTTCAAAAATCTCTGGAGACTGGGCGTTTTCCCCAACACCTTGTAGGCTCCTGGGTTCTGGGTGTAGGGTACCCACTATAAAAGCCATGCTCATCTGTTCATTTGCCGTTTCCATGTCTTAGGCAGTTAGTAAATGGGGGCGGGAAATGGGATGCCACGCTGGCAGGTATCCAAAGAAAGACGGACTGTTGTTAGTGCCCAGGCACAGAGCTGTTCCTCTTCAAAGCGCTTCTATTCACTGTATTGTCCAGCCCTCATTAATCCCGTGAGCCCCAAGGACGGTTATCTTATTCTATCAAAGAACTTGGCAGGGAAAGCTGAGGTGCCCACCCGATGCCACGGGCACAGGAGGTGGAATCTGAAACGCCAGCCACGGCCACAGAGCTTTGCACTCGGTGGGACCATGTTGGAGTTGCTCTGCCAGGGAGACCCTGCAAGAGGTGTGCTTCCCTGGCTCTCAGCCTTCTCCAGAATGGTTGGTACAGTGCTTTGCATGTGCTCCTGTGAGGGGCACGTCAAAGCCCCTCGCGGCACTGGGCTTTCCCGTTCCGGCTCACGCAGTTCTTTGACCTCCCGTCAGCCCACGGAACAGGGCCTATACGCCATCATCACTGTCTTTTTATGGGGGGGGGGGGGCGGCAACTCAGAACAACTGTAAAGGGGAGAGGAGTCAGTGGCTCCCCAATCCAGCCAGCAGAGGACCCGGGGACACCCTTAAGTCTGGAGGAGAGAGTCCCTAACTGGGAGAGCCTCCTTCCCTGGCCCTGGCTCCTCTGAGTTCCCTCAGCTGGGTCCCCCCAACATAACCATATCTGAAAAACCGCTGGCCACACTGTTCCTGAAAGCTGGCAGTGATGGGACCAAGAGGGGAACCCATCTCCCGGAGACTTTATGGTGTTCTGGCCCAAGGGAGTCACCTTCGTCATCACTTCCGTGGGCACCAAGAGACAGAAGCTGTGCCCAGGCAGGTGGCCCCCATTCCTGCCGTGCGGCCCTGAAGAACAGACACCAGCAAGACTGGGGAGTTTCCGGTGCCCTCCCGGGTATTCAAAGCTGGCTTGTCAGAGCCCAGAGTACAGCACAGATGGGCTGGACATACTTGTCAAATTAGGTTCCTACATCAAGAATTGAAACCCGACACTCAGAGATAATCTAGAGAGACTCCTGAAGACCTTGAAGGTTTCAGAGACTTACTTGACACTTCCTCTCAGAAGAAGTGGACGAGGCCAGCCCCAAAGTTGAGGGCACCTCTCAAATAAATTCTGGGTGACAATCAGCTTAATCCTGTTGCCAAAATGTCACATAGTATAAGCAGGGGCCTCAATGCTGGAAGAGCTTCCTTTTCCTGTTCAGGTCATAGGGAGGTAGAGCTGGCCCACGGTCATGTGTTAAAAGCCCCGGAGGGTCTCAGTGACTCCCTTGCTTACTTTGTGTTCCCCACAAAGTACCTGGGTGGCGTCTACGTCTCTACCCAATGGATATCCAAAATGGCCATTGGGCCTGGATCTTGTGATCCCGTGCAGGGCTAGAAAGCTGAGATTGAGGGGAAATATGGGGATAAGGGTAAGATGTTTACCGTGGGATAAGGTCAGGAGGACAATGCATTTCAGTAACATGGACTGAAAGCGTGCAGGGTTTGCAGGGCGAGGACAGAAGTGGCCAGAACCACTGTTGGGAAGCCAGCGCTTCAGAGAAAGGCACGCCAGAGAGCAGAAAATGGGAATGGAGAAGTCCGTGTATCAGGACTGAAGAGATGCTCCGCTGCTGTTAAGAGCGCGTGCAGCTTCAGTTAAGCATGGCCGCTGTGTGTGCTGGGGATCCACACTCAGGTTCTCATGCTTCTGGGACAGGCACTTTACCCACTGAGCCATCTTGCCAGCCTCCCATGTTAGCGTCTTAAGGTGTGTGTCCTTGCTTCAGGCGAGTGGTACTTCCTCAGCTGGATGGAGAAGTGTCCGGTCCAGGACACCCCACTAGACGCCATAGGACCTGGAAACTGAAGTGAAAGCCCCTGGGGAGAGTGAACGCAAGACAGACAGTCCCCCCTGCATTTCACGCAGTTCCTTCTGCAGCTCTCCCCCATCACTCCCAGGCTGGCGAAGGGCTAGTGTGGGTGTGATCTTGGTTTTGTGCAAGTCTGTGAGCACCATAGTTCTGTGAGGTCCCTGGAGCCCATCTCCCTGCTGGATGGCTACAGATTTCACAGATGCCACTGTTTGTAGTTCTATATTCTTTCCCTCATCTTGTCTCAAACCTCAAATCATTTGTCTGTTGGCCTTGACGTCTGAATTGGACCCAGTCAGTTGGATAGAGCCTTGGTAATTGTCAGTGAAGGTATCAAAGTACAGGAGCCGAATCTGGGGATGCAGTTCAACGTCAATGGCTGGCTCAGCGGGTCATGATCAACACCGCCTCATTTCACGTCTTACAGTGGCTATGGCGATCCTCATAACAAAAGCTCTGCTATATCCTGCACTGGAAAAATCTGTTCCATGTCAGCCAACCCAGCGAGATCTCCCAAGCTTGTTGGAGGCTGGAACTCGCCTTCCAAGTCACTTCGCATTGACCAGCACTACTCCTTCGCGGGTTTCACGGAACCGCCTCAGGATGGCAGCTGCCTTGACTTGAGGCTGCACTCTGCCCCAGATGGCATGGAGTTGGACTGACTCCTGCTGACATGGAACTTGAGCCCATCTCTTCCTGAGCCAGCCCGGTCTGGCCCATCTACTCAGCCTGTGCCCACTCCACACTGGCTGCCATTCAGTCCCAACTGGTTTGCTGTGGCTGCAAGGACTCTGAATCCCTTGGGTGTTCATGTTCACAGCCATCCTCACGGTCATTCCACAGAACTACTCACTGAGGCCCTGTTCCCCTTCCAGCTGAGACCCCCGGGGACAGACTCATCACTCCTCACCCAGAAAGACAAGAGTTAACTTTCATTCCTCCTCTAACACAAACTTCCCTCCTTCCCTTCTCCCAAAATAGGCATTTGGTTAAATGAATACTTAGTGTTTACATTCTTATGACTACGCAAATGTTGTTTACAACTGAGCTATTTAGGGTAGTGGGGTTATATTTCTTTTTAGTGCAATTCTCTCCCCTCAGGTTACCCCCCCCCCCTGTTAGTTTTCTACATGCTTATCCACAATTCAGCGCCCTATCAAAACTGAAAACTTGTGCTGAGCAATAAGGCATGTATAAGGGTCCTGGGTTCATTTCCAGGATTGAAAAAAAAAAGTCACCTAAACTGGTGGATTTATAATCACACTTATAATCCCAGCTCTTAGATACTGAGGCAGGATGGTCTATAGATTGAGACCCTGTCTCAAAACTCAAAAGTAGGGTTAGAGAGATGGCTCAGTGGTTAAGAGCACTGGCTACTCATCTTGCTCAGGATCCATGTTCAGATCCTAGCACCCGCATGGCAGCTCACAACCATATGTAACTCCAGTTCCAAGGGTCCTGATACCCTCTTCTAACCTCTGTGGACACAAGCCATGTGGTAGACATTCATACATGCAAGCAAACAAGCATTTTAAAATAAAAAAAAATCAAACTGAAAAATTTTACTGGTATAATTAAATAAGTAGGTGTTTGGTAGGTTAGAAGCCTTCTAGGAAACATTAGTTCTCCTGTTCCCATCCACACTGGTTGCTCTGGGGGCCCTGCATCGCATTGTTCCAGAAACACATTGACTTTCTCTAGTGTTTGTGGTGATATTTTATTTGGGCACCCCAATAAAGCTTATCTGAGGAAAAAGCCAGCCACTATATAAAACAGAGGTCAGTCAATGGTAGCACAGGCCTTTAATACTAGCGTTCAGGAGGCAGAGATTCATCTGGATCTCTGTGAGTTCAAGCCCACACTGGGAACAGAGCCAGGCATGGTGGCACACACCTTTAATCCCAGCACTAGTTAACCATAGAGGTCTGGAGGTCTGTACAGATAAACAGGAAGTGATGTAACTGGGGGGAGAGGGGAGTAAGAAGGCAGGGCACAGAAGGGCATATAGGTGTGAGTATACAGGAAGTAGCTCTCTCTCTCTTTCTCTGGAGGCTGAGGAGTTGGTAAGGTGAGGTTGGCTGTGGCTTGTCCTATTCCTCTGATCTCTCAGTTTTCACCCCAATATCTGGCTCCAGGTTTTTTATTAATAAAAACTTGAAGCAATTTGTCTTACAAGTATTGATTTCAGTGTTACCTGAATCGCTGTCTTCACCTTGATTTATTCTTTTTTTTTTTTTGGAAGGGAGCATGTGATCTTTCATGTCTATAAACTGTCATCAGCCTGTCATCACAGTGGATTCATAGTTTCATTGGATATAAAATTGTAGGCTGGATATAATTCTCCATAGGCTTTTTGTGTGTGTGTTCTTATTTTTAAGTGATTTTAGACTCACAGAGAAGCAACCAAGTTGTGTAGAGATCTACCCAATGGCTTTACCCAGCTCCCCTTCATGCTGACATCTCACACAGCCACAGTACAGTTGTCTGAAGTAGGAAATTAACTTTCATGCACTGTGCTTTCCTGCTCTACAAGCTGGTTTCGCCAGTGTCTCCAAAAATGTCATCCTGTTTTTCCAGGATTCTGTGTTGCATGTACTTGTTGAGTCCTCTAGTCTGGGCTGGGTCCTCAGTCTGTGTTTCTCACAACCTTGACGTCCTTTAGAATGCCATTGAGTTTGTATTTGTCTGAGGCTTTCTTCATGATTACAGTGAGTTTTGGACTTGGGGTAAGGACACTGCCAAGGCAGGATGCCTTTTTCCGTGCATCAAATCAGGGAGTATGAAGCCCATCGGACTTGTTACTGGAGTGAGTGAGAATTCCTGGATAGAAGTTGTGTCTACAAAGGCCAATTGACTGATTAAAACTTCAGTGATGTGGAGAGGTTGGCAAGTTGCAGGCCCAGAACCTAACTACAGTTTCTCTTGGGCCATCTATAACTGTCTAAATAGCCATTCCTTACCCTGCTTTGTATCAGATTTATCATCCCATGACTAACAGATAAAGCCAGACCTAATACCTGACAAACAGATAAAGACCTTTAGAACGTACTAACAAAAGCTTAGTTTACCACCAATTGAAGGGCTAAGCGTGTGGTCAGACAGAATCCAAGACCTATAACAGTTTTCCCAGCTTGCTATAACCCACCTACTTGATATACCCATCATATATTTGAAAACTGTCCTTATGTATGGCTGTGTCCTGTTATCATAAAAAGTTCATGAAATTGCTACCTTACTGGAGCATGGTATATTTGATTCCAGAATAAACTGTCTTTCATTCCTTTGAGTTGAGAGCTGTTTGTTTGTTTGTTTGTTATTGATGCTGGTGATGCTGACCTTGATTACATGGCTAAAGTGTTTTCTGTATTTTCCCACTGTAACACTGTGACAGAGCAAGACAGTGCACAGATTCCTCTTTCTTGTGTTTTTGCTGAGACAACTTTAGGTTCTGGAATTTTAACTCCTTGGTTCAGAAGTCCATGGAAAACTACTCAGCTCTATTCTAGGAACCTAAGGTCAAGATGCCCCAGCTAACTTATCTTAACTTCGGTTAAACTGCTTGCTGGTCCAGACCTCCCCCTCTAGCTAACTGCTTATCTTAGCTTCTGTTAAATTGCTTGCTTGTCTAGACCTCCCCCTGCAGCTGCAGAATGAGATACCAGAATATGGCTTTTGCCTTTAAAAAACCGTTTACCCTAAACACTTGGCACTATATTTGGGTCCTGAATACCAGAGTATAGTCCAGACGGCTGGAATAGACTTTCAGTGGACTATAAACTGTGTCTGAGTGGTGATCTCAGCTCCCCATAACAAACTTTCTTTTTAGTTTAGTTTGTTTGTTTTTGAGACGGGCCTCATGTAGCCCAAGCTAGCCTCAAACATGCTATGTAGCCAAGGATGGTCTTGGAACCCCTCATCCTTACACCTCCTCCTCCCAAATGATGAGACTGTAGCAGTGTACCACTATACCTGGCTTAAATTATTTCTGCAAACAGTAGGAATTATTGAACAGACTTTGGATTATACAAATATCCAGTTTATCTACAAACTTTCACCATATAATTTAAGCATTCAATGATGAAGCTTGCCTGTAGCAGTTATTGCTAGAATATTCTAGGGTGATTTTCTGTTCTTTTCCTTCCTTTTACACTTATGAGTTGGCATTCATTTGTAAGGTAGAGCTGTGCCTTCCCCTTCATGGACTTGGCCATTCAATTATTGACATTCCAGCATTGACTCAGAATATATCTGCATTTTATTTTATGGATTATAATATAGGCTTGCTGTTTACATTGTCTCTAGAATTCTGAAGGCCTTCTTATATCATCCTTTGGGGTTCAGTGTTATTGAGAAGTTTTGTGTTATTTTGATATTTACATATTTTTCTGTATGGAAAATGAAAGTGGAGAAAGGGGAAAGTACTGTGTGAACTCTGTGGATATGGCCAGAGCTTGTCATCTGGGGATTTTCTGCTAGTCAGCATCTCAGTCCTGGTGTGGGGTACGTGCACTTTCTGTCACACGCTAGAACTAAGTGAGGAGGGTCCGGCAGCCTCTGCTCATTCACTTACTTCCTCCCACTCCTCCAGTTTCTTGTGTGTTTCCTTTGTATGTCTTGCTCATCTGGGCAAGGCCACCAGAGGAGAAACCAGTGACGTCCTGCTCAGCAACGGAGGGGCATCTGCTGTCGGCGTGAAAGGAGAGGACAGTCTGAGGTCACTCTCCACTTAGACTCTCCACCGGTTCTTGTTTTGACCACACTTTGGTCCTTCCTGTGGCAAGTCCTGAGACCTCCTGATTCAGGAGCCTAAGTTCTGTGTCCCCGGAGAGTATGTGGTCTCTGGAGACATGCCTCTGGAGCTCAAGTCATGTGTGGGACTCACTCAAGTTGCTGAATGTCTCTGTGCCCTGCCTGTCTCTAGCAGAGGGTAGAGACTTCTCACATGTGGCCACATTAGATGGGTTAATGCTGCCTCCTCTTAGACTGGTGTGTGGTGCAGAGGAGGTCTGCTGAGCTGCACATACCCACGCAGTGCCCACACCTGGGACATCTGAATGTTGGCTCTCTGTCTTGTGAACTGTTTCCACATGCCATGGTTTAACTGTTCACCTCAAACCTGCGACTCTCTCTTCTGCTTTTCGGCTCTTGTGAAATTTTGTTTCTTTTCTTTTTCTTTCATTCTTCTTTCTTTTTCCTTCTTTTAATTCCCCTCTTGCCTGCCTGATGAGGTTTGGGGAGACCATGCAATCAAATGTGTGTATGCATGCCACTACTTAGGCTAATGACTCAATGGCATTCATTCTTTGGCTTCCCTGAAGACACCCCACCCCTACCCCAAATTAGGTTAGGCATTAATAACTATGTGCTTGTCTTCCCAGAGGCATGGCAGCCTCAGAACCAGATCTGGTGTTATCTACATGCTGATTGCAAAGGTCCAGAGGTGGACCTGCAAGGGAATGACCCTGAGGTCCTCCCAAAGCTGCTTAGTCATCCCTGGCTTACAGGACACCAGGCCCAAGTGGAGGCCACACACTTGTGTAAGAGTCTTGTGACCTAGCTGTGGCTGAACAAATAACCAGCAGACTGCCTCCAGCGATCATCATCTGACTGCTCTGGAGAATTTGACCCTATCTTGCCTAACAAGAGGGGTTTGTGGTGTGCCCATTCTTTTGCCTGGGTCATGGGAGGAAGATGGGAAGAACAGGGAAATTCAGAGGGTCTGAGAAGGTAAAGTTCTTGGTTGCCGTTCAGGCTGACTGAGAGTCTAGAAACTTCGACTCAACTGATAAAGCAAAAATTGCCTTTAGAGACAATGTGCCATTCCCTAACGATAGCCCCAATCAAAGATACTAAAAATGACAAACTGGCTGCACATCAGGTTTGAGGCCAGCCTGAGCTACATGAGACTCTGTTTGACAAAATAAAACAAAAGAAAAACCCCTCTGCTTACATTGGGCTGAAGTGTTTGTAACCTTGGGTTTTATGGGATTAACACTTCTCCTTTCCCTTCAGAAAAGGGCGGGCCTCCCAGGGATATTGACCAAACATGGCATATCAAGTTGCAATAAGACTAGGCACATCCCCTCATCTAAATACTGGGTGAAGCACCCAGTAAGAGGAAAAGGGTTCTAAAAGCAAGCGAAAGAGTCAGAGACAGCCCCCACTCCCACTGTTCATAGTCCCACAAGAACACCAAGCTACACGACCATAAAATATATGCAGAGGACCTAGGTCAGACCCATACAGGCTCCGTGATTGTCGGTTCAACCTCGGTGAGCCCTTATGAGCCCTGGTTAGTTGATTCTATGAGCTGTTTTTTTGTGGTGTTCTTGACCCCTCTGGCTCTTACAACCCTTCCTTGCCCTCTTCTGTAGGATTCCATGAGCTCTTCCTAATATTTGTCTGTGGATCTCTGCATCTGCTCCATCAGTTGCTAGATGAAGCCTCTAAAAGAGGTTTTTGTTTGTTTTGTTTCTTTTTAAGATACATTTTTTTAAATGTATACAAGTATGTATGTATATGGACCATACATGTGCCTGGTGCCCAAAGAGGCCAGAAGGGAGTGTCAGCTCACCTGGATCTGGAGTTACAGGTGATTGGGAGCCTGCCAATGGGGATGCAGAGCAGCAAACATGGGTGAGCAGTCTTCCCTGCTCAGCATCTTTCAGCCTTTGGGGAGAATTTTAAATCATACATTCTGTTGCAGCAGAGCCCAAGGTCCTTGATGGTGAACATCTTAGAGGAGTGAAAATCAAGACAATTCGGTGACAATAATACACTCTCTGCCCCCTAAGGTTGTTGTGATTTTCTCTGAGTGTCTGCATTTATGAGCCTTATAGAAAGAGACTCCAGGGTCAGCCTTCACAACCTGTGGAAGCCTTCCTTGGCTGAGCTCAGGGACAGTCACGAATTCACTGTTGCGGTCCTGCTGATCGCAACTGAACATGCTCTGTCTTCCTAATTCAGGGCCCTTCAAAGCCTTCCTTTGTTCCCTAGGACACACTGTGGCCTTGCACCCTTCTTTCCCATGTGAGTGAAAGGAAAATCTCCCTGGATCCTGGCATCTGTTGATAATGAGAATAAGACTCCTGCTGAGCAAGACAATTCGCTAGTCTGAGCAAGCGTTCATCTAGGCTCTGGCACATTGCAGACAGTCCTCCTAGAGTTAGCAAGGGTGGACAAGAAGACACAGCCTTTCCATGTGTCCCCCAGGCAATGATGTCAGTCCCCAAGCAAAAGGGCCTAGTGAAACCCATTTGTCACTCTGAGTTCACCCTGGACTCACCTAGCAAATGAGGTCACCACCTCTTAAAGGAAAACAAACTTCTATCTTCAGGACAGTGATGGTTTGCGTTTGAGGCCTAAGTCAGGCTCCCTCTCCTCCATGGAAACTGGGGGAAGGGTCCCTGTCTCACTTGATTACATCTCTACACCCAAAGCTCCACAGGCTACTGTGACAAGTCACTGAGGTCTAATACTATTTTATTAAGGGGTGCAATGGGGATACAGACTCATGGATATAGGACAAGGTAGATGTTGCCGCTGATCCAGTTGCTGGGTCCTCTTGCTCTGTCCAGGGGAGATGGGAACCAACCACAAGCTGCTTCATGCCACCTGACCGGGTCCTCACCACCCAAGAGAGCCAGCACATACCCCCTCCTCAGTTTTAACCAGTCAAGCACCCAGAGAAAACCACGCCCATCGCGTCAGACACTCCAAAAGTCATTGGCTGAATGGATTGAACACCTACAACAACAGGCTTACCTAGATAACTTTTAAAAAGGTGGATCTCTGTGAGTTCGAGGCCAGCCTGGGCTACAGAGTGAGTTCCAGGAAAGGCTCAAAGCTACACAGAGAAACCCTGTCTCAAAAAACATAAACAAAAAACAAAACAAAACAAAAAAACCCAAACCAAACCAAACAAAAAAGATTCATATAAATACCAAAGAGACTAAAGAAAGAACTTAAAATGACAAACCTCCTTCAATAAATGTTATACAAACAGTAAGGATAATGAGAGGAGTGATGTGGGCAAAACTTTTTGTCCTACCCGTCAACTCCCAAATAACTACACAAAGACTTGTTATTAATTATAAATGCTCAGCCAATAGCTTAGGTTTGTTACTAACTAGCTCTTGCAACTTAAATAAACCCATATTTCTAACCTACACTCTACCTCATGGTGGTACCTTTTTCAGCATGGCATGTTAGTCTTGCTTCTCTCCGTGTCTGCCTGGTGACTCCCAGTGACCCCAGCCCTTCTTCTTCCCAGCATCCTCTCAGTTTGGCTCTCCTGCCTAACCTCTTCCTGCCTAGCTATTGGCCAGTTAGCCCTTTATTAAACCAATAGAACAACAAATATTCACAGTGTACAAAAAAATTGTTCCACAGCAGAGTGATGAATCTTATATTCACGAGGGACCATCAACCCTCTCCCCACAACTCTTTCCCCATTTTTTTAATGGGGAAGATATAAAAACAGTTTTAGAGATTGAACCTAGACCTTGTGCCCTGCTCTAAGTAACTCCACACTGTGTGAAACAGTGGCCCCAGGCCATGCCTTGCCCTGGGTGACTCCATTTACAAGCGGCTGTAGGCTCCATTTTGAGTTCAGATAGAGAAACAAGCACCATCTACACATTCAAAGGGAATCGAGATCTTATGGGTTGGTTGTGATGGCCATTAATCTCAGCACTCATGAGGCAGAGGCAGGTATATTTCTCTGAGTTCAAGGCTAGCCTGATCTCCATAGTGAATTCCATGCCAGTCAGGACTACGTAGTGAGTCTGTCTTGAACAAACAGACAACATGAAAATTGAGACCATATGAGCACATGAGATTTTAAACCATATCAGAAAAGTCAGGCTCAAGAACTTACTGCACACACCAGATCAAGGGAGGGCAAAAGTCACTCACCCGATGCTACAGGGGACCACCTAATATGTGCACTAGAGGACCAACAGACAGAATTGCCAACTGCCCCTGGGCTTGGTTCCTCAGAGCCTTAGTTCATCAATCCAGCCCAACTGCTGTCTGGTCCACAGGTCTGCCCTAAGCTCCTGTGCCTTGCCTCAAACCGTTACATCTGGGTGCCTTAATATCTCACTTGATTGTCTACAGGAACTCCTTCTGTCCTATCCTCCCTCTGCCTCTGCCTTCTGAAAGACCTCTTTTGTAGTGGTGCTGTATGTGTGTGTGTGTGTGTGTGTGTGTGTGTGTGTGTGTGTGTGTGTGATGTGTTGCTGGGCTGGGAGGAGTTAACTCAGAACAAGAAACCATGTCGAATGTATGGATGTCCTGCTGCTAATAACACGCACACGCAGATTCCTTTTCACAATATGGGGTACAGATGTGTCTTTATAATACAAAACAATACAGCAGCAGCACATCTGTCCCCGATCCCTGGGTTGTAGTGAGAGAACTGTTGCCGTCACCAGGATTCAGATCACAGCTCACCCGTAACTCCTGGTGTACAGGCCGCCGTGGTTTGCTGGGCGGGTTTTGTTGCTTTGCTTGTTTCGTCCTTCCTCAACCTTCTTTCTTTTTCTTTTCTTTCTCTTCCTTCCTTCCTTCCTTCCTTCCTTCCTTCCTTCCTTCCTTCCTTCCTTCCTTCCTTCACTCCTTCTTTCCTCCCTCCCTCCCTCCCTCCCTCCCTCCTTCCCTCCCTCCCTCCCTCCTTCCCTCCCTCCCTCCCTTCCTTCCTCCCTTCCTTCTTGATTTATTTGCCCTGCCCCTCTTTTCCCAGGATCTGACTATGTAGACTCCCTGCTCCCAGGGCTGTGTGGCCACCACACCAGGGGAGATTGTTTGTTTTGGCCACAAATGAAACAACTCTCTCCCCCTACACATTCATTAAAATCAACCCATCTGATCTATTTTACTAGAATTATTGTTTTACTTTGCTGCCCCTGCTCGACTTCAACTTGTAGTCCTCCTCATATTTCTGGCCCCCAGACACTGGGATTATGGGCAGGCACCATTGACCTTTACACTTCCTGTACCCCCAATCCAATGCTGGAGATAGAACCCGAAACTCTGTACGTGCATTCAAGGCACTGTGCTACATCCCAAGCTTGTTCTGATTGAGAACACTTTTTAAAAATATGTGCTTATTTGGAGGATGGGAGACACATGCTTGCCATTGTGTGTGTGTGTGTGTGTATGTGTGTGTGTGTGTGTGTGTGCATGTATATGTATGCATGTGCCACAGCACATGTGTGGAGGTCAAAGGACAATTTGCAGGAATCATTTTTCTCTTTCCACCCTGTGGGTTTGGGGGGACCAAACCCAGATCATTAGGCTCAGCATCAAGTGCCATTACCTGCTAAGTCACCTTCTAGTCCCCAATCTTCTCATATGTAGGGAAAGACATGTGCTAGCAAGAAAGTAAAAGGCACAAGAAGAGAGAGAGTACACATGCAGTTTTGTTTTATTTTTTTACAATGTAGGGTGGAGGGCAGAGAGGAGTTCATCAGAGTTGGAGGGCAGGGTAAAATTGTGGGAGCTGAACGGCCCCTCTCTGCTGCCAGCCCGGCGAACTGGAGGGAGAGTGACAGTGGCTGTGCCCAGAGGCAGCAGGAAGAATTGCTTCCCATGACAGTAGTTCCAGGTGACACTCAGATGCAGTTTTGAGACTTCCTCTCGTTCGTGAACTTGGTTCTCAGTTATTGTCGCCAACTTTGTCTCATTCACACTTGGTATTTTGAGGATTTTTATATCCACCCCCCGGCTATTATTATTAAAAAAAAAAAAAAAAACAAAAAAAAAACAAAAAAAAAAAAACAGTTGGTTTTCATTCAGCACAAGTGCCACCAAGAACACGTCCTGAGAAGAAAATGTCCTGTCCAAGAGTAAAAGCATTTCTTGTGTGGTAAACTGAGCCGCAGTTTCTCAAGAACCAGCTGGCCCTTCCTGTTCACAGAAGCCAGGATAAGCTGTTCTGCCTGCTCAGGGGGTCCTGCTGGTCCTGATTCCTGTCCTGCTCCAGCCTCGAGGAGTCACAGCTTACTGCACTTCAGCAGGATCTCAGCAAGTGCAGCAGGCTCTGCAGGGCTTCCGGTAGCCCCTGGCCTGTGAGAGCGCTGCAGGCCCGGAGCTCCCAGCAGCGGTCTCGGAACCTTTCCAGGCCCAGCCTGTTTCTGATTTCAAGCAACGGAAGAGCATCGGGAGCCTCCTGCTTGTTGGCCAGTACCAAGAAAGGGACACCGGCCATGTTGGGGTCTTCCAGGACTTCCTCAAGCTCAGCCACCGCCTCAGGCAAGCGGGCTTCATCTGTGCTGTCCAGTACATACACAAGGATGCTAGTGCCTTCCAGATAGTCCTTCCAGGTGGCCCTGAGCTGGCTCTGTCCCCCAATGTCCCAGAGAATCAGCGACACATGTCCGGGAGCTTCAAGAGGCTCTACGTTGAAACCCACTGTGGGTAAGGTCTCCACCAGTGGATTCCCTTTCAGTTTGTACAGGATCGTGGTCTTGCCAGCAGAGTCCAGGCCCATCATTACCACCTGGGCTTCTCCCTTGTGGCCTCTGGAATTCACAGAGCCCATGGCGGTCGCGGATAAATCCAGCTGCAGGAAGGCTGGGGGTGCACATCAGCTGTTCTTTTTTTTTTTTTTTTTTTTATGGAGAAATGCAAGCCGGTGCAGACACACTGAGCGTCTACCCTAGAACAGAATAAGTCATTTCAGGGAAGGGTTTCAGACCCAGGCTGGACCTTTGAAAGGTCCAGGGTGTGAGGAAGTGTGACTCACCGGCAGCTGACCCGTCTCGGGCGCTGCTCAAGGACTGCCTGAAGAGACAGAACTCGGGTGTCCTTCCCAGGCAGCGAAAGCAAAGGCGAGATGAGGCTTCAGTCAGACCCCATTCAGTAGCGGCGGCGGCAGAACGGGGTTTTCAATTCAACACAGTCTGTGGCCTCTAACCCTTCTGTTTTCCTCCCTAAACCCAGAAGTGGCAGCACACTGCATTCCAGACTGAGCAGAGAAGCCAGGTCACCGAGCGCTGACTTCTTGGAACTCCTCCCAGGACCAGCACACTGGCCTCTCCAATATCTATTGACAACTGCTGCGGACTCAAGCACATTTGAGTCAGAGCCAAGAAGTGTTCTACACCATCTAAAAAGGCCTCTAGAACACCCCACACTGTTTTTAAGAAACCCTGATCTTTAAGGCCTGCGAATTGACTACAACTTAGGAAAAACTGGGGGGAGGTAAGAGAAGGAACACAGCACCCCTGGGAGTGTGCCCCCAGGAGCCTCATTCCCTCCCACAAGCATTGAGGTTACCTCTGTGGTGCGCCTGGACCCGGGCAGGCCTCCCTCCACTAAGGCACTCCTCCACCACCAAGCTGCTTTCTGCTGGTCGCCACGTCCTAAGAGTGAGGCCTGAAGGAAGTACAGTGGCTGTTGCAACTTGTCCTCTGTGTACTTCCTCTCAAGTGGCTAGGGCAGACAGCCTCCTAGATTGGGGATGTGCCTCGGAGATATCTCAGCTCTCCAGTTGTCGGAGGAGCCCAGCCCAGCACCAAGTCTCATTTACAGCAGCCGAGTCCCCGGGGTCTGTGGGCAGCCCAGCACCAAGTCCCCAGGGTCTGTGGGCAGCCCAGCACCAAGTCTCATTCACAGCAGCCGAGTCCCCAGGGTTTGTGGGCGGCCCAGCACCAAGTCCCATTTACAGCATCCGAGTCTCCGGGGTCTCTGGGGACTACACAGGCACAAAGGAGTGCCACCTTTAGCTGCTTTCTGTTGTCCTTTCCTTGATTGCCGTGACCTCCCTGGGAATTCCTCCCTGGGAATTCTGAAACACAGGCGATTTGGCACGACATGCATCGATGCTTTTCTGGTGCCTGGAGAGGCTTTGATTTGCCAAACTGTAAAGCTTGTAGGAATGAAAACGGACTCACTTGTCAAGCCCTAACAAAAAAGGAGGCAGAAATATTGAATTAATTAATAACAAATAAGTAAACAAAGAAGGGGATCTTGTGCATGCATGACTGATAAGAATATCCATAAAATACTCTACTAGAACCACAACCTTACACACACGCTCACATGCACACACTGGTTATATACAAAGGTGTCTGCCCAACAACTGTTTAATCTTGGAATAGCACTACCTTTTTTTGTTTTTCTTTGTAGCCTAAGATGCTTTCAAAATAGTTATGCAATCCTCTTACTGGGTGCGTGTGCGTGTGTGTATGTGTGTGGCGTTTGAGCACATTTGTGTGAGTGTATCCACATGCATGAACATGTGCATGCATGTGGTGGCCATAGGTCACTGTCAGGTTTCCTCTTCAGTTACTCACCACCTTGCTCTCTGAGACAGGGTCTCTCACTGACCCCCAAGGCCCTGTTGTCTATCTGTATACCTGGACCTCAACCTTTCCCTAAGACACCCTACTGTGGAGCTCACTGACTTGGCTAGACTGCCTGGCCAGCAAGCGTCAGGGGTCTTCTTGTCTCTGGCCCCCAGTGCTGGGGTGACAGGTGAATGTCACTGTGTCCACATGGGTGCTGTACTCAGGTCCTCATGGTGTATGGCAAGTGCTTTATTAACTGAGCCATCTCTACATCTCCTTCCTCCTCAGTTTGTCCTTCAAAAACTTCATTTGCCCCAACTGTCCTTGAATGAACACAGTTTCCCTGGGTACATGGACTCACGTTGTTGGGTTCTGTTGTCCCAAATAAACAGCATTAGACTTCAGAGAGTGCCTCTGGTTAATCAGACAGAAGCCTATGTGTGTTAAAATGTAGAGTGTGATTCTAAACAAAAACTCCTCCGAAAGTGTGTGTGCATACATACACACACACACACACACACACACACACACACACACACACACACACACACACATTCAAATACACACATATATGTCAAGGTAAATCTAAATAACTGTTAATGTAGTGGATCTATGGGAGGAAGGACTGTGGTGGTCTCTCTCTATAGCAACTGCTCTTGATCTAGTCTCCTGAGAACCAGAACTACGGAAAAGCAACATTAGCCTTTGGTGATGGTGGTACTACAGTGGATGCTTCCCCTCTCACAGACCTCCACCTCTCTGTGGTCCACCATTGTCAGGTGCTATTGCCTGCATGTAGGTTCCATATACTCACGCCTGAGCACTTTATATGCAGACTTGTCTACCATTTCATCATGTTGCTTTTCTTTCCTTTAGGCCTTTGTTGATTTTATTTCAAGATCATGCTGGTGGGTAGTCCTGTGTAGAACAAGAGTCAGGCTGAGCCTGGGCCAAAAGCTCATCATAGTTGGACCTGTTGGCTGTTTACCTTTCCTCACTGGAGGAAGGGGCAGAGAGGGTACAGCCACCTTAACTAGCTACAATTCTTCCCTAGTTGCATGTGACCTTGGGTCTTGGGGGAGGGACTACAGGATGCCGATGGGGAAGGATGAAGGGAAGAGGCTTCATCTACACAGCCATGGAGAAGCCACCATCCCTCCTGGGAGCAGACCTTCTAGAGTAGCTGGTTAAGGTCGCCTGGAAGCCTCCCCCATTGGCCTGATACATTCATTGGTTCCCAGTGAACTCTGGAGGAATAAACTGTGGTTTATCACTGGGACCTGAGGGGGCAGGTTCATGTTATTTTTGTCTCTCCCAAGGAAAGGGTTTTGGCAATGCACTGTTATTTACAATTTCCATTCCTAGATCTTCAAAATGGCCATTGTAAAATAGGTTACATAAAAATGAGGAGCTTCCTTTGTGTTAGAGCCCAACTGTAGAGAAGAGCATAGCTAGAGGAAGACACCCACGAGTCGGGGTCTGAAGAAGCAGGGGGCAGGAGGAGGCCCTGAATCAGAAGTCCTCTGAGGTGACTGACTGTACTGAGTGAGTGGGCTGTTTCTTCAGGGCAGCACATGGACTTATTCCTGTGTGCAACATGCTTCTTTCTGCCTGTATCCTGTGGGCCAGGTGGGTGACAGTGTGAGCATGGTGGCAGAGAAGTCAGATAATGCAAAGTGAGGTTCACAACCTGCATGGTAACAAGGCATCACCCAGTATTTGGGAAGTGGAGGCAGGAAGATCAGAAGTTCAAGCACAACCTTGACTATGTAATGAGGATGGGCTGGGTTACCAGGCTAGAGACTTTGTTTCAAAAATAGAGAATATTGATGTATGACTATAGAAAGGTCTAAGTCAGCCATAGGGCACAGTAGACAGAAAATGCAAAGAACATTTCCTTACATTTAGAGACTGTATTAATACATAGGTATCTATTTTCACATACTTTTTAAAAATTAAGTATTTATTTATAGGGGGCATGTGGGCTCTGGGGATTGAATTCAAGTCGTCAGACTCGGAGGCAAGCTCCTTTACCGGATGAACCATCTCAAAGGCCCCTTTACATGCTTATGAGCACGTATTTGTGAGTGTCGTCTTGCAGGTTTCCTAGATGGCTGATCTCACGGGACATGTCTGCTCTACTGTCCCCTGCAGCCTCCCAAGGAGGGCATAGATCTGCCTGTTCATACGTCCTAGGACTGACCACAAGCACAGCATCCACCAAAGCTGCAGATCGGCAGCAAACATTCTGGAAGGAATATTTATCCAGGCAGTGGTACCTGGAAGCTGTGCTGTGTTCCCTCAGGGCCAGACGCCTATTGCTCCTTGAATTATGGGGCTTGTGTCCTGATATGGGCTTCCACAGTGGAGCGCTGGGTGCTGCGTGGAATATGCAGGTCTCCTATACCTCCTATACCTTCTCCTATAACTGGCAATTCAGCTCTGCACTTGGCTGCCTGGGCCATTTTGATGATCTTGGTGGAGAGGAGTAATGGATGCCCTTTATAGCATTCAAAGTTAGCACTGTGGTCTTTTCTTTCTTTAGTTTCCTGCCTAAGCAGTTTTGTGAATCCACAACACTCTCCAAGCCTGCTTTCAGCTGGGTGCATATTTAACAACCTGTTTGCCAATTACAGTCCAGGCTAATTATAGCCATGTTCCCCGAGGTTGTAATGAGAGGATGTATACACACACTCTTGGATTCTGTTTTTTTTTTCCCATTTAAGATTGTATTGAAAATTACACGGTCTTACTCTAGTCTCCAGCAGAAGCAGTGTGGTATCTTCATAAGTATACTGTCCAGGAGAGTGTGGACCACTGTCCTCTGAGCACAGTAGGGTTACATTCTTAGTCCAAGTAGCTGGGCTCACTTACAGGCCATCCTCAAAATGGGATCTGTTGACAGTCCTTCATACTAGGGCTAGGGAGAACTTGTGATTCCAGCCACTGCGTCCTGTGTCCCCCGATTTCTACCACAGCTTTCCAGGACCGGGGCAATGCTAGAGTATACTGAGTGTAGAAGGTGGCTAAGAGGGGCACTCCATCAGTGCCACCAAGGGGAAGTCTTCATCATGCTGAGGTAGGAGTTGGTGATGGTGCCCTTTTGGGGACACTCACCCTCCTGTTAATAATTCCTTATGCATGTGACTGTAAGTAAGAAAAAACTCCGTGGTTCACTGGGCCACACTTGGACAGAATTATTACTCGGTCTGTGTTGATACAGACCTGAGATGAGCAGACATTTTGTTCATTTCCACTGGAAAAGTCCATGCAGCAATGCCATTTATTCCTGAAGTCTGCAACAACAAAACCAGACTAAGCCAACACCCCTCCCCTACTCCCTAAACACACAAACCACAGAGCTCCTTCATCGGCTAGATTGCAGGGTTGTGGCTTCCGGGACAGAAGAAATGAACAATACCTGTTGCTTAGAGCTTTGACATATAGGATGCTGTAGTACTAATTCCGCTTTGATTTTACATGTTGTTTATTGCTCACCTCCCCCCCCCCCCCCCCCCCCCCGCCCTTGTGTTATAGGTTAGACCTATAACCTATAACACGGAACTGGGTTAGTGCCCAGTTCTGTGACATCTATGACTGAGTTCTTTAGCAGTGGCAAGAGGCAGTGGCTGGGGATATTATCCCAGAACACTGTGGGAAGGTGGCAGGCAGAGAGAGAGAGAGAGAGAGAGAGAGAGAGAGAGAGAGAGAGAGAGAGAGAGAGAGAGAGAGAGAATGTTTTCTATCATGATTGTTATGGTTCCGCCACTATCAGCTGCTGTTCCTTTGTGTGAGGTGTTTCATTTCCTCCTTTCTCCAGAAGTCACAGCACACCCCGTGGTACCTGTGGAGCCCAATGCAATGTGGTGGCACACTCCAGGTTGGCCTGAGGCCCAAAGAAATGTATCTTTCCATGCTTCTGTTCATGATTGGATGGGTGGTGTGTCCTTATACGAAACAAATTATCCACCCCCAAGTAGAGTTAAAAGCAGGAAAAAGAATGACCACTGCATGCTGTGTGCATGTCTGTTCACACATTACCTCTCCAGTGAGTGTCTTCCAGCTATTTCACCTGTGTATCTCACTGGCCGGGGCCAGAAATAACTTCTTTTGTCTTGGCTCTATTCATTTTCTCTAAGAACACCGCTCCTCTCTCAGAATCTGAATAAAACAGTGCTACTCTTTGCAAGAAGAAAGCAAGAGTCACGTGTGGTGTGAGGCCAAAGACACTATTGCTACACCCTCCCCTCCCCCACGGGCCCTGCTAGCTTTTCTTTGCACAAGGCAATGCTGTCTTCCAAAGCCATTGGCCTTCGACCTGTGGTAACCATATGTACAGCTGTATGTGTGTGTATAAATATGTGCATGCACATGTGTATGTGAAGTTGTGGCTTTTCAGTATTTGTCCCTGCTGTAGCATCATGAGCAAATTTTAAAAAATCACAACTGGGTGGTGGTGGTGGTGGTGGTGGTGGTGGCGCACACCTTTAATCCCAGCCCTCAGGAGGCAGAGGCAGGTGGATATCTGAGTTTGAGGCCATCCCTCCCCCACAAAAAAAAAAAATCAAAGGGAGGGTATTCCTTGCTTGGCCCCCTCCCACTTTTGGGAATTCTTTTCTCACCCTTCCTTAATAAATCTATATTTGCTTTGTTTAAAACAAGCAATCAAACGAATAATTTTAGAAACAGCCAAAGAAGATGAGTGAGCATGATGGCAATTAGCTATAACTTTAGGACCTAGTAGACCATATTAGGAGGATTGTGAGTTCAAGGACAGCCAGGACTACATGGTAAGATCCTGTCTCAGCGAATGGAAGGATTCCGTGGCACTCTTGCGTGCTGTCTGGCAGAAGCTATGGCACTGGGCAGCATGGTTGGATTAGTGAGGCCACATTGTAAACTAGGAAGAACATAATGGCAGAGTAGGAGCTGGATTCCAGCCCCACACCCCTTTCCCGCTTCACCTGGTACCAGCTTTATGTTGCCGTAATAGAGCACTGCCGAGTGAGTAGTTTATAAAGAAAAAAATATATTTGGTTCAAGTCCTGGAGTTTGGGAAGACCCAAAAACCAAAAACACGATGCCAGTTCTGGTGAGAATGCCTGCCCTGTGCCATCCATACTGGAAGGAGATGAGGCAGGAGGAGCAAGATGGGATAAACTCAGTCTTCAGAATTAGACTGTGTTGTTTGTACAAAATGATGGGCTTTATCTTTCGTACTTGTATGAAATGTTGTTTGATCATTCCACCACCCCTTTTTTTCTCTCTCCCCCACCCCGGTGTCCTAGAGTCCCACTGCCGTCTACCTTTATGGCATTTATTTAAAAAAAAAAAAAAACAAAACTACATTCCACATTAAAAAATGCAGTATTTGTCTGTATGAGTCTGATTCATTTTGTTTAATATGATGATGTCCGTCCATTTTCCTGGAAATAACTATTTAGTTCCGTGTGTGTATGTGTGTGTGTGTGTGTTACTTTATTTTCTGTTGCTATGACAAAATGCCCCAACAAGAGCAAATCAAGAGAGAAACATTTCTTCGGCCCCCTGCTCAGGAGTATAGTCCATCATAGCAGGGAAGTCCAAGTGTCAGGGACGTCTGTTCCGAGAAGAGAGACAGACACAACATCCCCCGCATCTTCGCCACCCTCATCACCTACGCACAAAGGAACATCCTCATCAATAAAATCAGAAACATAAGTAGCAGGAAGATTCTAGAAGGATTCTGGTTTGCCAGATCCCTGACTGCCATGCTCATGGATTTCCAAGCTTTGCTTAGACCTGTTACATCCCATAGTCCTTCTGCAGAAACCACAATGCTCTGTGTCTGGAAGGCTTCTGTATCTTAGAAGAGGTAGGTAGACCTTGATTTACTCCCTCTACTTATGTACACATAGAAAGGAATTCTATTATTGATCAATACACACACACACACACACACACACACACACACACACACACACACATGATTAAGCCCCGAATCCAGATCATATGTCCTATTATTGTCCTGCTTACACTTCTACAAAGCACCAAGAGATAGTATTTGTGCTGTAGTCATGCTGAGGATTGAATATGTGCCCTCACACGTGACAAGAGGACCCAGGCACTAAGCTCTTAACTAAGTCTGAGAGATAAGGTTTATTATTATTATTATTATTTTGAGACAAGGTCTGGAGTTGGCCTGGAACTCACAAGGCTAACCAGCTGCTCCAGACTTTCTGCACTCCCCTCCCCCAGCCTACTGAGTCTTGGGTTCATAACCGTGTACAGTAGTCACACCTGGCTTGAGATTTAAAAATAATTTTTAACAGATGCTAAGGAGAGTAGGTAGCTTGTTGAACCCTCGTTTATTTATTTATTTTTTCCTCCACCGTATATCACATCATTTGGACTGGAGAGAGGGATTAGGGAGTAAGAACACTTGCTCTTTCAGAGGATCCAATCTTGTTTCCATCATCCTCATCAGAGGGCCTGTACCGCCACCTTGCTGGGATGTGATGCCCTCTTCTGGCCATAGCAGGAGTGGCATCTTCTTTTTCTGAAAATGCCTCTTGCTTCCAAAGAGGTTGAAGTTTTGTTTGTTTGTTTGAAACAGGGTTTCTCTGTGTAGCTTGGCGCCTTTCCTGGATGGAACTCACTCTGTAGACCAGGCTGGCCTTGAACTCACAGAGATCTGCCTGCCTCTGCCTCCTGAGTGCTGGGATCAAAGGCGTGTGCCACCAAGAGGCAGAAGTTTTAACAGACCTTGTAACCAAGTTAATAGTGTTGACTTTTTATTTTAATTTTTTATGTGTATGTGTGTGTGTGTTGGTATATGCTCTATGTGTGCAAGTGCCTATGGAGGTCAGAAGAGCATCAGATCTCTGGGAACTGGAGTTACAGGTGGCTGTGAGCCACCATGTCCGTGCAGGGAACTGCACTTAGGTCCTCTGGGAGAGCAGTGAGTGTCCTAACCACCGAGCCATCTCTCTGTGCCAGGTTGTTGGTTTAATTACTCTTCAAAGAATCAACACTTGAATTTGATAGTTATCTAAGTTGTTCTGAGTTTCCATTCTTCTTTCTAGTATCTTAATTATCCTATCTACTTTATATTTAGTTTTTCCTTCCTCTCTCTCTACATATATATAAAGAATATATTTTTTTCCTTTCTCTGTCTCTCTGTCTCTGTCTCTCTGTCTCTGTCTGTCTCTCTATATATAAAATACATACATATATATACATACATATATACACATATATATATATATACACATACATACATACACACACATATATCATATTTAACACAAGATCTCTCTGTGCCGCCCTGACTGGTGTGGTGCACACTATGTAGACCAGGCTGGTCTCAAATTCACATAGAACACCTACCTTTGCTCCCTGAGGTCTGGAATTAAAGGTGTGTGTCACCACAGCTGGCCCTTTCTCTACCATCTTAAGAATATTGATTTCACATTTTCTGCTTTTCTAATCCAAACACGTAGCTAAATAAATTCACGCCAAGCAGTGCTTTTACTGCAACCAACAGCTCTAATATGTTGCACTCACACTACCATAGTCTTCCTTGTTGTTTCCTCTGTGATCTGCGAGGTATTTAGAAGCATATTTTTAACTTCAAGTAGTCTGAGACATCTTCAGACATCTTGCTGTTATTTATTTCTACTTTTATTCCACATGGCCACACAGAGGTCATACTCTACATGATCATAATTCTTTGATAACTGTTGGTGTTTGTTTAGGTCCCAGCATGGAGTCTAGGCTGCTGAGTGTTTGCTGTGTCTGTTTTAGGACCTGGCTAGAATGGACTGGCAGATCTGTACTAAGAGATAGACCACATGCCACTTTGAAGGTGATTCAAAGAATAAAACAAACCCTTGCCCTCCCTGTATGTTTTCTGACTCAATTCACTTATTATTACACTGGTTCGATGGATCCTCAGGTGCTATAGCATAAGGAAGCTATTTTGTTTTCTTTTTTGCCATCTGGTGATTGAGCCTGGGGCCTTCTGCATGCTAGCCCAGTGTTCTATATACTTAGCCCAAAGATTTTTTTTTTTTAATTCAGTGAACTGACCCGAATGCCCCCTCCCTGAGGATCAGCTTTCACGGTACCAGTTGTCCATCAACTGATGAATAAATAATGAAAGTATAGTACTTTTACACAAGAAAATATTATTCAACTGTTAAGAAAAACAAAATTATGAAATTTACAGGAAAATGATGAACCTAGACAAATTCATCCCGGTAACCTAGACCCGGAAAGACAAACATGGCATGTTCTTTCTGTGTGGACTTTAGCTTCTGAGCTTTGGATATGTGTGCTTCAATATGAATAATCCCAGAGGTTAGGGGGAGAGGAAGGGACCAGGGCAGAGAGTGGGATCTTCCAAGGGAGAATAGAACATAGTGTTATAAAGAAATAAAGGGAAAACTAGGAGCATTAAATTGGAAGGGGGATGAGAGGGGAAAGGAGGGAACATGGGGAGGAACAACTAACACTGAAGGCCTTTTGAAAAGCCGTATGGAAACCTACTACTGTTGAAATCCCTAATATTTATATATACACACAAACACACATATATATATGTATATATATATATATTATATATGAAAGAAATTGAAATGGGGTTACCAAATAATGAGGGAGTCAATGCCTGAATTAGACATCTTATACTACCAATTAAAATCCTGGTAGTAGAAATCTTGTTAAGTCATTGGTCAAAGGGATCTCATAGACAGCCCCCAACATTACAAGCTACTGCCATTGGTTGTTCTCCAATAACTGTCAATAAGACCCTATTGCTGGAGACACTTATTACTTATATCATTGAACTTAGAGAAATTGAGCTGGTAGTGCCCAACCAGGAGCTTCACCTCTACTGACTAGTAGTGTCCATGATGCTGGAAGGTACTATGCACACTACTGGAGGAGAAAAGAAGTCACCAATATCACCCAGCTCTGAGCTCTAAGATCTACAATAGTGACCTGCCTGCAGTATATACTGATGCAGTCTTCTCCAAATGGAGTGACCCTGGGTATATCCCCCACAGGCCAGGGGTAGCTGGCAAACATAAAGCAGATTCTCTATATGTTTTGTCTGGGTATTCGTTTGTTTTGATTTTTCTTTGGAGAGAGAGAAAGAATATGAAGTCAGATGGGGAAGATCAAGGATGAGTTGGAGAAGGGAAAATACTATGATCAAAACATATTGTATGAAAAAAATGAAATCCAATAAATAAAAATACTTTAAAAATATTCCACTTGCAATGAACCTAGTTGAATAATAAAGCATCGCTGGGAATGTGTTGAGTGTGGTCTAACTTATTGTACTTCAGTGTGAATAGACAATTGAGGTCAATTATATAAGGTATTTCATGGTCCTTTTATATTTTTGGTTGTGAGCTTAGCCTTTAACGGCTGAGCCATCTCTCCAGCCCTTCATGGTCCTTTTAAATTGAAATGTGAACTTACTGATTGTCATTATGTTTGCCCTGGCCATTTCTGATAAAAAGGATAAAAAACATTGAAATTTTCAATTAGAATGGTTTTGGATGAATGGGCACACACAATTCTCGTTTCCTCCTTAAATATTGACATTTTAAATCATACAATACTTTGTTTTTTATTTTTACTCTTGACATGTTTCCTTGCTTTGAAATCTGTTCAATTTGTTCCCATTTTTATTACAAATGAAATATTTCCATCTTTGCAGAGTCCATGCTTTGTTGTTTAGTGCATCGATGGCCTTCTCTACTACAGGCTGCTTGTGAAGCTCAACTTCCCATCTGTAGTTCAGCTTTGTAGACCATGGTTTCATGACCATGGGGTTCACTTAGGGAGGAGGCAAGAGTTCAGGATGAGAAGGAAGTCTTTAGGGAGGAAGCAAGATCTGTGCTGAATAATTTGGACCTGAGCCGAAACCGTGCCCCAGCAGATTGCTTCCTGGTTAACCCTCGTTCATGGTGTAGAGATGCCAAGACCAAATGGCATCTGAAGTATAGTGGTGTTGAAGGAGAAAACCTATGAGAACCTGAGACATGCCCTATCCAATACTCCAATAGAATTCTATTAACAAGAAGAAAACACATAGAAACCTCCCAAGTACGAGTAGCTCATAGAGGGCCGGGCCACATCTATTCTGTTGAAGCCCTGGAACGGAGGAAAATTTCTAGAGCCTGATGGACAACGGTTACAAGTTTCAAGATGAAAGAGAGTCTATTAAAGAATTCACTCAGAGGACTGAATAACAGGAAATTATCAACTTTTTCTTTTAAGGCTTTTAGGATATGATTATGTTTTGTTTGTTTGGGTTTGTGTTGTGCTTTTCTCAAATTCCTGGTGTGATAATATACCCTTCCCCACCATAGTGGCTCTTGTCCTTGCTCATATTGTTTCTTCAAATTGATTTTTGATTTTTATTTTTTTCCATTATCATTGATTTATTTAGTTTTATTATTGTTATTGGAAATGTGGACATGGTATTGAAGCAAAATAGATTTGATTAAATAAGCATTTATTAACATGGTGGTTCAGGGTCTGCTTATGGGTGCAGAATCACTTTGTTGTTCTAAGATTATGGCTCAGTTATTTTCTTAGCATGGAACCATGACCTGTGAGCCTCACCATCACCATGCTTCATATTTACCCCCACCCCCTTAAGTGAGTGAGACAAAGATGCAAATGTTAGATTTGAGGAGATTCAAAGAAGCAATAGTTTCATATGGCATCCACTCACCTTTCATGAAGCAGATGTTAAACTCATGGTCAACTTGTAATAGAATTATCTCTGAAGAATGGAGAAATTTGGTTACAGCAGTCTTAGAGGCTGGTCTCCAATTACAATGGAGGACCTTGTGGAAGGATGAAGCTAAGACCATTGAACAACAAAGTAGAGCTAGAGGTGTGGAAGTTTTGCAAGATCAACTTCTTGGAACTGTATATTATGCTGATATGCAAAGACAATCTTTATATGATGACCACACTCTAGCTTTATGCCACATGGCAGCCTTGAACGCTTGAGACAGAACTCAAGAAGTAGGAAAGAAAATTGAGTCATTTACAAAAGTTATACAGGGCCCAAAAGAAACCTTCACTGATTTCTTATAAAGACTGATTTCAGCAGTAAATAGAACGATACCAAAATCAGAAGCTAGACAAATAATAATTGAATCTCTGGCTTTTGAAAATACTAATTCACAATGCAAAAGGGTAATTAGGCTGTTAAAGGCAAGATCAGCACCCTTGGAGGAATGGATCCAAGATACAATTAATATTAAATTTCATGACCATGATGATGCTTGGATAGGAGAGATGATTTCCAGAGGTTTGGAGAAAAATAGTAATGTCAAATGTTTCAATTGCAGTAAACAAGGTCACTAAAAAGGGACTCTAAACAGGGCATTCCTAGAAATGTTTTCTCAAGGAATAATCCCAACAGAGCGTCCCTCCCTTCTGGATTATGCAGAAGGTGTGGCAAAGGCAGACATTGGACTAATGAATTATATCAGCAAGAGACAGACAAAGTAATCCTTTGCCTTTGCCTTTGAGAAACACCCTGAGAGGCCTCTCACAGGCCCCCATGTCAAATTCTGTTCAGTTCTTTTCTGTCATCATGGAAGAAACTCCTTCCCAGAGCAATTAAAGAACCTAATACCTATTGTAAAAAAAACATACTGCTCTGAATGCTAGAACAGCTATAGAAGAGAAAACAAAAAATTTAGGAGAAACCATAACAAAATTGATTTGATTTGGAACCTCCCCAAAGTTAGGGGTGGGGAAGGTTTTTTTTTTTTTTTTTTTTTTTTTTTTTTGTCTTTCAGGAGAATGAAGGCTAAGGAATCTGAAGAACACTAGACAAATGAGACATCTAAAGAGAAAGAACAAATCATCCAGAAAAATCATCTCACGAAAAAAATTTCTTCAGTGAACCATGACCATACCTTAACAGCAACTCTGAAGTCTCCAAAAAGATGGGACCCCACAATGATGATTCCATCAGGACAATAATAATGCATTAAGCTGACAAACACCACCCAAAGATCGGCTTTGGACTCCAAACTGCTCAGGACAAAATTGAGATAGCTAGCTCAGATGATACAGCCTTATAGACTACTCCAATCAGGACTTGACCATAATCCTAAATTTTCTTTGTGTTCCCATAAGACTACCAATGCCCCCAATCAGCAGGAAGTAGCCTAGAAAATATTTCACATTCCCAAAAAATGGATTACGGATGTTTGTCTTTATTTAGGCATTGGTTAAAAATTGTTATTGGTCATAGTCAATATCTTTCTAAAAGAAGAAAGGGAGACATGATACAGAAATGTATTAATATAGAAATGATAGGATAAAAGGGTAGACAACTATGGCAATAACTTAGTATTAAGAAGTTGTCTACATTGTTAGGAGGTTTATAGGGCACCATCAGATATGTCACCTACAGTTGAGTGATGTGGCATGTTACACTTCACTGTGTAAGCTAAAGGCAGGGCCAGGTACAAAAGAAGATGGGGTGGGCAGCTTGGGCAGAGCTGGGGGGAAGAAGGGCTCAGACTGGGACCAGCTGATAAATAGGCCCAGATTTGTCTTTGGACTCTCCTCTCCTCTCATTGGCTACCTCCTTCACAGTTAGGGGCTTGGGGTTTCTCTCCAGCATCCTTCCTCCAAAAGAGGAAGCAGGCTTTGTCACATGATGGTGGATCTACAACTGTACCTGACTGATGGTCTCTTGATGAATGCAGGGAGGAAACAGAAAATCACTGTGATAGGCAGTCTATCTTAACATGGTCCACAGGCTCCGAATGACAATCCTCAATAGCATAAGTAAGGAAACTTGCGAAATTGAAATTAATCAGCAAACCTGAAGTCACGGACTGCTTCACCACAGAAGTCCTCTCCCGTTCTGATCCTCTCTTCACTCTCAGTCTTCATTCTGGGAATAGCCAGTGAATCAGATTTCATCTGATGAAACCTAACTGAATGAATTCAAGTTTTTGCTACAGGATCACTCCTGTTCTGATTCCTAAAGCGATAGAAACCAGATTGAGGGGCATCTAAATGAATCTCTGTCAACTCTTTCTGTCTTTGTGAGAAGTGTGAAGAGTCTCACAGAAATGCCATTGACCTCATCATCATCTCATTCTCCGCCGACCCGAAAGTGTCTTATGACATGTCTGTCCCATGAACCTCAGGTGAGGACATGAGCCTTAAAGGACTCTTGGGGGATGGGAGTGGGGAGGGAAAATAGACCATTGCTGCCAGTCACTCATGTGTTTTGAATGACAACCAAGACTAAGGTGAATGTGAAGCTTTTAACAGTTGGGTCCTATTTGATAATGGGACAACAATTTGAATACATATTGTAGTATTATATATATGTTCACACATCTCACCTGCTACAACACCAACAAATGCTAGGAATTTTGAGAGAGTATTTCAAGGGAAATGTTCACTTTTTTCTAATTATAGTAGAAAAGATGGAATGGTTTACTTGGGCTGAGCAAATGACCTAGCCCAGAGGGCAGTAAGTTAGAAAATCTGAAACAACATATATATGATCAGAAATTAATGAAACAAAATCTATGAATTAATTGCAGAGAGTCAACAAAACTAGAAGTTTTTTTTTTCTTTTAAGGGGAAAGGATAAACTTCTGGAAAGATGCAGAAAAGTAAAAGCCCAAATAAAAATACTACTAAAAAATCAAAAGAGAAGAGCTCAGATGTGGCAGGGATAAGGGTGTAAAGGACTCCCACGGACAGACTGGTGAAGAGTGTGTGACAGTTTAGGTGAAGCACACCATGCCTAGAAATCATAGATGATATTGATTTCATGAGCAATGCAAATGAATGCAGAAAGACCTAGAACTATTGATTTAACCGAATATTTTACTTAAATGTCTACCTTCTTATTTTACTAGAGAATTCTAGATGTTCAAGCTACAGATATTTGCATCTTCATACAAATTTGTAGGAGAATAGGAGGCAAGGCTTTCCACATTAACTTACATTATCATTCTAACCTGAATACCAGAATCAGGAAGTCTTGGGGCCAGTCTCTCCTCCAGGGATGCACTAATTTCACGAGACACCAGCAAATCCACCCGAGAATGCACTGATAGAAAACTCGACCAAATTCTCTCAGGGCTTAGCTTCCCATTTCCATTCTTTTTAGGAACCATAGAGTGTTTCTTTAGGCCACTGCTGTAAGATAACCTGGAGAGAGACAAAGATGGCAGCCTGTCCCCCTCCAGGGACACGATCCTCAGACTTGTGAGCTATTTAGCCTGACACTGGGTACTCAACCTCCTTTCACCATTTTAAAACTTTTGTTATAGCCGGGTGGTGGCGGCGGCGGCGGCGGCGGCGGCGGCGGCGGCGGCAGAGGCACATGCCTTTAATCCCAGCATTTGGGAGGCAGAGCCAGGCGCATCTCTGTGAGTTCAAGGCCAGCCTGGTCTACAGAGCGAGTTCTAGGACAGGCCCAAAACTACACAGATAAACCCTGTCTCGAAACCACCCCCCCCAAAAAAAAACAAACAAAAACTTTTGTTATTTATTTATTTATTTATTTATTTGGTATTTATTATCTTTGATATTACTATCTTTCCCTTTTCATTCCTGTCTAACTGATTTGAAGATTAATTGTGCTGAATTTTATTCTAATGATTTCAACAATGTTTGTACATGTATTTTCCTTTATACACACACACCTGTGTCTGTTATATGTACACACACACACACACACACACACACACACACACACACACACACACATCAGAAGCATTAGGTTTGGAATTATGCCCACAAAAGCTGGAATGAACAATACAGTACCCCCTCTCCCCATAAATTGAATCTGTTCTTGTCATCAGATTTCATCAGCCTTATTGCCAAGTTATTACTGTTTATACGTGATCTTTCTCCTCAGATAGTGTCTTGGTATTTTGCCATGTTTAAACCAATTATATAGCCTCCATATCATACTGTCTTTCCTGACATACTTGGTCTTGTTGCAGGACTGACAGATGAGACCACCTTATAGAAGGATGAGGAAATTCCATAAGAGCTGAGCATTTTGTGGAGCATCTATCTAAGCCATGGAGTGCTACAGGACACCATGCAAACAGCTTTCTGACTGCATTCCACCTGTTCCAGCCTGAGTCAATGCTGGTCCACAGGACCTTGTGCAGTCCCTGGGAAGCATAGTCTGGCTACCTGCTCCTGAAAAACAATCCTGCCTGTTTGAGTTTGCCTTTCCCGGGGCTCCCGAGATGTTGGTAAGTCAAATATTGTCTATTTTATTACCTGTACCAGTTTTGGCAATTCTGAGAAATGTCTCCAGGACTGATGTATTAGTCAGCATTCTCTAGAGGAACATATATAATAGAATGAATACATACATATAATTTAATAAATTCATATGTGTGCAATGCACATATATACATACACATGCAAATTTATTAAACCAGCTTATGTTAAGACAGGAACAAGAGCAGAATCACACGAGAATCTCAGAGAGGCTGAGAATCTGGTGGTTTCTCGATCCTTGAGGCTGGTGCCTCAGCAGTCAGTAGTCCCACAATAGGTGTCTCACTGGGAGGGGTGGGGACAGCCGCTCAGTCCACGAGGCTGGTGTCTCAATTGTGGTGATATATTGTGTACCCTAATAAACTTGCTTGAGGATCAGAGGACAGACACAGCCACTAAATTAGACATAGAGGTCAGGCAGTGGTGGCACACATCTTTAATCCCAGCACTTGAGATCTCATGCCTTTGCTTGGGAAGAATACACACCTTTAATCCCAGGGAGTAATATGGCAGGGCAGAGAAAGGTATATAAGGCATGAGGAAACAGGAACTCACTCTTTAGGCTGGGGATTTCGTAGAGTTAAGAACTAGTGGGTGGCTGTTCTGCTTCTCTGATCTTTTAGCTTTCACTCTGATCTCTGGCTCTGGATTTTTTTTTATTAAAAGACCAACTAAGATTTGAACATCCAACTTGTGGGGCACAAATTCATGAAAAGCCACTTGCCTGGGGCCTTATAGGCCCTGGCTCAGGCCCGAGCTGCACCTGCTGGAGTCTCCACCCTATGTGGGCTGGAGTCCCTAACTCTAGGTTTCGTGGGCTCCCAAAACCATAGGAATTAGCTACTTTCTCCAGCTCCCTCATGCAGACTGCTGGTTCTTTGGCTTCTTCTCTCCTGATGGATTGTAGGGTCTCCCTGGATCCCCATCTTGGGCTGCTACCACACTAGGTAGCTGACTTGAAATCTGCTAGGGATTCTAGTGTTCTATGCAGAAGCAGTCAGCCTCACATCTGAACCGTCACTGTCAGCAGATTTCATGAGACAATTGGGATTTCTTAAAGGGAGAAACATTATTAAATATATTCTTCAGCAAATTTGTAAATCTATTGTTTCCATTAAGCTAAGTCACTAAAATATTATTCAAATTGCTGAAAGATAGAGGAATGTAGAGATTATTTTGTAACCTGCTTTTTTTTAAAACTTACTAAGAACACAAGTACACTTTAATCACATATTTTGCATTTAGTTAGCATGCATTCATATGCATGTGTGTGCACATGTGCGTACATGCATGTGTGCATGTGCATATATAGCTGTGTGTAGAGGTCGGAGGACAGTGGTTGGTGGGAGTCAGTTCTCTCCATCCATCACATGCATCCCAGGGATGGGACTCAGGTCCCCAGGCTTAGCAGCAAGCATCTTTACCCACTAGGCCATCTTGACAGCCTTCTTTCCACTTTTAATATACCCCTTTAGTTGAATTAATTTCAGCAAATGTCAAAATTTCTTAAATAAAATTTGGGGTATGAGATTGGTCCTCTCCCCAGTGTTATAAAATGATGAAAAGCATCCCTACCCACTCAACTGTAATATAAATCCTCACACATCTCTGCAAGATGTATATTTCAGAAAAAAATGTGCCAACATATACCCACTAAAACTGTGTATAAAAGCATTGGCCATTTTAGTATCTAATACTGGCCACAATATAAATACTTAGAAGTATTTCATGTATTTTTATGTTTTGTCAATTTGGGGGAAAAAATCATCAGCTACAATGGCATAACAGAGACTCAAGTTATCATAGGAACAAACCCCAGACACCAATAGTCACAAATATTGATGGGCATGCTGGAGTCAGCACAGACACATTTTCACAGCATACATAAAAAGATAAAAATAAATCTACTAACTTAACTATGACTCAGAGTAAAGTTCAATATTTAAAGGAATAAAATAGTAGTCAGCTATCATTTGCTATTATTGTTTTCTGTTACTATGATGAAGTACCTGAGGCTGGAACTTTAAAAAGAAAAGTGGTTTATTTAGCATGTAATTTTGAAAGGTAAGAGGCTAACTAGTGAAGATAGTTAACTAGTGAAGCTAACTAGTAAAGGTTTGGTGAAGATCCAGGGTAATCAACAAACGGAAAGCAGAAGAAACATGAGGAAACACAAAATAACACATCCTAACATTTGGGAGAAAGGTCCACTAAATAAACAGGTGCATTTATGTGCCTATGCCATGCCTATCTCTTTATCCACCCACATATCTGTATGTCTTTTCTTCAAATCTGTAGCTACTTTTCTATTGTGATAAGACAATAACCAAGGCAACTTATAAAAGAAAGCATTTTATTTGAGACTCATGGTTTCAGAGGGGTAGAGTCCACGATCATCATGGTGAGGAGCATGGCAGCAGTGAGGCAGGCATTGTATTGGATCAGTAGCTGAGAGATTATTTGGCAAGACAACATCCATGAAGGAGAGAGAGAGAGAGAGAGAGAGAGAGAGAGAGAGAGAGAGAGAGAGAGAGGATTGTGCAAGTCTTTGGAAACCTCAAAGTCCACTCCTGGGTGATACACCTTCTCCAAGGCCACACCTCCAAATCCTTCCAGTTTCACCAACTGAGGACCAAGTATTCAGATACATGAGCCTCTGTGGGGGAGGGGCATCATTCTCATTCAAACATTACATTGTGCATTACATTGTATATCTGCCCATTAACACTCCACACCAATACAGTGGTATGGCATTCCTAATATAATTATATAGAGAGTCAGTTTAAAAATCTATACTTGGTAAAATTATTTTTAAAAGTGAAAGGGAAGAAATGCATTTACAACACATAGAAGCTGAGAGCATTCATCAGAGATGAGCACTACAAGAGGTCAAAACACATAGGTTTTGGGCAGAGGGTAAAAAGACTAAATGAAGTAATGAACTTATAGAAAGAAAAGAGAGCTCTAGAAATGGCAATCATGTGATAAATCTGTTGTGTGTGTGTGTGTGTGTGTGTGTGTGTGTGTGTGTGTGTGTGTTTAGAGTTGTCTTAGTCCATGTTCTATTGCTATGAAGAGACACCATGACCACAGCAACTCTTATAAAAGAAGGTATTTTATTGGAGCTGGCTTACAGTTTCAGAGGTTTGGTCCATTATCATGGTAAGAAGCATGGATGCAAACATGGTGCTGGAGAAGTAGCTGCGAGTTCTACATCTGGATCCCCAGGAAGCTGGAAGAGACAGTAAACCACTGGGCCCTGCTTGGGCTTTTGAAACCTCAAAGCCCACCACCAATGACACTCTTCCTCCAACAAGGCCACGCCTACTCCAACAAAGAAATACCTCCTAATCCTTTGAAAGAAGTGCTACTTTCTGATGATCAAGCATTCAAATATATGAGCCTGTGGGGGCCATTCTCATTCAAACCACCACAAGAATCCTTTAAATGATAATTGGGAGGCTGGAGAGATGGCTCAGTAGTTAAGAACACTTGTTGCTTTTCCAGAGGACCTGGGGGTTTAGTTCCCAGCTCTCACAAGGCAGCTGACAATCATCTATAACTCCAGTTCCTGAGGATCTCATGCCCTCTTCCGGCCTCTGTGGGGGCATTGCACATACATGGTGCACAGACATTGATGCAGTAAAAACATACAAATAAAAATAAAAATAAATCTTTTAAAAATGACAATTGGCTGTTAAAGTCACTATATATTTTTAATATATATGTGAAGTCTATGGTAATAATGAAGTATTGACAGAAGCAGAAAATGGAATTACTATGAATATTCAAATAATCTAAGGAAGCCAAGGAAAAGAGAGGGAAAGGAACGAAGGTCACTGGGCAAATACAATGTACCTGGATGGTGACATTTAACCAGATCAGAGTGATGAGACACTGTCACTGACCACAATCAATTAATGAGAATTTATAAATAGTCCATAAGTCAAGGAAGTCACAAGGAGAGATTGTTCCAGAAGACTGAAGTACAGGACAACCTTTTCCATTGCTGTGGTTTTCTTGGGGGCTCTTATTGTTTACATGATGGAAGGACAATTAGGCCACACCAGCCCCTTTGGCTTTCCCATTTCAACTATGGGTCCTTCACTGACCTTTGGGTGAAGTGGGAGCCAGAGGGCTCAGTGATCCTGTGCCCACCCACCCCCACAGTGCTGGTATTATGTAGGTGTGAGAGATTCAAACTCATGTCCTCTGCTTGCACACTATGTGTTCTTTCCCAGTGAGCCATTTCTCTAGCCCACGAGGTCTCTTAAGGAGTTTTTAGGGAAATCTAGACACCAGAGAAGATGGTAAAGTAATGGAATCCTCTGGCCCCACATCCACAGTGATCATTAAACACACTCAGCTGCTAGCCAGACTAACACGGAACCCACACTAAAGACTTCATCCCCTATTACCTCAACCAACATATCTTTCTTTCAGCAAGATTTACATTGGAAAACTCCAGAGGCAAAAACATCGAAGAGAAAACTTGAGCATCTAAGTGAGGAAGGCAGAGGCTCTGGAATGATCAGACTGGGAATCCAAATAAAGATTGTAATGGCTAGAGACTCTAGGGCGGTGGTCCTCAGTCTTCCTGATGCTGTGACCCTTTAATGCAGCTCCTCCAACCATAAAATTATTTTAGTTGCTACTTCATAACTGTAATTTTGCTACTGCTATGAATCGTAGTGTAAATATCCATGTTTTCTGATGGTCTCAGGAGACCCCTGTGAAAGGGTTGTTGAACCACCAAAGGGGTTTCAAACCACAGTTGAGAACCACTGCTCTAGTGGAAGAAGTGGTCGGTATTTGAGAGGAGATGGGAAATAGAAATACAGATATAGGAAATATTAGAAAGGATAAAGAGGAAAGACTAGGGAGAAAGCTCATGACAGAATAAAGAATACTTCAGAATGAACACAGCTAAAGAGTCTGCGGCAAGCCTAAGGGTAATTCAGTAGGTGGTAACAAAACTGGAAAGAGCTAAAAGGAAAAGCAAAACATTTAAGAATGGTGGACGATCACAAAAAGAGCCAACACCTGGGCCGTTGGAACAGGGGAGGGAGAAGAAGGGGAAAGGGCCGAGGAGACACAGCATCTGCCAATCCTGATATCACTGACATCAAAGCCCAGCTGCAGGAGCCTCGGTGTGGTACTCTTTGGGTCAACATGACTGAATCAGAATGCACAAATTCAGGGAAGGAGGGTTTTGTTTTGGCTTCCGGCTTTATAGCGGGTGAAGTCTGGTCTTCACGTGGCTCACACAGGAAGCAGAGACTGGAGTAATTTTTGAAGAGTTGCCCACCAGAAACCTGGTTTCATCAGTCAGGCCCCATGTCCTCAAGGCTCAGAATCTGTACGATAGTGACCCCATCGGGGAAAAGGTGTTCAAATCGTTAGCCCGTGGGAGAGCATTTCAGATTCAAACTACAGCAGCAAGAAGTACTCAGAACACCAAGGAGAAGTACTCAGAAGTCCGCTTCATGACATCACATTCAGAATACAGGGAAGAGGGAAAACATGCAAAGGGAGCCAGAGGCAAGCAAACCCACAAGCTTACTCAATGGACAAAAAGAATGACAGCTACATTGAATTTCTCATTAACAGCGTGCGGGCAAAACTCCAGGTAGAACTCTGACCCCCACTCTCTGCAGAGACACCGGCTCAGAGACAAGACATGGGCAAAAGGCACGGAGTTTCTGAAATCTCAGAAACCAGTCACGCAACTGCAGTGCCCAAGGTGAGCTTAAGCACTACAAAGCTACGTGGGAAACTTAGGCATCATTTCACTTTTCCGGAGGGTCCCCTCTCCCTAGCGTGTGGACGGTAGCTCAGTGTGCTTTATTCTGGCTTTCCATAAGGATTCCCAGATTTCCATAAGGTGACCCTGTCTGTCTTGTCCACTCAGGCCACTGTTGTCTACTTGTTAGAGTTCTGCTGTGGGACGGGGGTGGGTGGGGGTGGGTGTGGGTGTGAGGGCAGAGGGATCAGGGAGAGGGAGGCTGGCAGGGAGAACTGAGAGCAAAGCAGTGGGAGCAGAGAATGCTCAGCACTAAGGAGGCCAATTCATCTTGGAGCAAGTGAGAGGAGCCTGGTTCAGTCTTCCTTGGGGAATAGAAGGAGGAGACTGCATTCTGATATTGTTCATTCACCTTTTCTTTTCTTTTTTGGTCTCTAAGGTTTCTTCTGATAATAAATTCAGTATAATGCAAACTCCTAACCAGAATGCATCTGGCATTCTGACTTGCAGGGGCTCTCAAAGGACTGGCATATGTCATTTTACTTGGCCTTATTTGGATGCCTTTAGCAAGAGAAGAACCTGCAGAGCCACACAGAGACACCAGAGGGCAGCAGAGACCCCGAGCTGAAAAAGAAACCAACAGACCCCTGGTCGAGACATAAACTGCACAAGCCAGAGAAAATGAGATGTCACCCTAAAGGGCTTCAAGGGACCCGAGAATGGCCCCTGTGCTGGCCTGAAAAGATTCTCAGTTAGTACAAGAGTGTTGAAGAGAACTCACAGCCAGAACTTTCTATAGTCACTTCCGTGGCTACGGAAAAAGCAACAGCTAACACGATGACAATCTAGCTCCTTGTCTAACAGACAGCCACACGCTTTTCTGAAACACACGAGTCTGTGTGTCTCCAGGTGTGAGCAGGTCCCCCGAAGGCCAGGAGAGGGTGTCATGTGCTTTAAAGCTTGAGTTACAGGTGGGTGTGAGCCGCTGAATGGGTCCACTGGGAGATCAGCTCTCTTAACCCCAGGACCAGATCTCCAGCCCAAGAAAAGTGGTTTTTAAAAACAGCTACCCATAACCTGTAGAAACTACAGGGAAAAGGGACGGCTTTTTCAGTCTTTAACAACTAGCTGTTAGTGTGCAACCCTCAATGTCAGCTGGTGAATTACTCAGTAGAGAACGCGGGCACCCAGAAGCTCTGTGAGGTTCATGCCTGAGTTTCTCTTTCCCCAACTACTCGGAATTATGATTAAGCTACTTACAAGCATCCTATTACAGTCAGAAGGCAGATGCAAGCTGAATTTCTTGTGTCTATTATTGTAATGGTTGAGAATCTGTAATCTCCCCCCCCCCCAAAAAAAAACAACAACAACAACTCATTGACGTAAGCATGACACCAGTGAGGAGTGGAAAATTCCACGCAGGCCTTGTGTGACAGACAGCACATGAGTACCTTCAGACTGAGCGTAGAAACTGTGGACGAAACAAATGCATTTTCTGTTTAGATGGGGGCGCCATCCCTGGTTTTTGCATTATGTATATGCAAATATTCCCCTTAGCTCCCCTGACTTAAAACATTGATGGGTGCAAGCGTGTTGAGTAGAGGAGACTTGTCTGCCCTGTGTGCTGGGTCATTGCCTCCTGTGGCCCCACCCTCCCCACAGTTATTTCCAATCTCACTTCCTCACCGTCTTCTGACACTCAAAGGTAGGATGTACTATTAAGCTTCAAGCCAGTAGTGATGCTAATAACACCCGACGAGTGTGTCTTTCCCTCCAACCATGGCTTTCCTGCTGCCAAGGCACGCAGGCTAAATATGGGTATTTACTGGATACTCAGGCCTTTTCTCCAAAGTTTATGTCGACTGTTGTTTAGCACAGGTAAGCCACTCCTGTCACCTCCATCTTACAGACGCGTGAGCTGAGGGCCTGGGAGGTGAAGATCGTGGCCTTGTCAGGATGGAAGGAAGCCACCCTGGAGTCTGGCTTGAAGGACCCAGCCGCTCTTTGTGTATTCAGGTCCTGTCTGCCTAAAGAGGGAGGTTGAGGGCTTTCCCCAACTCCAAACCACGGAGTCCCTAGAGCCTGTGTCCCTTGTAAAACAGGCAGGTGACCAGATTCAACCCCACCATGGCCTTTGCTCCCTTGCTTATGGTAAACAGGGGTGATTTTTTTCTCATATGCAAAGCAGAAAAATGTTAACTTCCCGTTGCTTGCTTTGAGATGGAAAGTATCAGAAGCTAATGACTGAGATCAAGCCTGGGCTACACAGCAAATCACCCACAACCACCACCACCCCAAAAGGGAAAGAAAAGAAAATACCAACACAGCAGTAGTGGTTTAAAAAACAAAAACAAAAACAAAAATGGCCTCCAAACGCAGTGGCACTATTTGGAGGGGTGGCCTTGTTGGAGTAGGTGTGGTCTTGTTGGAGGAAGTGTGTCACTGAGTGAGGTGGGCTCCGAGGTCTCTTACATGCTCAAGCTATTGCCCAGTGAAGGAGACCACTTCCTGTTGCCTGTTAGCTGTGGAACTCTCAGCTACTCCTCCAGCACCGTGTCTCTGCGCACTGCTGATGGCCTGAACCTCTGGACTGTGAATGAGCTGCCACAATGAAATACTTTCCTTGCTAAGAGTTGCCGGGTCGTGGTTTCCCTTCACAGCAATAGAAACACTAACTGAGACAGCGGCCCACTTCAGACATGTTACAAACATGCCCCCCGCCATGCACAGCCCCGCACTGAAGGCAAGGCTCTCTCAAACCACGTAAGGATGCGGAAGCTCTTTCTGAAGCTCCTCTTCCTCAATGCCTAACTTCTCTGAACTCGAAAGTGGCGTGTTGAGTGATTTCCTTCCTTGTCAGGTAAAAACTAGAAAATATCGATTGGGTTTGGCATGTTATTGGGGATAATTTCAGTGGAGTAGTGAGAAACAGATGGAGACTCCGGACCAAAGAACTGCACGAGAGGGAACCTCTGCTTCCGGTTTGTAAGAGAGGGAGGAAAAAATAGCTCTGCGCCACCTGGAAGCTGAAGAAACAGATCGGAGGCCGGAAGCCAGGCACTCCAACACTCAGGAGCAATTAAGCACGAGTGGGAGAAAGCAGAACGTTAAGACCCATCCTCTGACAGAAACTCGCCCGCGGGGAGGGGGCAGCCATGAGGCTCGCTCGCTCGCATGTGCTGAGGCCGTCCTCACCTAGACTACGGCAGGCTGTGAGGTGGCCATGGGCTGAGGTCATCTCCACCCAGAGACCTCATTTTTCCTGTGACCCCACCAGGACTTGAGAAATACTCATTAATTTTTAGTGGCTTGCATTGGTGGGTTTTGACAGAAATACCAACTCCAAATGAAGCATTCTAAAAGAATTGCTGGGGAAGGTAGGCCAAGGCTGTTTACTTCCACACAGAGAAGAGCCAAGGAGAAAGGGCTGCTAACAAAATGATGTCGGTTAAGGTCCTTAGTATTTGTGGTTTGACAATCTGCTTTAAAACGGTTTTAAAATTTGTAGGGTACATTCCTAAATAGTTTTAGACTCTCTACATGTCCTATGCAGGCCTATGACATTGCTGCCGTTGGCTATGATTTTTGTGCCTGTGTCTTTTTACTTAACTTTGATTGATTGAGGAAGCACTTGGTCAGCCCTGTGCTCTGCATTATGGTGATCTGCACTCAATGTCATACATCAGATAAGCATATGCCAAAGAACTCCAAGGAAATCACAATTGAAAAAACAGTAGACACAAAAATGTGTCAGGATTTTCAGAGATACCTCACTGGTGGCCAGAACTTTCAGTATCTCTTTGAAAGTGAAAGTAACACTTTAAATGTCTGAGTATATTATGGTCAGACATCCAATGCAGCTTAATTAAATAGTGAAGCAATATGTGCCTGAAAGGAAGGCAGGCAGCTTTGATGTGGCTGTTTCCAAGAACAGCCTGGACAGAGGACTCTTCAGTGTGCAGAGAATCCGTAACCACAGTCTGACATCTTCACTTGGCTACAGCGGAACCGAAGCCCTGCTCGGCAAAAAGCAAATGGTGAACCTTCGCTTGACTCAGATGGCTTATAGGCTGTGCCATACACTCTCATTTTACTGAGGAACTTTGCAGGTCACACAGGAGTTTGTTTTCACATATGCAGACTAAACAGAAACCCAACACGTTGCCATTACAGCCCACGATGAACACCGAAATTTTGTCTCTCGATCAATATGTTTTGATTTATAATGAATGCTATCTTGTCAGTTGTGAAACTAGATGGCAATAAAGGTGAAGGGATTGAGTATAGATCAGGGAATCATCAGCATCCCAGGTTTCTGAGCCAGGAAGTGAGCTGGGTTCCCCATAGATGACAATGGGGCCCATAGATTACAATGGGGCCGATAACCATTCACAGAATAGTTACAGTGAGTTCCCCAGGAGCTTGCTTGTCATTCGCTTGAGAAAATGGAACCAAGCAGAACTCTTTCCTCTTCCCACCCTTACTCTGTCCCCTGCACTCTGTTTTCCTCCTGAGACCGAGAAAGAAGTCTCTTTAGTCCTGTCAAAACCCAATTTTCCTATCTCTCCTGCATCCATTTTTCGGATCATCCCCAGCTGCTGCCATGCCCATCTGTTACCTCTCAGTTCTGAAGAGCATTTCTTTACTCATCTATTGTCGTGTGGCCATTATTACTTTATGTCTCTATTCTTTTCCATATGAAAGTCTCCTAAGTCAAGATCTTCCCACCCCTCCTTCACCCTCTCACCTGCTCCCTTCCGGCCTCTTCTCCAGTCTTCAGCCTCTCACCTGCTCCCTTCCGGCCTCTTCTCCAGTCTGGCTCTTGTGCAAGCTGCCTTGAATCCTTTCTAGCCAAGTGCAGTGGGTGCCTCTCGCCTCATTTCACCTGACCTCCATTCCTCAACTAGTGCTTAACCAAAAAGACTCCCTTAATATAATCACCACAAACATGAAAATAAAATCTGCCATGTTGGTGGGTTAGTGTCAAAGGTACCCCTTCATGTAGATCCCCTAGTCATGAGGACCAAGATGACAGGGTTTAAGGAGATCCCTTAACTCAGAGGGATACCAGCTTCTGATATTTATATGCAGTTTTATTATAATTTATTTACTTGTGTAAATGTATATAAATTATTATTATTATTATTATTATTATTATTATTATTATTAAAGCTATAATATCAAATAAAGGCCTTTCTATAGTAGGAGAAGTATCAAGAAAAATAGAAATATTATAGAAAATACAAAAGCAGGAAAGCCTTTCTAGGGAGGTTATACCTTTCAGAACCCCAAATGCTGACTGTTCCTGTTCATGATGATAAAGTATTCAGTCCCTGAAAGTCACCATCAGAGACACGGGTTTATCCTTCGGTAGCCCTCACCACATTGCTACACAGTCAGACCGTTATGAGCATGGCTTTACCTCTGCTGTTCACTGTGAGAGTACATTCACCTTGTCTCAAAGACAGACATGTTGGATGCCATCAGTCTGATGAGAATGTTAGTGTAATATGTTAGTCCTGATGATCCTCTGTGCTCCACAGGCTCACAGAGTCTTGACATCTAGAGACAGAGGAGAGGGCACATTATCCCACTGCAGCTCCCTGAGGCAAACAGCACAGGGAGCCGTTTTTATCTGCTTATAAAAGTGAGGTAGATATAGGCATGGATGCACATCTTGTGATCCCAGCGCCTGCACTCAAGAAGCTGGGGCAGGAGGATTATGAGTTTGAGGCTAGCCTGGGCTAAAGAGCAAGACTGTCTCCAAAAAGTGGTTAAACATTTATGATTTCCATCAAGCACAGACACATGGCTTCCCTTCTGCTTGGAGCATACGGGATTTTGCTTTTCCAGTATCCCACCTTGCCAGCCACACCCACCTGCACTCTAAATTATGGTTCACAGGCTGTTTGGTCCAGACACGAAGAGTCCTTGGTGACTCTTTGGAAATATTGTATGTCTAATGACTCTATTCTTACCTAAATGTCAGCCGATACCATGTATTGTTCCTGCCGATGTCTCTGAATGGGCACAGATCAGAGGAAGTAATGATAAATGAAGAAAAAATGAAAAGCAGCAAGCAGGAAGAGTAGAGTGGGAGTTGGAACGCGGCAGGCAACCTGCAAGACCTTCTCTGGGGAGGTGTTTAAAGAAAGGCTGTAGTTAAGTGTGTAGGAGTGTTGTGTAACTGCAAAAGAGCCACAGCAGGTGCAAAGGCCCTGGGGAAGCAAAAGCCGGGATAGTGGTTCCGCTCAGCGGCCAGCAGAGAGGAAGCACACGGAGGGTGAGGTGGTGCGGCGCATGTCCTGGTAAAAACGCAAAGGTTCTGAGTTCAATTCCCAGCAACCACAGAGTGGCTCACGTTCATCTGTAATGAGATATGGTGCCCTCTTCTGGCATACAGGTATATAAAGAAATAGATAGATAGATAGATAGATAGATAGATAGATAGATAGATAGATAGATAGATTAGATAGATAGATAAAAACACTCATTCTCTGTGTGATGTTGAGCTATCTGCATGATGTGAGTACAGGAATGGGACTGTCTTGTTAAAGTTTTAAAGGGTCACAGAAGCTGCCACATTGTCAACAGACCAGAAAGGGACAAAGCCACAACAACAGAGAGGAGGCAGTTTTGACAATCCCAGCAAAGGGGGACAAAGAGCTTTCTAACAGTGAGAGACAGGGAGAAAAGGCAGAGCTCAGGGGTGCAGGGCAGAGCGCAGGGGTGCAGGGCAGAGTGCAAGGCTGCAGGGCAGAGCACAGGGGTGCAGGCTGAGAAGAGGACACAATGTGATGACAGAATGTGGGTCCTGGTGAGCGCTAGGATTTGTAACTCTGGGGCTTTGTTTTGTTTATGAAGTGACCGGAAAGATTGAGAACTGGAACCATATGATGAGAGAGAAGGCAGAACCAATCATTAGATGTGTTATCGTGTTATACCATCGTGTTAATTCAGTGGATGAAAATGGAGGAGAGCTTTGTGAAATGTTCTGGTGAGGTCGAGAAACACAACACTGCCCCACCCCTGGGGACTTCTCAACCCCGGGAAGAGAGGGAGGAGACAAGGTCTCAAATTCATTCTTGCATCAAGGGGAGAAAATCTGGTGCCATACGAGACAACTGCTGAACAAAACCACCCCTACCCACCCCCTGCGATGAAGTCATGTGCTGATGTTGCATATTAAGTGGGAAGGTGAGATGCCCTCTCCTGGAGCCAGTCCGGATGCTACACCAGGGTCGCCGACATCACCCCAGTCCCCCAGCAGCTAGGCCAGTGACTTTGGATGCCAAGAGATGAGCTGAGAAAATAGCTCCATTTAAAAAAAAATATCCTCATCCTGAAGCTTCAGCAGAGAGAACTCGCAAACACAGAAGAGGACGTGGAATAAGTCGGTTTCAAACAGTTGCTGTCTTTCTGAGCGCAGTCGCTGTTCGGATTGGTGGGGGAGGGGAGCCCATAGCTCCACAGCAGCTTGTTACCGGTGTGCTGCATCCTTGTTTCAGGAATCTTAACCTGTTAAGATTTGAGCCCCGTGGGAAAAAAATCGTGTTTTATTGTGAATCATTTGTTTCTGGTCTGATTTTTTTTTTTTTTAACTTAGCTGCTGTAGACAGTCCTGTTTTCAGAAATATGTACACATTTCTTCTAGGTGTATTTGTTACTTTCTCAATGCTTATGACTAATTATCCAGAAAAAGCAGCTTACAGGGGAGGTATTTCTTGTGCTCACCATGTGGGAAAGAAGGCACAGCGTGGGGTGGAGCCCCTGGGGTGGCAGGATCTTGCATCAAGGATCTTGCTCACCTCTCAGTGAGAAGCAGAGAGACTATGTATAACCCCCATAAAGCCTGTTTCAGCAACCCACTTCCTCCGGCTGGGTACTCACATCTAAAAGTCCCACAGGCATTCCAAAACAGCGCTGCCAGGAACCGAGCTGAAGCACATGAGCCCACAGAGGACATTATATGTTTATTTTTACATGTAAGCCTTAACACTAGTGTACACACTCAGCTACGCATGCAGCTTTCACCCTCATTGAGTGATTAATATGTGAGTTGGGTAAATAGTTTGCATTTTTATTTCCCTCCCACGGCTTAATTTGATTTACTATAAAACTGGATGAGATCTCAATAGAAAGAATAAAAAGAACAAGATGAAATAAAACTCGTAAGTTTTCTCCATAAAAATGTTTATTATGTAGAAAGTTGAAAGTGTTCATCAACTAAAGATTGGCTTATTTATTTTTGTTTTGTTTTGTTTTGAGACAGAGTTTCTCTCTGTAACAGCCTTGGCTATCCTGGAACTTGCTCTGTAGACGAAGCTTGCCTTGGATTCACAGAAATCCACCTGCCTCTGCCTTCCAAGTGCTGGGATTAAAGGCGTGCACCACCACCACCCAGCTCTTTTTTATATTTTAAGATAGGGTCTCAATTTGCACTTTAGACTGGTTTGGAATTCAAAGCGGTCCCCCTGTCCAGGCTACAGGGTTGCAGGACGGCATCACCATACCCAACCTTAGTGAGGCTTTGCGTAAATAGGAGTTCCGAGTGCTTCTTGCCTGTAAGAAAGGAAAACATAAATACTGAGGGTGCTAGAGTGGCTCCTTTGCCTTGTGTAAAAAGCACCACATGTTTGGCAGAGAAACTTGGCACTAGCTGCCTGTAGTCTGACTGTTAATCCACTAGCAAGGGGGAGGTGGAAAACCTCCTTCCCCTTCCCGAGCCTGCAAATTGAGATTCTTCCAGGGGATGTGGCAAGCACTGTGTGTAGGTGATGGCTGCAGATGGCTGTGATTAGATAGAGCATGTGGTTATTATAAATGTTTCTGTATGGATATTGAAAGAGTGTGGACGGCTCTGGCCAAAAGCTTTTGGGTAAGGAATGTCTTCTTTGGAGCTAAGCTGTCTCCATCATAGTTTGCTAATTCCACAGGAAGGAGGGTGTTCATTAAGGCCCCAGTTCCTCCTCTCTGCTCCCAGAGGGAAGGTGGTAGGGGTGCACTAATTGTTTTCCCTACCAGAGGACTTTTCTGTCACCACAAATGTGAGTCAAGGCCTTCAGGCGGATGAATGGCTGTCTGCTGAACTGTGCACAGTGGCAGGTGGGGTGTCCCTTTCTGGAGGCCACCATATCCACTCTCTCCCACCGCCTCACCATGGCATCTACCTCTGCATTGCTGTGGGCTGACCTGAAAGTGTGTGTCCCCTTTACCCTGTCCGATTTTCTTCTGGGCATTTCTCACTGTAAGAGATTTGTTCAGAGCTTCTTTAGTTGTCTGCCTCCAACATTTCAGAAGCGGTTACAGAAGAACATGGAGGGTCTTACTCTCTGGGTCCTCAAGGTATTTCTAGAATCATCCCTTGATGGTAGGGACGTCTCATACCTTTTGCCTGTGAGTGCTATAATCAAGCATGAGACTACATGACTGTTTATGATTAAGACAGGGATTGTCTTAGTTATAGAAACACTAGTGGTTTATGAGGCAATACCAGCCTTGGTGAGGTGGATAGTCTCACTCCTCAAGCTTATCTCCTAGGATTGACACATTTGGAGCCTCTGAGTTGAAGTCACTCTCAAAATCCCTTCTTCTGTGTCTTCTTCAAATCATTATCACAGCCCAAGTCCCAAAACAACTTCAAGGGGCTTGGCTAAGAGGAAGAGAGAAGCTGGCTTTGTCTTATGGCCTGTGGTAGGAGATATGTAGGATCAGAAAATCAGCTTCTAAAACCCTCCTGTAGCCCACAGCGATTTGACTACACAGAGAGGAGGATCATTTACTAGATTTTCAGTACCAGCAATTCCTCATCAAACTCCAGCAGAAGGTTCCTACCCCAAGTAGGGGCTGCATGACCCTGGCTGGAGCATACCTGCTTGCAGCACACTGGCTTGCTCTGGAGTTTACACCACACACCTCCCTCCTCACATTCTAAGTATTTTGGGGAATCGCCAAGACTCTTTCATGTTCTCACAGCACAGAGTCCACTCCAAGTGAATCTTTCATCCCTCTGTATGGATGCAGGGATGTTTAGGCTCCATTGCTTGGCAGGACATGAACCCCAGATGTGACCACCGGGTGAATGAAGTCTATTTCCTGTAAGAGGTATTTGCTGCTGCAGACCCTGACGTTCCTTGTTAGAAGCCACCATAGCATTAACAGCCACATGGACACACAAATGAAAGGGGATAGGAAGCACAAACATCTCTCTGACTCAAGCCATCTGGAGTGGTTTAAATAGGAATGGCCCCCATAGGCTTATATATTCGAATACTCGGTCCCCAGTTGGTGCACTGTTTAGGAAGGCTTAGGAGGTGTGGACTTGTTAGAGGAGACATGTTGCTATGATGTGGGCTTTGACACTTCAAAAGCCCAATGCCAGGCTCAGTCTCACTGTCTCTCTGCCTCAGGCTTGCGGATCAGGATGTAGCTGTCAGCGACTTCACTAGCCAATGCCTGCCTTTCTGCCTGTGTTCACTCTCCCCTCCATTGTGGGGCGTTTACCCACCACAGTTCCCCAGAGTTTTCTTGAGTGCGAGCAGCAGGAAATATTAGATAGAAGGATTTGTTGCAGAGAATCTTGCGGAGAGAAACAGATAGAAAATAAGGGACAGCCTCGAGAGGGCCTGGAACCTATTCCAACAGGCCCTGACTGTCTCTGCCCCAGGGTTTTTATAGAGACGCCAAGGGGTGGAGCAAAAGACCTCCTCCCCAGCACAGCCAAGCGCAGACCATCTCAGACACCTGCACTCAGGCCCGTGGTCCTGATCATCCTCTATGCGGACCTGCTGGGTAAAGCCACAAGGAACCTGAGAACAGGCCCCCCATACTCCATGATGAACATGGACTAACTGTCTGAAACTGTAAGCAAGCCCCCAATTAAATGCTTTTTTCTATAAGTTGCCTTGGTCATGGTGTTTCCTCACAATAGTAGAGAATAACTAAGAATATCTTGTAGTTTTTCTTCATCTGAGAGAACGATAGTGATGGGATTAAAATAGAATTTAAGTTACTAATTGTTTCTTAATTGAGATATTTTCTTTTCTTTTCTTCACCTGCCTTTGAAAAGGTCATAAATATGGCTCAAAGGCATGAAGCTGACTGTGTGCACTCATGGAGTCTCCCCAGAGCACACACCTACAATTGCATCGCCAGCTGACAGAGACACCCGCTATGAAACACCTGTGCAGTGTCTGTGGCATGATGAGGTGCCAGCACCCAGCGGGCGCAGCTATCTGATCTGGCTGCAGCTACCTTGTCACACAGGCCCAGGTAGCTTCCCAGACAGAGCTGCAGTCTCCTCAGTGTCTGTTGACAAGATTACTGTTTCCGGGCATGTCCAGCCACCACTCGGAATCTGAGGCTTGACTGTCTGGACTGGCATGTGGCCTTTCTGCTCCAGGAGTGCCTTTCTGTGGAGGAGACATATAATGAAAAGGAACTGCTACAAGAAAAACTGGATCCTCTCAGTGATGCCAGCAGGGCTATGGCTGTGTATGAAAACCTTTATATCAGTGGTTCTCACCCTGTGAGCGGAGATCTCATTGGGAGTCAAATGACCCTTTCGCAGGGGTCACCCAAGACCATCAGAAAACACAGGTATTTACATTACAATTCAAAACAGTAGCAAAATTACAGTTATGAAGTAGCAACAAAAGTGATTTTATATTCGGGGGATGACCACAACACGAGGAACTGTATTCAATGGTTGCAGCATTAGGAAGGTTGAAAATCACTGCTCTATGTGCTGTCCCTCATACTTAGAGAGAAAAAAGAACCGTCGCACAACTCCAACAACTTCAGGCAACAATGGACCCACTTGTGAAGATGTTTGAAGATACAGAAGCCACAGGGCAGACGCCGTCTGCCAGGGATGGCCAAACATTGTTTGCCTACGTTGCAGACAAGTATCGGCTTAGGCAAGGGTGTTTAGATGCACGCGGCCGATCTGAATGATGCGAGTGGAAATTACTATCTACTTCTTCAGAGTTTTGGTTTCAGTGACAAATACTGTAATTCACAAATACTGTGGAAAACTGGCCTCTAAAATCTCCATGCAGCACTGGCTGCAGCCATGGAAGCTCTTACATGTCTTTGGAAGGACTGGATGGCCAAGCCAGGGCCCTAACAGGCTCCCCTAGCAGCCCTGGCATGGACCAGGCCTTAGTTTCAGTTCACTAGATCGGGCTGGAGCTGAGCAAGCAATTCTCAGGAAAACCACAACTTAGGGCAACCAGTCAACAGGTGCCCCCCAGACTCCTGCCGGCTCAGCAGGCCCCCAAACCCCTTCTACTGGCTCAGCAGATGTCCCCCAGACTTCGGCCAGCTAAAGATAGCTTTCCCTACCCTCTTGTCAACAAGCTCTTAGACACTAGACCCCTCCCCCCACCACCAATGGGTCTCTAACCACTACAGCCTCCCACCAATCAACTCCCAGACTAATCTTTCCTCTACCAATCAGCACCAGATTAATCCTTCCTCTCTGGAATTCCCCTAACTCTGCTTAAAAGGAGCTTGCAACATCCCCCCCCCCTTTGGGGTCGCTATTTGCCACCCCACCATGCTGGAAATAAACGTTCTTGCTAAATTGCATACATGACTGTTGGTCTTTCTTGGGGGCTTCTCTTGGACCCCAACAGTCTTCAGCAGTGAACACGGCTTATTCATTGGTCTCTGTTCATTTTTTCCACCATCCCAAAGGGTAGGATAATATTCTTGATCTCTGTTACCAGCCACAGTACCTTACACAGTTCAGACAATGTCCCAACGTATTTTTCACTGTTCGATCTCTGCTGTCATAACAAAGATGTCCAGTGTTGCCCGCAGGTACTGGAATTACTAGTAAAAGTTTCTCAGCAGATATCTTACACATGTAAAGAACCAGTTACAGAACTTGTTCAACGCTTGTATGGTAACCTTGATTTTGACAGGGCTCAGGAAAAGCTGAAAGTAAATCAGTGCTTGTGAATGACTTCTGGGTGGCTTGTCTTGAGGACTTCATTGAAAATGCCTGTCTCACCATATTTGAGATGTTTATTGTATTTACCAGTGTACCAGCTTTAATGTGTTGACAGATAAACTGAACATGGCCCCAGAAGAAGCTGAAAGATAGACTATGACTTTGATTAGGGACTCAAGGTCAGACGCTAAGATTGATTGTACACTAGACCATGTGGTCATGGGTGACAGCCTGCTCTCACCCTAACAAGAGACTGATAAGATCAAAAGTCTTTCTTTTATAAGTTAGTGCTGGTCATTAGTATTGGAAAGAAACTTAATCAGAAGAGTAGGTCAGAGGTTCTTAACTGGGCAACCCAGTATTAAAGAACTATAAAGAAAAGCGAGTGAAGAAGGAATAAAAGAAAGATGTAATAACCATTATATGAAGGGTGACATGCATTTTAGAAGCAATAAGCATGTTTGGTATACATTTTGGAGAACTAGAATAAAATTGGATGTGATTTTTTTTTAAATAAAGAGTCTTTAAGCCCGTTTTCTTTAACTATTAGTAATCGTGGAGATAAACTATGTGTTCAGCACAGGGAGGCTTGGGGATGGGGGTTCTCAGGAAGACCTGCCACTGCCCTATAAGAAGCACTCAGGAACTCCTGAGTTCTCCTAGGAAGAAAAGCTGGGACAGCCATGGTGGTGACGAGCGAGGCAGGCGGACACTGGTTGCATGGGCAGTTCTCCGTGCTGCCGGTCAATGCTGGCATTCTCTGAAGACCTCTGCTGAACTTTAGCTTTGCTTCTGAAAACCCTCCCCTCAGCCAACTACACTGTGCTGGGAACAACAGATTCGTCTATAAGTTGCAGGGCACTCAGAGAGTGAAGACTTAGTGGGAAGGATTGCTGAGGTGTGTCCTAGACAGGAGAACACAGAGGAGGCCACACTGGAAAAGGTTTCATAGTCAAGAACAATGAACTATGTAGATGGATGCTTTCAATGGAATTTGGTTGAATAGACTTCACAATCCAACAATTGTGGCTAAGCAGAAATTAGTTATTATAAGACAGTAGCTACTATAGATCATGTTGATAAACAGTATTTAACTATTGTGCCACGTTGAGAGATAGCCTCAGCTATTTTTCATGGTGTAGCTGTCTTGAGGCAGCTTCCCCAAGGCCTCCCTGGTAAGAGCAAGCAGTAGGCTACTGACCCTTTTTTCAGCACAATGCTGTGCTAACAGGTCTATGAAATGATCTTGAGTAAATAAAGAGCACGTGCAGTCAACACAGAAGACGGGGAAGCAGGCAGCCTCCCTGGCCTCCAGCTTCATGTTCGAGCCTGGCCACAGTTGAAGGAGAAAGCATTGCCCTCCTACTGGGACAGACACTCAGGGGCAGGCCTTATGCCTTCTCAAGTCTATTCTAAACCTGGAGATTATTCCCTGGCCTAAATTACACTTTCATGAGGATAAGAACCATGGTTAATATGGTGATATTTTATTTGTGCTGAAATGTGATTTTATTTGTATGTTAATAAATAAAAATGCCTGGGGGTCAGAGCTAATAACAAGCCATTTAACAAAAGTCTGGCAGTGGTAACACACACCCTTAATCCTGATCACATGGCAGGTAGATCTTTGGGTGTTCAAGGACACCACCAGCATGGAAACACATGCCTTTAATCTCAATACCAACCATAGAGACATGGAGGTCTGTATAGACAGGCAGTGATGAGGAGGTCATGTGGTAGGGTTTAGAACCAATGAGAATAGAAAGTCAATAAAAAGACAGACACACAGGAAGTAGGTCTCTTTCTCAGGGGAAGGATGGCAGTGGCAGCGGGTGGTAAGAAGGAGGTCTTAGTCTCAGCTCTTAGCTACTGCTCTGACCTCTGGGCTTTTAACTCTGCATTTGGCTCCGTGTTTCTTATTTAATAAGACTGTTTAGAATTACATCTACAGTTATCTGTTTTTCTACCACAGAATCTGATACACAGTCATTCTTCAATTAAGATTTGCAAATGAGTAAATTATATACACAGTCATTCACAATTTGATAACTGAGTAATCCTTACATCAAAGTATTTTCATACAAAACTGACTGCCAGATATATAAATGTGTGGGAATGATCCAAGGTTAGTAAGACTGGCTTGAAGAAACTTAATTTGTTTGATAATGAACTATATAACATATAGTAATTATGAGTTTATACATATAATTAGGCATGTATGGACACATCGATATATCTGGTGTAAATGCAGATGATACGGACTTTGGTATCAGTAAGGATAACTTGGCGACATCTAGACTTCATTGGTAGTGGAGGAAATTGTTAAAATACCTGCAAGATAACTGCAATACTGATAGCATTTATTAAAGAAAGCAAGGGCATCTTGTTCAATATATTTTGATGTAACATATGTAAACCTTGGGACAATGATTAGGACACAGAATGTGTCAATTGTTGGAAGATGGTGATAAAGAAAATATTATCAAGTAAGTTGAGACCTTGAAAAAGTTGAAATTTTGAAAACTTACAATTTGAAGTTCTAACTAAATGAAAACAGTATCTATTTACCAATCTCCTGCGATATGACAATTCTCTATGTGACACTGGAAACCAAGAGCTGAGGAAAACTTGGATTCTGATCTCTGTGTTCTGAGTCATCATGAATCATAGCATGTAGCCCGCATGGCGCTAGAAGTGAAGCATGTTCAGAGCCACCTGGGACACAGCTACAGGCTCTGCCTAGAAGAGACATGAATCCTGCACAGTGACCTTGACGCTGGATCACAGAGCACTTGGAAAGCATACAAGAGAAGAACTTTCCCAAGCAAGGAAGATGTTCAGATAGCTGGAGCTGGACAAGAAAAGTGGATCCAAATCAGTTCTATCTAGACCACATGAGACCATAGTTTGGGTCAGACTAAAAAGATAGGTTATATCGGGTAGTCAAAGGCACTATGGCATTAGGGTTTTTCTAGCAGGTATTGTTGAGCCTCCAAATGTGTGATCAAAGCATGGCCTAAGTGTAACATTTAAAAATAATATTCTATTAAATTTATTGAGAACTTATGAGAGCTGATTTCTATGGAGAAACGATACAGGGGGTGTGGACAGTACACTGTTTCAGAAGCCGGCTCTGGCTTCACTTGCCTGGCCCTCCCTGGGAGGCAGCAAGCTGAACTGTTATCTGTGCAGTTACACACCAGTGAACTTAAAGAATTTAATTAGGAAAGAAGCTGGCTCATTGTCCATCCCCAAGGTCATTAAGCTATTTTTGTATATATTCCTACAAAACTGGGATAAGTCCTAATATGTCATACATTTCAATGTTCCATATCACAATTGTACATGATCGAGGCATGAGAGAAGTCAAGGAGTGCCAAGGCATTGATGAGAACCGTGAAGGAAGCTTCTGGCCTCTTCTGGTAATGTTCTATGAAAACCTGAATTGACACCTGTGATGGCCATTATTCATGAATCTTTCTCTTTGGAAATGGAAGTGCCTCCTAGACATTGAGAAGTTCTGGCCACTATGAATATAAATGGGATTTCAAGTGCAACAAACTTCAAATGATTTTATATTCTATGTGATAAGAAATGAGAGCTCCTAAGACCACAATTTTCAAAGGCAAGTTTTATACATCTCACACCCCTCGTGACATTTTATTAAGGGAAGCCATCTCTTTGGAATAATTGAGTTTATCCCTTCCATTCTATAGGGAGCTGTTTTCAGGAGTCATTTTCAATGGACCTTTATTACTATATATTTTCATGGCATCTGCTCAAGCACATTTTTAGTTTTGCTCTGTGATGTTTAAATCTGGTGACTCACGGTCAGAGCACTCAGTAGGATTCCCTTCTTCCTTGTGCATGTTTTGATGACTCTTCAATGTCAAGATCAAAAACAAATTCCCCTTACCCTCCCCAGTGTTAACAATTGTGGCTGATTAGAGTCGTCTGAAATTTTATTTTCATTTCAAGGTCCACTACTTACCCCAAATATACTCTACCCCTGAGACAGCGGTTCGAAAACAGGAAAAGCATCACATGGCAAATTGAAGCCTGAGGTTACAGAGAGGCGGCCATGTTTATACCCATAAAGGAAAAAACTGCAGATCTTTTTAGAAGCTCAGAAGCCTGGGGTGGCAGTTAAATAGCTAATTCAAGGTCACACACACACTCCGGACATCAATGCTAACACTTTCTGCTCTCTGTTCAAATCTGTATTGACCAGCTGATGTTTCAACATGGCCATTCTGCACACCTGGACTAGGGTAGATGAGCCTGAGATTGTTGCCTTTTCAAGGCTTCATCATTCACAACTGTTCTATCAAGTTCTGGATGCTGGGCCCTTTGTTTGCAACGCTAACCTGCATTCTTGGCTAAATTAGAAATGAAATGTCATGAATTAAGTAATATACAAGAGCCTGGGGAGATGGTCATACAAACACAGGACCTGAGTTTGGATCGTTGGCACCCACCAAAAAAGCCAGATGTGGCAGCACGTGCATCTTGTTACCTCACTGCACAGGGCGTGGAGACAGGAAGATCACTGGAGCTCACAGGCCAAATAACCAGGCCAACATCTGAGCTCCAGGTTCAGTGAGAGACGACATCAAAAACTGAGCTGGAGTGATCCAGAAGACACTCAGTGTTAACCTCTGACACACACATACCACGTACATGTGTACTCTCATGCACACAGCAACACAAATATGTATACCATATATGTGTGTACACACGTGAGCACTCCCCCACAGGCACACACATACACATACACACATGCATGAGCACCCACATGCCCACACCAACACAAATACATCCATATATACCACACAGGTGCACACATACAGATGCACACACTCGCCCAAAACAAAGAAAGCAAAGCACCATTTCATGCTGTAAGCTCTTAAAAGGAATGTGGAGGAGCAGAGGGGAGGAAACAGAAACTCTCTTCTCTTGGGCTAGACAGATGGCTCAGTGGTTAAGAGCACTGGCTACTCTTCATGAGGACCTGGGTTCAATTCTCAGTACCCACATGGCAGCTCACAACTGTCTATAACACCAGTTCCAGGCAAAACATGCAGTCAAAACACCAGTGCACATAAAATAGAAATAAATTAGTTAAAAAAAACAAAACTCTCCTCTTCCATAAAGTGCAGTGGTGGGATGAGCAGGAGGGCACAGCTGTGTGAGAAGTGGGTGGGTGAGCAGGAGGGCACAGCTGTGTGGGAAGTGGGTGGGTGAGCAGGAGGGCACAGCTGTGTGAGAAGTGGGTGGGTGAGCAGGAGGGCACAGCTGTGTGAGAAGTAAGTAGACAGATGTGTCCAGCAAAAACAGGCATTAGGAAAATTCTGTCTTCCCCATTTTTAACTTAAGTCATAGAGTTAGCTTCAGGTCCTGGATCCTCATCTATCTTATTTATTTATTTATTTATTTATTTATTTATTTATTTATTTATTTATTTATTATATATACAATATTCTGCCTGCATGTATCACTGCAGGCCAGAAGAGGGTGCCAGATCTCATTACAGATGGTTGTAAGCCACCATGTGGTTGCTGGGACTTGAACTCAGGACCTTTGGAAGAGCAAGCAGTGCTCTTAACCTCTGAGCCATCTCTCCAGCCCTCATCTATCTTTTATATATAATTCTGTCCACAGCTCTCCAATCAAGCCCTGCTTTCCAATCCTGTCTTAAGCATTCTTTCCAAAGCTACCCCAGCCTCATGATGCAGAACAAGGGTGGGCTAGAGCCTGGACCCAGGCCTCTGGTCTTCCCGTTGGTCTTAGTTAGGGTTTTTATTGCTGTGAAAAGACACCGTGACCACAGTAACTCTTCCAAAGAAAACATTTCATTGAGGTGGTGACTTACAGTTTCAGAGGTTCGGTCCATTACCATCATGATGGAGAGCATGGCAGTGTGCAGGCAGACATGGAGCTGGCTACATCTTGACCAGAAGGCAGCAGGAAGTCAACTGATAGTCACACTGAGGGAAGCTTGAGAAAAAGACCTCAAAGCCTGCCCCGAACTGACACACTTCCAAGAGAAGGCGTTGCTCAGATTAAAGGTGTGCCCTCCAGCTTCAAGGTCTGGATTAAAGGTGTGCGTCATCCAGCCTCCTCCAACAAGGCCACACCTCCTAATAGTGCCACTCCCTGAGTTTATGGGGGCCCCAAACATTCAAACTACCATACCCTCTAGCTTGCCCACTTGCAGCTTTTGGGTCTCCCTTCTTGAAATTATACACTTGATCATGATGTTTTCATTTTCAAAAGTTTTTTTTTAATTAAAAAATTGAAAAAAGTGATTTTAAATTAATTAAAAATTGAAATTAAAATATAATTACACGATTTCCCCGTTTCCTCCCTCCAACCACTCCCATGGAACCCCTTCTTGTTCTGTCTCCAACTTATGGTCTCTGGTCATATTTCTAAATATTTCAAAAGTTTTTAATAGCTCCCTCTGACCCAAATAATGACGTGAAAGCTACTTTCGCAACTCACTGTCTGCAGGAAAACCTTAGAGTGAGAAGTTCCAGTGACCAGGACAAATGGAAATGTATTTTACTCCCTGAATCACCCCTAACCCTGAGGGTCATGAGGACCTGGGAAACAGTTTAGAACTGCAGGGAATTGAGGTGTACACTATACACTGCCATAACAGACAGCCTTGGTAATAAGTGTCTCAGATTGGCCAGTGAGCAGCTATTGTGAGGACACCTTAGAACTGCAGAGTCTCAGACCTGCCCCCACAGACTGAATGGAACACAGAGGCCTGCATGGATCCCTCAAAGCACACTTGCATCTGACCACAGATGTCTTCATGCAGGTTAATAGCCAGAGACTACCTATGGCTCTAGTTCTGTTCTGAGCAACTTCCCTAAGGCCATATCCTGTCCATTCCTGTCTGTGTTAATTTACCATCTATGCTCAGCTGCAGGCCCCATGTCTGGTCCCCTCTCTGCTGACTGGAGAGAACCCAGCATTTCCTAACACAGCACCAGGGCTCCTCCCCGACCCTGCTGATCCCTCAATCAGATACCATCTGTTGTCATCTTGAGACACCTAGAGCACCAGGGGCCACTCTGCTGCATCTTCTGCTTTGGGGCTGTTTGATCCTCATCTTCTCTCCCGTCAGTTTGAAAGCTTTCAGGGCTCTACGTTAGATAGACCAGCACACATGTGTTTCTGGAATGGAACAGAGAGCAGAAGTGGATAGAAGTAAGCTAAAGTGAAATGGCCTAGGCTCTAATCCTAGCCCTCCCAAAGCCTTGTCATTTAATCAAGCCACGTAAAGCCATGGCATTCAAGTCCCGTTTTCATCAAACGAGAAGGCGTGGGAACCCTTATCTATATCCAGTCATTAGAAGCAGGGGTCGAGGCTGGGATTGAGGATGCCCTGTGACCCAGAGGGATTGTCTTGAGGACAGAGCTTTCACCTGTGGGACTCTAGGTTATCTCTAGATAGACATTGTCAGAGTTAAACTGAGACCCAGCTTCTGTTCCCTCCAGAATTCATTCCAGGGTCAGATTTATACTGCATTCAAGGGCACCCAGCCGGTGCTCCCAGAGGAACCCGTCACTTGCTTGGTGTTGGGGAAACCGCCCCCCCCCACCTGCTGTCAGAAGAAGCTTTGTTGGTGAAAGGATAGAAGAAACTGAATTTGCATTGGACTTTCTCTTCTATTACTCCAGAAAAGTGTTTACAATGAAATACTTATATTACAATCAAATATAAAACGAAGAAAAATAAAAAAATTAGAATATGATAGGAAGAAGGGAAGGAGGTCAGTCAGCAAGGTGACTTTTTTATTAAGACAATTGCCTCCCACTCCTAACAGAGAAGTGGGCAATGGAGATGCCAAAGTGATTCTGTACTAAGCTTTTGCTGCTCTACCTAGGAAGAACCCAGGCAAACTCCAGTTCATCAGCATCCCAAGGGAAACACAAAGCAATGGCTGAGACAAACAGTACTTCCCGAGGTCTTCAGAAAAAGAACACAGATCTGTAAAGAACAGTGCTCTCAGAGATGATGAACTGGAAACAGTAATGGATTTCCAGAGGGGATGTATAATAATCATCTCACAGTCTGAGCATCAGAGTGTTTTTTATTTCAATAAATCCAAAATTCTACAAAAGCCAATACAAAATAGAGAGTGAGCTCTCGAGCTGACATGGACAAGAAGGTGTGTTAGAATAGCTTTCAGGTACCTGGGTCATGTCACTCCTACAACCCATCAACATTGATGACTATGGACATATTTTCCCACTGAGTATTTGAGAGGCACTCACTGTTGAAAGAGACCCGTGTTTGGAGAGATGATGCCGCTGGAGGTGAGAAGCTCCTTCTGTGAAAGTCAGACATTCCATTAACAGTAACTTGCCTGTATCTGTTGGCTTTCCATTACTACAACAAACTATCTAAGACAAACAACTTCTAAGGAGGGAGAATTTATTTTGGATCACGGTTCTGGAGGTCTTGTTCCGTGGTCAGGAGACCCACTGCTTTAGGAGCTGTGGTGAGGCGGCACAGCGCGGCAGGAGCACAGGACACAGGAAAAAGCTGTCAGCTCGCTGCAGCCAGCCAGTCAGGAAGCCAAGGAGAGACAGGAAGGGGCGGGGCCTCCATATCCCTGCAAGGACATACCCTAATGTTCTAACTTCCTCCCACCAGGCTTCAGTTGCCACAGGTTCGACTATCTCCCAATATCTCCCCAGGATGGCCACCAGACTCTTACAACATCAACTCCTAGGGGACACTCCAGGCCAAAGATAGGGCATTGCTCAAAGATAAAGGCATGCTTCATTAAGACAATTGCTTTGCATATTTTCTAAGTCACAAATGGACACTCCCCAAAGTTAATATCCATCTATGACACTGCTAATTTTTAAAAAACATTTACTTATTTAATGTGTGTGTGCGTGTGTGTGTGCGTGCGTGCGTGCGTGCGTGTGCATGTGTGTGCATGAATGTGTGTATGCTCACATGCGTGCAGGCATGTAGGTGCTAAGGTACACATATGGCAGTCAGGACAGCTCTCTGGAGTCAGTTCTTTCCTGCCACCTCTGGAGAACGGACTCAGGTTGTCACACTCATGCACAGAGCCTTTACCTGCTGAATCATCTTGCTGGCTCCAACTCCAATAATTTTAAAATACACAAAGTTAAAGCAGGAACAATGCAAAAGAATCCTATCTGGCACCCAGACTTAATTTTATTTGGAGGAGTGAGGTGAGACAAGGTCAGCTTGGACTTAATTTTAATATTCTCTAATGTTGGTTCTTTTATTGACAGCATTTACATTGTATTAGGTATCATAAGTCATCTAGAGCTAAAGTGTGTGGGAGGGTGTATTTAGATTCTATGCAAATACATCACCATTTGAAACAAAGGACTTCACCATCAATGCTGAGGGGTCTGAATTCCACAAGGGTTTCTTGAGTTGCCTCCCTGTGGGAGGGACTGAGGCAGGGTGAGCTGTGCAGAAATGCACCTTTTACCCCAATGTCATGTCCATACTAACGAACTCTTCCCACAAAACATTATTCCACTCATATGCACCCGTCACTTCTTGGAAGTTCCTACTTCTCAGCACATAAACTTTGGGGACACGGTTAAACCATGGTAGACCCTACCGTTTGTGACCTTGTTTATCCTTCATAACCTCTTCAAAGGATCCAACTTCAAAGTCACACCGGGACTCAAGATTTCTTCAATATACCGGATTGGGAGGAAACCTAATAGGATACCTGATACAATGCAAATGCTATCAATAAAAGGACCAACATTACTTTAGAGAATATTAAACTTAAGCCCAAACTGACCTTGTCTCATTCCCCTCCTCCAAATAAAACTAATCGAATCATTCAAGTGCTTTATCTCACTCAGTCACAGCACTACACCCGTGTGTCCTCCTGGCTTTGGGGGTGAGCAAACTGACTCTCTTGCTGGTTTTAGAGCCCCAAGAATTCTCCTATAACCTATTAATAGTTTCCCCTCACTTTTACACATCCCTTGGGTCTTTACCCACAGACCATTTCTCCATGACACCTCACTCCCTACTTGACCTTCACAAATCCCAATTCCAACCAGTTCAACACCCCTACTTCCCATTACCACTGTCAGTGTTGGACATAACACCGTATCTTATCTACTTGCCATCTGTACTGGGCTTCCTGCTGGCTGGGGTTGTTTGTTTTGTTCAGAGTTGGTCTTCATCATTTCAATACATACTTTCCCAGTGAGGTGACAGAAACTCATGGCTGTTTTCAAAGGTGTGCTGCTGATGGGATATTAACTATGGCACACTGGGTCTTGTCTGAACCAACAGTGACTTCTACTTTCTCTACTAAGTAAACTTACTGTCCGCACACGTCTTTCTGGCTGCTGACTTCGCACTGTTTCTCAGAATCCATTATTTCTTGTCTCTTTCTTGTGTGCTTAAAACATGCTGAAGTCAGCTACATTCAAATTCATAAATTTAGACCTCAAGGGCCTTTTCTGTGAAAGCCCAAGGTTTATTGAAGTGGCAGCATAAATAGCAATACTGCACATAGTTAGAAACTTTGCATTAAAGAAAAACTGATTGAGTGCCTGCCATGCAGGTACTTCAGGACTGCTGAGTTTCATTCAACTTTTACCACAAGCCCATGTGTCATTAGGGGTCTTAGAGAGTCTTAGGTCTTCTGATGATGTCCTTCCACTCAGAAGCCCACACTGTTCCTTTAACAAAATCTACATGTTTTTCTTCCAGTATACTGTTAATGTGCATGTATAAATGTTAAGAATTTTACATAACAACATACTTATCTTCTCAAGGCTGATAATGTTCCCTGTCTGGACAACACCTCTGACTTCTCATACTTGTCCACTTGAACACAGTCTTGGGCCTGACCGGGACCAGAAAGGGACAGACCTATATGTGATATGATCTAGCAGTCTCTCTAGCAAAAGTCTGTAGATGACATTCTTCAAGAGGACTACTCAAGGGTCCTCAGTAATTCTCAAAAACGAGTATAACAGAATTATTGAGCATGTGGACTCCCGAGTTCAAACCCCAGCTCTCATAGTTAGTGTCTACAAGCAAAGACACTATTTATCTGCAAAATGGGGTGACAAAATGTATTGGTTAGTTTTTGTCAACTTGACACACAATAGAGCCATCTAAGAGGAGAGAATTTCAGTTGAGAAAAATGCCTTTTGGGATCAGCCTATAGGCAGGTCTGTGGGGGCATTTTCTTGATTGATGATTTGTAGTCTGCATATAATATTCCTACACTGTTCTGCTGTGTGAACCCTGTTCCTGTAGAGCTTTGTTTACTCCCCTGGGAGGACCACCTCTCATCATGCTGTGGGTAAGATATCTCACCCCAAACAATGAAGCTTAGAGCACTCAAGGACATCATATGAACAGCCCCCACTGGGCCATGGGACCTTCTGTGTCCTGAGCACATCTAGTGATAGTGATGAGAACTGCTTTGTATGTTTTTTGGTGTGTTTCTGTTCCTCCTTTGAACTCTCAAGTTATCCAGAAATAATCTCCACAGAATGCCAGTAAAGGTTCCCGTGAACAGCATGGCCTCTAGTTCCCTAGTTCTGGTGAATCTCCTATTTGACTTCAATTCCTCAACAATGGATCACTAGATCATAATAATAACTGATGTTGGAGGACCTAGTCCATGGTGGGTAGTGCTATTCCTGGGGCCATGGTCTTGGGGCATATAAGAAAGCAAGCTGAACAAGCCATGGAGAGCAAACCAGTAAGCAGCATTCCTCCATGGGTTCCAATTCAGTTCCTGCCTCGAATTCCTGCCCTGACTTCCCTAAGTGATGGAGTGTGACCTGAGAGTTCTAAAAGGAAACAAATACTTTCCTCCCAAGTTGCTTTTGGTCATGATGTTTTATTGAAGCAACAGAAACCCTTAACTAAGACAATAATGATGTTAATTATGATGATGATGATGATGATGATGATGGTAATGTTGCTTAGAGAGGTTCTATGCACATTAAAAGGAATTAATACAGGGAACAACTTATAATTGACCCTAACTCCATAAGACAATTCAACCAGTGCAGTTCATTAATGCCACAGTTGCTTTTTCATTTGAACAAAGGGGTCACACATCCTTCCCTTTAGGTGACAGATAAATTTTTAGTTGTTCTCTGCTCTCTCAACCTGATGAGCATCATCAAGCTGACCATGAACACTCTTGTATAAGTGCCAACAGATGGATGAATTATTCTAGAGCAGTGGTTCTCAACCTTCCTAATGCTGTGACCCTTTAATACAGTTCCTCATGTTGTGGTGACCCCCAACCATAAAATTATTTGCATTGCTATTTTATAACTGCAATTTATTTTGAGACAGGGTTTTTCTGTATAACAGTCCTGGCTGTCCTGGAACTCACTCTGTAGACCAGGCTGGCCTAGAATTTGCAGAGCTCCATCTGCCGCTGCCGCCCCCTCCCCACCGCCCAGTAGTGCTGGGACTAAAGGTGTGCACCACCACCGCCTGGCCATGACTGTAATTTTATAGAGGAATAGTGTCTCAGTTCCTAAGACCATTGGAAATACGTGTTTTCTGTTGGTTTCAACCCACAGATTGAGAACCACCATTCTACTGTGTTTATAGAACAGGATTTTCTTTTGTACTTGGTTTATTTATTTTTGAGATTATAATATAATTATATTTCTCACTTCCCTTTCCACCCTTAAAGCCCTCCCACATACTTCTCCCTTCTTTTAAATTCATGGCCATTTTTCATTGCTACGGCATGCATATATGCATATACATACATATTCCTAAATATAACCTGCTCAGTTTTTACAGTGCTACTGGTATGCATGTTTTCAGGGTTGGTCATTTGATATTAGATAAGCAATTAGTGTCTCTTCCCTGAGGGAGACGATTTCTCCTGCTCCCAGATTTCCTCAGTTGTCTGTAGATCTTTGCATAGGGTAGAGACCTTGTGGGCTTTTCCCTGTCCACTTTGGCGTGTCCACTTGTGTCATCCTTGTTCAGCTGTCACTTAGGCAAACAAATTGGGAAGAGTTCATGGGTGTAACTTATGACATTACTAGCGGACACAATCACACATTAAACTCTCTGTTCCTATGGCTCTTACAATCCATCCCCTCTTTCACAATGTTCTCTGAGCCTTAGGTGCAGAAGTGTTTTGTAGATGTATTCATGGAGACTGGACTCCATAACTCTGTATTTTGATTGATTATAGTATTCTGTCGGAGGTCTCTGTCTGTTGCAAAGAGAAGGTTACTTGATGAGGGTTGAAGACTACACTTATCTGTAACTGTAAGGACAAATGCTTAGGTTGTTGTTAAGGATTATGCTGGTTTAATAAAGTAGTGGTTGTAGATTCATCTCTGATATACACGACTTCACTAGCACTGAGTAGTTGGCTGGGTTTCTGGAACCAGGCATGGTTTCCCTCTTGTTGAGAGGGTTTCAAGTCTATTTAGGGAGCTGTTGGTTACCAGTAAGATATGTGTCCTTTGAGGGGCAGGCAAGGAAGGTCAGACTAATTGGCACACTATTTGTCAGACCCAGGTCAGATCTGGGGGGTTGAGAAAAAAAGCATTGATGGGGAGGTCAGGGGAACTCACCTGCTTAGACCCTGCAGGAGGACAATGGGAAATCTGGGTACCACATGGGGTGGTTGAAGCTGCACAGAAGAGAACTTTTAGTGGTTGCAGGTAGGGGCAGGTCCTGGTAGAAGGCTAGAGGTTGGCTGTGGGACATGCAAGGGCGATCAGACTAGGCTTGGGCATGAAGGTAGTGTGGGTCCTGGCAGAAGCCTAGAGCTTGGCTGTGGCCTAGATGAGGGAGGCCCAACTAAGTGGGGGAACTGATTGTGGGACCCAGGCTAGATCTGGCAGATTAAGGAAAAGACGTGTTTGGGAAGGTCAGGGGTACTCACCAGGCTAGACCCTGGAGGAGGAATTGGGAAGTTTGAGTAGTTAGTGGGTTGCTGTAGGTGGCACAGAAGACCAGAACTTAATTTTCATTTGAAGAACATTCACCTTGATTTTGGTTGGCTGTTCAAAACTCATTCTCTGATGTGCTTGTGTCAAGTTGTATTGATCCCAGCAGTGTATGACACTCTCTCCACCACTGGGATAACAGCGGGATAACTTTATTTAAGGATGTGTGTGACTGAGCCTCACCGGGTGTCTCTTTTTTCACTCCCTTGATTATCTATTAACTTGAGCACCTTTCTACCTTATGGTCCTTCCAGATTTCTTTTTCTGAGAGTTGCTTATTTATTAGCATTTTATTAGTGAAAACATTTCATAAAACCGGCCAGGGTTTGAGGAGAGGGCAAACAGTTCAGTCTGAAATGGGTAGAGCAGCATGCAGATGCAGAGGGCAGGTGGGCACTGGGGGCATCCAGACCATAGGCCCGTTTCTTACTGTAACTGTTTCTCTTGTTATTACATTAAATTACACAACTGCACCTTCCAATGATAATCCTTTGTAATTTATGCCATACAAGTCTCATTTCCCAGCATGAAACCTCATCGCGTTTTAATGTCTTTTGATTCATAGACATTTTTCAGTGTTAATTTAGTCACAATTACTGCTATTGTCTCTCCTAAACTAGCTTTGTGTCTCATTTAAGGATATCTTTGCTAATTTAAAGTCGTGAAACTTGTCCTTTTCTTACAGATGCTTTACATTTTGTATGCATATTTGGATCGTGAACCATTTGGCATTTATTTTAGTGCACAATTAAAAACTATTTTAGCTTGTTTTTACACAGCAAGCCAGTTGTCCCAACACAATCTGGCGGTGAATCCAAAGTCCACCAGTGACTTGTAATGTCCCTTTTTAGAAGTTTCCATGTATTCAGGGATCCTTATTGTCTCTCTAGCTACCAGTAAACAGTGTTTTGAAAACCATGGACTTAAAGTAAGTTGCACACGTGCTGGGAGGAGCACGTGCTTACCTACATGTGCATGTGTGGGGAGTATGGATGTCATATGTGAGCACGCGGGGGCCCGAGGTCGATGTTGAGTTCTTTCTTGATCACTATCTGCCTTACTTTTGAGACACGGCCTCCTATGAGCTCACTGATTGGCTAAGCCCCCAATGTCTTCCCATCTCCCCTTCCCAGCACGCGCTGACACACCTGGCTTTTATGAGAGTCCTGGGGACCTGAACTCAGCGGCTCATGCTTCCTCAGCAAGCTTTTTACCTACCGGACTGTCACCTGAGACCCTAAACAAGTCTTAATATTTTGTTGGAGAGTCTCTTCTTGTCTTGATTTTCTGTGGTTCTTTACCATTCAAAGTAGAATCTATCTGTCGAATTCCAATTATTGATATTTTGTTGCTATTGTATAAAACTTAAAAATTTAATTATATTTTGTGTAATGCCGTAAAAATCCTACCAAACATATCCCTCCCTCCCTCCTTTCTGAAATTGATGAGCAGATTCTAAACTGAACATGAAACAGGTAGGAGGGACAGATGTGGGAAATGGGAGGAGGAGGAGGAGGAAGGCCCTCACCCCAGAGGCTGCTCTAAGTTTCTCACCAGATGAGAATCAAGACTTTCATCACAATTAACGAAGTTCTCTGTGAAAGTTACAACACATAGAGACAACACTCCTTCCATTTAGAGGTATTTCAGACAGTAATATTAAATAATAAGAATTAAGAACTTTTCTTAAGTAAGTTTTTGTTCTAATAGACACCATTAGATATAAAAAAATCTAATTTGAATAAGTCTGTACAGTTCACTTATGCTCATGAATTTCATTATGTTCAGTGAAGCAAATAAAATCTGTTGTTATGAAAAAGACTTCTGACAGCTCATAATTACATAAAAATAAACACATCAGCAGCAAAGAAGGACAAAATTAAGATGTCAGCATTGGAAGATCTCATAACTAAAAACCATGAGAAGCACATGAAAACTCAGGAAGTGTCAGCAAGATGGCTCAACCAACAAAGACTCCTGTCACCAAGCCCGCTGATTCTAGTTCCGACTCCAGGTCCCATGGCGCTGAAGAAGCCAACTGACCCTGGCGAGTTGTCCTCTGCCTCCGCATGTCCATCATGATGCATGTGCCAGAGCACTCCAGGCACATTAGGTAAATAAATACATAAGATTTGAAAACTGTAGCAATGTTTGCTGTTCTGTGTACTTATATTAAAACGGTAATGATGAATTTTGCAGTGACTTGAGAGTAATTGATAATTCTTAGCACATCACGAAGTTAATATTTAGAAGGGACAGACTGGCACATGTTGTGCTAAGTCTGCTTGGTGAAGGCATGACAGACAGAGATGTTGATTTTAATGGGAGTTCCACTTGCCTTGAAGCTTAGACTCAGTTCCCAGGTTGTCAGTCAGTAAATGGCTCAATCCTCACAACTCAGGGATCACAGCATCAGAATGAAAACTGCCGCTCTGTAAGTTAATAGTATATCACAAAGGTGGAAATGAGACCATCCAGCTAGCTTTTTGAGTGATGCAAACAAGTTTGGATTGTGTATATATATATAGACTTGGAGTTTTAATGTAATCATTTAAATCCTTCAGCTAAAGAGTAAGAGAACAGAGGTAACTCTCCAGGCTGCTTCATATGCTCTGACTCCTGTTTGCTCACACTGACTCTATGAAATCAAAACCCATTGACTTTGAGCCTAAAGTCCACATTTTGATGTGACAGTCCCTGCTACGTTTTCTTGGCCACTCAGCAAGGTCTCCTCTTCTTTCCCAGGCCTTCCCCACCCTTCACAGTGCCATAGCCTCTCTTCCCCACCTCCACGCCCCCCCCCACAGTGCCATAGCCCCTCTTCCCCACCTCCACACCCCCCCACAGTGCCATTCCTCTGAAGGAATGGACATTTCTAGGACAACTTATCAAAAGAGAAACCTATGTGAGGTCAGGGATGTGGCTCAGTCGGTAGGTAGTTGCTGCACACGTGTAAGGCCCAGAGTCTGGATCCACAGGACCCACATAAAAGCTGTAGCATGTGTTCACAGCCCCAGCTCTGGAGGAGAGACAGTGGATCCCCAGGGCTCACTGGCCAGTGCCAGCCTAGTCAATTGGTAAGCTCTAGGCTCTCTGAGAGACCCCGACTCAAAAGGCACTGGACAATAGAGGAAAACACCCGACATTGACCTCTGGCCTCAGACGTGCATATGCATTCTCATACATACATGCACGGACATACAAATATGTCCACACAAAAGAAAAAGAAGCCTATGCTGAGTTTTCACATCTTGGAAAGCAAAGCCCACCTTCTATAAGATGACTCCAAACCATGAACCTTTTTATAATTATATGTTTCTCCAACAGATCCATAAACTTGATCAGGATTAGATTAGGTTATTTGTGCATATAAATTTCAAGTGCGTATTCTCTCTCTAATCTTTCAATGACATTTCAACAGACATTAGTAATGAAGGTGTATTTTTTTCTACTAGTCTCCAATTATGCTACATTTATTGGGTTTCTTTAAAAATAAGTGGAGTGTTCCCAGTTCAAGGAGCAACAGAGGGTGACACAGGCCTGGGGACACTGTGAGTCCTCCTGCTACCACAGATCTGGGGCAGGGGAGTCAGTGGGCTTCGCCTCAAAGCCAGCCTCAGTTCAGGAGCTGCCACATAGGCCACCATCTGATGGACACAAGCCAGGCCTAGCGTTAGATGGGGCCAAGGTACTCTCTTACTTTAGCTACTTTATAAACGGTAGATGAAACCTGATCAGAGACTTTAATTATAGTTTTCCTCCAAAAGAGCCAGGTTCTATATCTTTGGATTTAACCCATCACAGGTTAAAAAAAAAAAGCCAAACTATTACATCTGTTCTGATCAGAGCCATCATTTTCCACACTCCTCAGACAACATAACAAAGCAGCTATTTGCACACCATTCACACTGTGTTGGGATTGTAGATAACCTGGATGTGGATTAAAGCAGGGCACTGTGCGCAGATTCTGTGCAGTGTTACACCCTCTTATTGGAGGGACTGCTGCATACTTGGGTGTTGGTACCCTGGGTCTTGGAAGCAGCAGGGCATCTTATATTCAGTTGATGCTCGGAGTTCATTGAACGCAGGCATCCTGGATAAAGATGCAGATGTAACCCCAAGTGCACTTCACAACTGAAGAAAGACCATGAGAGAAGCTCTCCTGTTCCTTACATCTGCTGAAAGCTGAAAAGGCATAAAACATAGTATTGATATAGAAATAGCTAGGTTGATTTACATATTGAAAATGGTCAAGGTTGGAACCAAATTTTACTTTGAAAACAAACAAAAAGGCTCTTCAGATGAAAACATTCTCAGAAGTAGCTTACAATTTAAGCACTGACTAGACAGTGTACTGGTTGGTTTTTGCTAACTATACATAAAGTAGAGTAATCTAGGAAGAGGGAAGCTCAACAGAGCAAATGCCTCCGTCAGACTGGCAAGTCTGTGGTGGCATTTTCTCGATGAATGATTGATGTGGGAAGCTCAGCCACTGTGGATGGAGTCTTCCCAGAGCACAGTTTTAGCTGCATACAACAGGGGTTTGTGGTTGTTTTGTTGGGTTTTTTGTTTGTTTGTTTGTTTGTTTGTTTGTTTTCGGGACAGGGTTTCTCTGTGTAGCCCTGGCTCTCCCGGAACTTACTATGTAGACAGGCTGGCCTCGAACTCAGAGATCCACCTGTCTCTGCCTCCTCAATGTTGGGACTAAAGCGTGTGCCACCACCACCTGGCAACAGGATTTTATATATTCTCTTTCCACTTGTCTCTAAGTAGTCACCTCTTCGTGCTGATATCAAACACATTACACTTCTGTTCATCGTCAGTCAATAGCACACTTACAGGTTCACTGCTTTATGCAATTGAACTATAAGTCATCTATGGGGGGTGTGAGAAGGTGCTGGATTCCATGGCCTTTCTAGTCACCGGATAATTAACTGCTGCTGGTGTGCGGGGTGTGTATGCTCACTTCATCCTGAAACCAGAGAGTGACCTTGGGTGGGGAACCGCAGCTTTGCTAGCTCTTGTTCATTGTGAAAGACCTCACTTTCATTCCAGAAAACGGATTTCTCAGAATAAAAGAGTCTGGATTAGCAAAGCATCATCGCTCCTTTCTGCGCCGTTACCAGGTCAACCCGCCGGCATCTGGCGGCAGGAGGTCAGTCTTCCCGGAGTGCCACATAGATCTTGCTGCTTTCGAGATTTGTCTTTTTATGTGACCTTCAGTATTTTAATCACGCTGTGTCCTGTGTGCATCGGTGCCCATCCTGTGCCCATCCTGTGCTTTTTGTATAGGTAGATAAATGCTTCTTTAAAAACAACAACAAACCCATCAAGGAGTTTTAGCCATTAAAAAAAAAAATTCCTGCCCTGCTTTCTGTGTCTACACTGCTGTTAAGTGTGGGCTTAACTGGTTAATGGTACCCTGCACTTCTCTGAGATTTTATTCATTCTTTCCACCACCCTTCCCTCCATCCCTTTCTTCCTTTCTCTATTCCAGTGCTTGGGATTAAACCAGGACCTCCCAGGCTAGCACTCTGCACTGTGTGTGTGTGTGTGTGTGTGTGTGTGTGTGTGTGTGTGTGTGTGTTCCTGTTGAGTTTATCTTTGCATTCATTTATTCTTTTTTCTTCTATTTTTCCTAAATATAATTATTTTTGCAATGTACTTTTTTTATTTGTAACTTTTGTTCTTTCACACTTTTATGCATGTACACTATATATTCTGGTTCCTCTCTCTGCCACTCCCCCCCCATTTCCTTCCATCCCTACCACCCTCCCCCATCTCTGTTCCCCATTTATTAATTCTGGTTTTGTTTAGTGTCCGACTGAGTTTAACTAGGGCCATCTGTGTGGCCCCGAGTTTTGAGCTAAGAATCGGAGCATGGCAGGACCCTGTGAGTCGATTCCCTCTCCGTAGCTGTTAGGAAAGCCTGACTTCTGTGACCCCCTTGGCAGTCTGCACAGCCACTGTGAGTTTGTGCTTCCCACGTGTGGATGATGCTTAGGCTCTCTCCCCCTCTGCCCCGCCCACATGCTCCCTCCCTCTTCTTTGACAACGTTCTCTGAAGCTTAAGACGCAATATGAATGTCTAGTCTAGGGCCAGGCCCTCAGCCACCTTTTGTTCTCAGCACCTTGCACAGCCAGGGGTCTTTGCCTTTTTTCTGTTCATTGCAAGAAGAGGGTTCTCTGTTTAAAGCTGAGATCAGCCTTTGTTTGTGGATATAAGCATAGATATTTGGTGAGTGGTTTGATGGTCTATCCGTTCAGTTAAGCAGCTTTTTGAGGTCCCTGTGCCCCCAATCCTGGAGAGTAATACCTCTTCAGTAATGGCTTAGGTCAGATTTACAGTATCAGGCATAGATACCCCCTTGTAGAGCCAGCCACAAACCTAACTATAAAGTGGTTGGTTACCCCTATAACAGCCACAAACCTAACTATAAAGTGGTTGGTTACCCCTATTACAGCTGTGTCTCCATTGTACTAATGTGCACATCTGGCCTGGCAGATTGATGCTCTAGTTCATAACTGGATTAAACCACCTCTAATTTTATCCCACAGAAGCTTGTGTATCATCTGGCACCATGAGAGCCATCCAGCAGGGAGGAATCTCCCAGCCTAGTTCCAGCTTGGTTTATCTATATCTTGCATGCAAAGTGTGTCGTGACCACAGCAGTAGTTCTGGTGTGACCAGGAGGAATGACAAGACCCTGTATTGTCTGAGGGACTCTGTGGCCTCCCTGACTGGTGACTCCCACAGTTGGCACTGGGGCTTTCATTTGCTCCAAAGATTGCCACTGTCTAATTATGCAAGGCTATCTGCCTTCAAACTTCCTTTCACGTTTTTAATTGGTGACCCACCAGACAGTAGAAGGTTACTGAGTGGCTTTCTTATGTCACTTTCATTTTGGCTAACACCAGCCCTGTTCCCTCATCTCTCTATCATTTCAGTTTTATTATATGTGCTGCTCACGGAGTACCCGAATATATAATTGAGCATCTCTGGCCAGTTTTCTATTTTGGTTACTGTACATACCAATAGCAGCACTTCCACTTGACTGTGTTCTGTTGCTGGAGAGCTTCTCTCCAGGCTCCACCAAGCCCCGCAGTCCCACAATCCACGTATAAAATAATCACTCAGACGCTTATATCACTTATAAACTGTATGGCCATGGCAGGCTTCTTGTTAACTGTTCTTATATCTTAAATTAACCCATTTCTATAAATCTATACCTTGCCACGTGGCTGGTGGCTTACCGGCGTCTTTACATGCTGCTTGTCCTGGCGGTGGCTGCAGTGTCTCTCCTCCTTCTTCCTGTTTCCCCAATTATCCTCTCTCTTTGTCCCGCCTATACTTCCTGCCTGGTCACTGGCCATCAGTGTTTTATTTATATAGAGTGATATCCACAGCAGTGTTTCTTCTTTCCTACTGCTTTTCTGGTATGACAGAGCTGCCAAACCTTCCTGGGTGGCTTCCCTCTTTGATTCTTTAAGCAAATCTGCAATGGCAACTTTGATGTTCTCAGGTACTTGGCCCTCATCCTAACGGGGTTGCGATTGCATGCTTTTTCTCCTGACCCATGGATAGGAGAAAGAGTCCCTCCTCTTGGTTTGGTTTGATTTTAGTTTAGAATTTTTGTTGCAAACTAGACATTTTAAAGAATTACAACAACTCTGAATTATCATCCCTTAATCAACTTCAAAACTGTAGTCTGCTCATTTGTTTAATCAGCTGTGTGTGTCTGTACATGTGTATTTCTGTGTATATATGTGGTATATGTGTATAGTGTTTCCACATGTGTGTTTGTGTTTTATATAGGATCCCATGTATCCCAGGATGGCCTCACACATGCTGTATAGCTGAAGGTGGCCTTAAGCTTCTCATTCTCCTGCATCCACCATCCAAGACTTGGGTACAGGTATGTACCAGCATGTCTGGTGTTATGTGGAGCTGGGGATGGAACCCTGGGCCTCAGGCATGCTAGGCAAGCACTATACTGACTGAGCTACATCCCTAGACCACGTGTTTGTTTCAGGGCGTATTTGTTGTCATTCGCTGGTCACAGTGAGGGCAGTCCATTCCCTCCTCTGTCTATGATGTGCATACCTCTTACGGTGCCGCCTGGGCGTGCCCACACTCTCCCTTAATGCCTGCTCCTCAGATAACTGTGCTTTGCTAATGTCTCCTTGGCTCTTACCTAACCACCATGTGCCTGGGTCTACCTATTTTATGATCACACCCAATTCTGGATTGGTAAGGGATGAAGAGATAGTATGGTCTTGGCCACACCCACTCAACACAGCTTCTATCTCACTGAACTGGGAGTTGGAGGAATCAGTGGGTCTTAGTTCAAATATTACAAACTCACTCTTCATAGCAAGACTTAGAATAATTTCATGGATAAATATTCTCCCATATTGCTGTGCCCCAGACACTCTAAATGGATTTTCATTAGTTTCACCAGGTGCAGCTGTCCACTGTACAGATTCTCTGCAGGGCCTTCTATATTATTCTAGTCCTTTCCCGACCACATGTACTTCTGTCTTTCCTTTTGAAATGTCTGTTTTGTAATATAAACAATGGCTTCATAATATAGACACACCATGCTCGTGGATTCCTATCACTTAGTACACATGGGCTGGGTTGCTCAGGGTCCCTTTTACTGGTGAAGTATTCCATCCAAACAGTTGGGCAAACTCACATTTTGCACATCTGCCTGCTTTTCAGGATTCTTAGAGTGCTGGATCTCAGGGCTTTTACCATCTGGGGACAAAGCTGTTACCAATTATTTCTGTCTGAGCCAACAGAAGCATAACTGTCTCTGAGACCATGCTCATTCTCATATACATTAATAATTAGTAAATTAGTTAACAGAATCATATTAGCTTCAACCTTCACAGTTAGAGTCGTTGGCAAGAGAGAATCTTAATACAGAATGCCTGTGGGCAAATCTGTAGGGCATTTTCTTTCAATGACTGAGGTGGGAGGACCCAGTCCACTGTGGGCAGTGCCATCCTTGGGTAGTCCTGGGATATCTAAGAAAACAAGCTGAACAAGACATGGACAACAAGCCAGGAAGCAGCGCTTCTCCATGGCCTCTGCCTCAGCTTCTGCCTCTAGTCTCTTGCCTTGAGTTCCTGCCCTGACATGATGGACTGTAAGCTGTAAGGTGAAATAAATTCTTTTCTCCCCCAAGCTTCTTGTCACAGTGCTTAGCACAGCAATAGAAACCAAACCAGTACAACATAGGTATATTTGGAGTGTTAATTCACATTTATTGTCTTTACATTGACTGTGAAATATGTAGAACATCATTAATATGTCCTCAATAATACATTAAGAGCAATATTTTATATTTTTTAAGGTTTTATTTATTTTGGGGTTTTTCTTACGTGTATGTCTGTACATCACTCAGGTGCCTGGTACCCTTGAGGCCAGAAGAGGGCATCCGATTCCCAGGAACTGTAGTTAGAGACAGTTTGAGCAACCATGTGGGTGCTGGGACTCAAACCTGGGTCCTCTGGAACATCAGTCAGTATTCTAAGCCTCTGAGCCTTTGCTCCGGCCCCAAGAGCAAGTATTTAAAAGAACAGTCATCACAACCATGTGTTTGGTACAGTTGTAAGAGTGAAGCAGTCCGCTGGACTTTTCCAGCAAACTGACTGGATTTCTTAAACTGTGATCTAAAAATTGTAAACATTTGGGCTGCAAACTGTAGATGTTTCCGTTTTATTACAAGAGAAACATTTCAAATGCCTCCAGCAGCCTTGTCACCTGGTTACTCTAGACAGCATTTTTCCTTGTTTGAAATCATAAAGCTCCCTAGCATGCCTCTTTCAGGAACTGTGAGATGATCAGTATCTGCGGCACATTCACGAAACATCTTCCCATACCCAGGCTAGCCGCAGGAAACTGCTAACAGCAAGAGTCTCTCCCGTGGTGCCCCCGAATGTGTGTGCATCATGGGTAAATAAACAACACAGTCAGGTACTAATCACAGCTCACAGCATCCTTTCCCGCCTTGAGAAAATTACAATAAGCTAGCTTCTTCCAACTACTGAATGAGCAGCCAAGCCTCTGCCACTGTCTCCTCTCAAGCCCGAGGGCGTCTCCTGGTGGCCGGTCTCCGGACCTCGCTGAAGACCGACCTCGCTGAAGGATCATAAACTGCACTGTGCTGATGATGGATGTGGAGTTCTAGAGAGACTCGCTTGAGGAAAGACTGCAAAAGAAGACGCTCCGGCTCCTGGGTCCCTTAAGACCCAGATAACCCGAGGGTTTGTGCAACCGATCCTTGCCCTGGCCGAGATGGGACCACCGATGGCTCAGCGTCCCTGCTGCAAGTCCTCAAGTTGAGCTGCCACGGGGACCTAAGCTAAGAGTCAGGGAGCGGACTGCCTGATGTTCCCATACTAGGAGCTGAGGCCAGGCAGCGCGACTCAGAGAGGAGAGTCAGTGCACAGCCTGGGAACCCACAAGGGCCATGCAGGGAGTGGGGAGGGTGTCGGGGTCGCCGGGTGCTGGAGTCCCCGGCCTGGGTACAAGGTGTGCAGTTGCTGGAGAGAGGCGCCCTGGTATTCTTGGAGACGGCACTTGGACTCTTCGGGTAGGGGGAGCGCGGGAACATCTGCAAGGGCCACGCGTGCAGGTGGGGTCTTGTGCAGTGCGGGGACTTAGAGGAGCGTGGAGATAGGGAAGGACTCGTGATGTGGGCTGGGTTCCCAGGCTGTGCAGTGACCCCCACCTCCCCGCCCTGGGGCAGCGGCTCCTAGAACCTGAGGGATGTGCGCCGCCTGCATGGGGGACGCCCCGCCGAGAGCAGAGTTGTAAACTCGGATGTTGGGCAGAGAGGCGCCAGCCAAGATCCAGGTTGTTCGGGAGCAAGAAAGAGTCTGTGTCTGGAATGCAGGGGAATCCGGGGCTGTTTGCACCCCAGACCCCCCAAAGCACAACAGCATAAAGAAGGATCGTCACCATCCACCGCTCAGCAGAACAGCCCTCTTCTCCAACCTCCTAACCAAGGCCACCAAGGTAAGGGTCCCAGTCTGGCTTTAGCCTCCCCGAAGACCTCCCACCACTTCGGGCTCCACCTCCCCCGTCCCATCTCTGTGCCGCTCCTCTGCTGAGCCCTGGGAGGGCTGGGGATAGTCCTTCAGTGAAGTTTAGGTTGGGCTTGCTTTGCCTAAAAGACTGCTGTCTGTCTGACATGCGCTCTGAGACAAGACTCAACTCCGAGTGAGTGCCGTGTAGTGAGAGAGAATGAAGGTGAATCTGTTCTCTGTGTGTGGATTTTTACACAGAAGCCGGCAGGTAACTTTCAGTACGCAGAGAATCTGCACTAAGTGCAAAGGTCCAAGACGTTTGCTTTGGGCTCTTGGAAAGAAGCCAAAGCCCCCAGAGCGCTGGTGGCTACTGTCTTCTATGGTTCAATAACCTCTCTCCCAGCCGTGTTCCGTTACCTCCGAAGTTTGGGTTTATGTATTTGCATGCTCCAAAAGGAAGACGCTGTTTTAAAAATCCTATTGGATAGACATCCCGATGGTTACAAACATTCCTGTGATCTCAGTTTATCAGAGAAATGACCACTCCTCAAGCAATATTGCAAAGTAGATTCCATAGTTAGGACTGTGCTCGCAGGCTCAGTGTCCTGTCTTGATGTTCCTAAAAGGAGATAAACCTTTGTATTTCTGGCAGGCTGTGTGGACGACTCTTCCCGACTATGCTGTAATGAAACTATCAATAATGCTGCACGCTGTTACTCCAAAGAAACATACTCATGCTGAAGTCCTGAGTTGGGAGAGCTTACCAAAATGCCCAGTCAGGCATGGGAGTTTCCTTTTTACAACAATGTACCTTTAAATCAGTAGTTCTCAACCTCTGCGTTGAGACCCCTTTAGGCATTGAATGACCCTGTCACAGGGGTCACCTAAGACCATCAGGAAACACATATCTGCATTATGATTCATAACAGTAGCAAAATTACACTTATGAAATAGCAATGAAAATAATTTCATGGCTGGGGTCCCCACAGCATGAGGAACTGTATTAAAGGGTCGCAGCACTAGGAAGGTTGAGAACCACTGCTCTAAATGGTGTGACTGGCTGAGAGACACGCCCTCCACAGGTGTAAGGACACCTATAAACTTTGAAAACACAGCGTTTTGTTACCTTGGGAATTTCTTTAACTTACCAGAGCACGTGTAGATATCAACCATGTCCTGTCCTGTAGGTAAGTGAAATGGATGTGGTTTTAATGAAATGAAAAAGATAAACTGTAGTAGGTATCCATTCCAGCTTTGATCTGGAAGTTCCAACCCCCATTGAGACTTTGGCAACTGTCACGCTGGCCCATCCAGATCTGGGGTCTCCAGGCACCACCCCTGGCCCCGCCTCGTAGGCGTGACAGTTGCCAAAGTCTCAATGGGGGTTGGAACTTCCAGATCAAAGCTGGAATGGCTACCCACTACATCAAACACAATTCTGTTGCTTTTTCTGGAATTGGGTTCGTAGAACATGACCTGTATAGACATGGTAATGTAGTGATCTAAACAGTCTGTAATCTGAAGATGAATACAAAAGCTGTCTTAAATTGCCCATCCTCTGCAGGTGAATTTATGGGATGTGGACCCATCAGGATGTGTGTTGGTGGTGGTACAAAGCATGTTTTCTCTTCCAGCATCCCCAATTTGAAGTACTTCCAAATGTCACTTTCCCAGACCAGACACCTAAATTAGGAAACAAAATTATTGCATTCCGACTTGTGTTTTATCTTGTCTTTTTGTTGTATGTGAGGGAAATATCCCACTGAAGTAGGAGATAGAGGGAAAAACAGGAATACAAACTCAATGCTTCTTAATTACTTAAGGTCACAGGCCCCCTTTCAAATCCATGGCATTCACAGATCTGCTTTCTGCCCCCACAAAGGAAAGCCTGGACTTAATACTTAATTTGGAAACCACCATACCTGGCTGACCCCTTTTCTAAGATTAATAATTCATTTACAGTAATCAGTGACCTGAGAAAAGAGAAAACAGCAAATATGAAAAGTGTGCAGAAACCATGCCTGTCCACATGCTGGGGTTTAAATTGGGGTGTCTCGGTCCTGAGCAGCCCTCTGGGAGTTGAAGCCAAATTAAACATTCACTTAATTGAAAACAGCTAAAAGGACTACAGAGTGCTCCCATCCTCCTGCTGGGCCAGGCTCTCCTGACCAGTGGGGGGCACACTTTAGGGCCTTCTCAGGGGTTCCTGTGAGACTCCTGACTCAAGTTTCTTTTTAAATATTTATTACGATGTGTATGTGACCCGCATGTGGACGAGGAAGTGTGCGTGTGTAGCATAAAACTTAAAAGTTCTTATTAATAAAATCAAACCCGAGGCCAGTCATTGGGGTGAATACTGGAAGATCAGAGAGACAGAACAAGCCACAGCTATCTCACCTCACCAGTTCCTCAGCTGGTCCTGTTTCCTCAAGCTTTTGAGTCCTCATCCAGAATGAATCCCAGCTGAACTGTGCTGCTTCAAAGCCTGAATGCTTAACCAGCCAAATGCTTAACCAGCCAAATGCTTCTAGTTTCTGGTCCTCACGCCTTATATACCTTTCTGCTTTCTACCATCACTCCCTAGGATTAAAGACTTGCTTCCTGGGATTAAAGGCATGAGTCACCATGCCTGGCTGTTTCCAATGTGGCCTTGAACTCACAGAGATCCCAGATGGATTTCTGCCTCTGGAATGCTAGGATTAAAGGTGTGTGCTATCACTGCCTAACTAGTGGCTTTTCTGTTCTCTGACCCCAGATAAGTTTATTAAGGTACACAATATTTTGGGGAACACAATACCACCACATTTCCTCTCTTTTTGTCTAAAATTAAAGAAAGCTTGTAACTAATACAAGAAAAACTATCCAATAAGTATATACAATATATACAGCCAAAAATTACATTAATGATGTCTAGTCCATTAACTTTTGACAGATTCAGATAAAAACTCCATTATATATATTAACAATGTCCAGTCCAGTAACATCTGATAAACTCAGACCAAAAAATTTTCATTACTTATCTTATTTAAAACAAGTAGTTCCTTTTTTAAAGTAGATTCCATAATCTCCCTTTTTATCTTATTATATCCATATTCTCTCTTTTTCCTTTTCATAATACATTCAGTAGTCTACCTTTTGTCATTTTTATATCATCCCCTTTTTCTTCAGTGTAGATTCAATGATCTACCTATTTATACTATTATTTCTTTATCTTTTTTCTCAGAGTAGATTCAGTGATCTATCTCATATCTTATTCTCTTTTTCTTTTTGCTTTCTAGGGGTGAAGATATCTTTAGGGAATCTTGAAAAGAAAAATTTTGGGTTAATTGTCAAGTCCTGTATCATTTGTCCAGTCTCTGCATAAAAGGAAAGCTCAGGGCTTGTTTCAAGTCCATGTTCGAGTAGTCTGTCAGGCTGCATCATCTCAGCTAGCCATCTCAAAATTGTCCTAAGCAGTTTGTAGTCCAAAGCAGATCTTTCCATGGTGTTAATCAGCTTAATGGCTTTACCATAGTCCTTTTGAAGATTTCAAAGTTGCTGTTAGGTGTGGTCATGGTTTCCTGCAGACTCTTTTTTTTTTTTTTTTTTTTTTTTTTTGTGCCTCTTCTGTGGTTTGGAGCAATCACAGTCTGATAAATGTCTGTCTCTCGGAACCATGAACATTCTTCCCTAGAACAGAAAATCTTCACAACAATTTCTCCCCACCATTTGTCTTGCCAAACTTTTCCAAACTGACCTTTGCCGATGCTTTCTTGTAACATGATGGTTCTGGCAATTCTTCTCTGAACCAGCAGCAGTAAACCCTTCGTCCCAGGTAGCAGCATCACCGCAGTCACCAACACGATGAGAAGGAGCTGGCAACGTGGAGCAGTAGCCACTGCTTCCATGGTCCCACCACTGTTTGTGGTTCAGTCCGGGCCAAAGCTTCTCCCAAGCCTCCTAGGCCGGCCTCAAACTCGGGATCCTACTGCCTCTGTCTCCTTCAGCAAATCCTACCTGCGTGCGCCACCATAACCGGCCGAGTGTAGCTCCGGCCTGAGCTGGGGCTCACAAGTAGCTTTTTCATGAATTTGTAACATGAACGTTGGGCGCCAGATATAGCATGAAACTTAAAAGTTCTTATTAATAAAATCAAACCCGAGGTCAGTCATTGGGGTGAATACTGGAAGGTCAGAGAGACAGAACAAGCCACAGCTATCTCACCTCCCCAGTTCCTGCATGCCCTGTGCACACATGGAAGTTAGAGAACAACTTTCAGGAGTCAGTTCTCTAGTTCACCTTCGGTTTGGGGGATCAACTTCGGGTAGTCAGGCTCATACAGCAAGCACTTTACCTACAGATTATCTCACTGGCCCCTTCACTCTTTCTTACAAACCTCCTTGGGTCCAAATGACTCAATGTAAATGTCCAATCAATTAATTCTCAGATGACTTCACACGTGTGTGCAGAGAAGCTTCATGCCTCTCCCTTCCTGTTCCCCCACATTCTCTGGAAGGAAAGATGCTATGTAGATCACATTGCTCCAGCTTCTGCTTGAAGCCAGGTACCGTGGCTATTTCATTTCATCCACCTGCACCTGTACCCTTAGCTTTGGATCCCAGCATAATACACAGGAGGCTGTGCCAGAGCCTGGGGTAAGTTTCAGAGCTGGTACCAAACCGTCCTTCCTGTTATGGTACAGCATCCTGGACAAATGTTATTCTTCCTGCCAGTGCAGACTATCACAAATGAGTGCTACTAACCCATCTGAATCAAGAGAAGGGAAGGCCTCACATTTCCGGTGGGCAGCAGGCGGAAGGGGTGGCTCAGGGGAGAAGGAGCTTGCAGCCCATCTGATGGCCAGTGTTTGATCCCCGGGATCTACATAGTAGAAGGAAGAAACTTACTCCTGCAAGCTGTCCTCTGACCGCCACACACCCGCCATGACAGGAGTGTACTTGTAAACACACATACACACCCACTACATAAATAATAAAGTGTCAAGAAGTGTTAGCATGTCAAACATAGTGAATGGAAAGCAGTAACCTAAGGTCCCTCTAAGCAAAGCTGGACATGATGGTGCAAGTCTGTAATCTTAGCACCGGGGAGGTGGAGAAAGGATGATTTGGAGCTCACTCGCCAGCTAGTCTTTCCAAATCAATAAGCTTCAGGTTTAGTGAGAGACCCTGCCTCAAAAATAAGGTTGAGAGTGATTGAGAAAAACACCTGAAGTTGACCTCTGGTTTCCATACACACATGTGCACATGTGCACACACACCCATACACAGGCATACAGACATGTTACATACAAATGCATATGGCATACACATTTTTAATAAACTACAGGCAATTTATAAAAATTAAACTTAACACAAAGAGATAGATGCTATTCTTTTTAGAAAATAATATTTTCATAGAATCATCTGTGTGAATGTTTTATGCACTGTGCTGTATTATATCATCCTTCAATTATATCATCCAACAAAACTGTATAATAACTTAAAAAGTAGGAAGTTACAGATATGCATAATCTATAATTCAAATGTGTCAATTGTATTGCTCTATTAGTAACATAGCAATTTGCACAGATATTATTTTATAATTTCATTGCTGCTTCATTAGTTAAATGAAGTGAGCAAAGAGGTTCTTTAAGAAGAATAAACAATTTATGTCCATGAGCTAGAAGTAAGGTGAAAATATGAGTTTATAAAATGTGCTTCTCATAATTGGTGAAAGATTTTGCAATTTGACTAAACTAAATAGTCTTAGTCTCAAAGACTGAGTACTTTCCTCTGTTGGCCAAATCTAAAGCCCTTGACTGCATATTTAAGGATTAATGGTATATTTTCTACCCTTTAAACAGTCTATACTTTTCAAACTCATAGATTTTGGTTATTTGTAGGTGTCCCCCCACCACACACACTTTAAGTAGAATGAGCAGCCCAGACTAAGGAGAGCCTTCTTAGGCTATACTTGTTAAGACTGTTCCCATGGAGAAAAATGCTTTTCAGCAGCCTAACTACTTTGCCGTTTTTGCGTTTTGCGACAGGGTCTCATTGTGAAGTCCAGGCTGGCTCTCAAATTCATAGCAGCCTTCCTGCCTTTGCCTCCCAAGTGCTGGGACTACAGACATGCATCATCTAAATGTTTTTATTAGATGTAGAAAGCGAATCTGAGGTGGAGGTGCTGTCCTGTTGTTCACGGGATGGAAGTAGGAAGATGAAGAAGTGTTTACCATGAGCATCATGAAGAGGCAGACTCAGGGTCTGGTCAGAATCTGAAGTTTGATAGACAAGGGGTTTCACCAACCTTGCGTCAAGGAAGTAACATTAAACCCTAAAAGCTGAGCACAGTAAAAACATTTCATTACTATAATAATTTGACACAATTTCTACGCTGTTTCTGAGATATGGCTCACATTTGTTAATCCCAGCCTCTGTAAAACAAACAAAACTCCCAAAAAAGGAGGCTAGACTTTTCATTGTCATTATATGTGTCGCATAGTCATGTTCTTAAGACTTCCGGCCTTAATGTCAAGTTGTCTGCTCCCATCTCCACCCAACAGTTCAGCCCAATCTATGCCCTGTCTATCCACAATGGACTGTGACATCATTTATTCCAAATCATCCCTGCCCTGGGTGTTTAATGCTGCTATTCTTTCCATTGTTATTCACTCGGACCCAGGATTAAAATCTTGTCTGTATACATTTCCTCTGTGCTACAGGTTGGACCTTGAATGTTCCTCCAAAGACCCATGTGTTGAGAGTTTGATTATAAAGACAATGGGAAGTGGTGGAAACCATTAGGAGGTGGATCCCAATAAGAGGAAGTTAGCCTAGCAAGGACATGCCCTTAAAAGGATATTGAGACCCTAGAGCACCTTCTATTTATGAATTAGTTCAGGATTAGGAGTATAGTGAGAACCTCATAAAAGAAAGACTTATTGGGAGAAATGGTCTCTAGATAAGTGACTAGATTACTGAAGACAGAAAATAGAAAGATTGCTACAGATTGGATATCCCCTGTCTGCAGGGATTGGGACAGGATTGCTTCAGGTTCTTTCTAGGGGGTGTGCGATCAGAATATTCGCATGCACACAGAGATATCTTGAGGATGAGACCCAAGCCTAGATGTAAAATTCATTTACATTTCACTCACATATACACAGCCTACAGGGAACGTCATACAATACTTTAAATTACTTTGCGCATGAATTCAAGTGTGTGTACTGTGTTGCTCAGCTTTGCATCACTGTAACAAAATACTTGAGATAACATATAGTAAGGTGAAGCAGGCTTTCTTGGACCTCCAGCCTCCAAATCATGACATAAAGATTTATTATTAATTACGAATGCTTGACTTTAGCTTAGGCTTGTTTCTAGATAGCTTTTTTTATCCATTTCTATTAATCTATGTGCTGCCCCGAGGCTCATTTACCTCCTCTATGTACTGTCCATTCTGCTTTTCTGTTTCCTTTCCACCTGGCTAGTTGGCCCCCGGCTGGCTGGCCTGCTCCCCTTTTATCTCTGTCTGCCAGCCCTGCCTATTCCTTCTCTGCCTAGCTATTGTCCAGTTTTTTATTAGACCAATCAGGTGCCTTAGACAGGCAAGGTGAGACAGCAACACATCTTTACATAGTTAAACAAATGCAGCATAAACAAATGTAACATCTTTACATAGTTGAACAAATGCCCCATTAACAAATGCAATACATCTTTACATAGTTAAACAATCATTCTATTTCACAACAGTAAGGAAAGGTTTGTTTTGGCTCAGAGTTTCAGACTGTGTTCTGGCAAAGAGTGCGTGACAGGAAGCTGCTCAGTTTGTGGTGGCTGAGAAGCAAAAGGGGAGGAAGTGGCCGGGGCCCCAATATTCCTTTCAGGGGCATGTCAACAATGACCTGCCTTCTCCCATACAGGCTCAGTCACCTAAAAGTTCTGCCACCTCCCCACAGCATCAAGCTAAGGACCAAGCTTGTAACTCGTGGATCCCAGGGGACCCTCCAGATGCAAGCTATAGCATGCATGAGGTCCAGGAAGCTCCAGACTTCTGGCATTATATTGACACTAAGAAGTTTTGGATTTTGGAGCATCACAGATTTCAGATGGTTGGATTATGGATGCTCAGCCCCACGATGGACAGCTTAAGTCAGTCTGTTTGGGACCATTTTGATGTGCGTTTGTTTTAAAATAATAATAAAAATATTTTAATATAATATTGAAACATTTCAGCAAGAACACTTTAAGCCAAGTTTTGAAAAGTGAAAGGGCATAAACAAAGGAATATTGTCCACAAGCCAGTTGTTGAGCAAATAGCAAGTGCCTAGATCTTCTGGGGGAAAAATATCAAGATGGAGAACAGAACCAAACTAAGATTGTTGATGAGTATTGAGCTTTGAAAGCAAAAATGATTTTCCTTTTCAAAAGCATACCTTTCAATAACAGGCAGAGTTTTACTTTTAGTCATGACATAAACAGAAAAATACTTGGAATTATAATCCTGCTGGTATATTGGTGGATCCCAATAACTGACTGTGTTCTGGAAGTCTGCTGGAGAGTCTGAAAACATCTCCTCAGAAACCAGCCACAGCCTTGTATGTTCTAAGGATGTTTAACAGTTTGACCCTAGCGTAGCTGAGCAATCCCACATGCCCTCATGTTCCACCAAACGCAGACATTGTCCATGGTACCATTTCTGTCCTTAATGCCAAGAATATGTCAAAACGTGTCATGCTCATGTTTGGCCCAGAGAATAAGGACTCTTTCCTGAGAAACACAACAGAGATGAGGCCAAAGAAAGAAAATGTGTATAGTCTGGGGGAGAGAAGACAGCCACACCGGTCTAGGGGATGGCCTCCTAGAACTTTCACCCCCCCCCAAATAAAGAGAATTTCTACTGTATTGTTTGAAACCACCTGTTGCAAGACGCTTGCGCAGTGCAGCTTGGGTGTGTTTTTAAAAAACAATCATTTCTTTGAAATATGCCCTAAAGGTGTCACCTTGTGAACTTAGAAACAATACTACACTCTACTGGTTGAAACCAAAGTCAAAATTGACAAAGTCTTTAGCCACACTCCCGGGCATAAAAGAGAAACTGAAGATAATGGCTTCATTGCCAAGAAAGCAATCCATTGTCCATCACCAAAGGCAGAAGGAATTGGTGTCCTGAAGTTCTGGTGTCCAGGGATATAATGCTCATCTTCGCTTTCACTCTTAATTCCATGCTTCGCTTGAACTTTCCCTGAGGTAAATTCATTGTTTCTGTACATTGAAACCAATGCTTATGCTTCCCCCAAATGCATGTGTAGATGTAACCAATCGTATTATTAAAATAAGAAACACAGAGCCAAGGTAAAAGAGAAAAGCCGAGAGGTCAGAGCTCAGAGATAAAATCTTACCTCCTGCAGTGCTCCTAGCTTCCCCGAGAGAGGGAGGTACTTCCTGTGTCCCTGTTTAAATAATCTTTCTGTTCTGCCTTCTCATTGGTTGTAAACACAACCACATGACTGCCTCATCACTGCCTGTAAGTACCGCCCTCCAGGTCTTAAAGGCGTATGTCTCCAATACTGGCTGTATCCCTGAACACACAGAAATCTACCTAGCTCTTCTAACCACCACGCTCTTACTATGGCTCTAATAGCTCTGACCCCAGGGCAACTTTATTTATTAACATAAAATTAAAATAACATTTCAGTACAAATAAAATATCACCACATTTCCCCTTTTCTATTTTAATAAAAAGAAAAAAGGCAAAAGGTTATAACTAACAAAAGAAAAACTATATACAAAAGTACAATAACTATATACAATATATACAAGTAACAAATACCTAAACGATGTCTAGTCCATTTGTATTTGACAAATCAGAGAAAATAATTCCCTTATCTATCCTATTTTAGTAAGTCCAAAATGTATCTAATTCACTTTCTATCCTAATTAATCTTCAACTATAACTAACTAATCTTCAACTCCCTCAGAGACCCAAGAAGGAAATAATATTAGCTAACAAAAATAAAAACAGGAAGTGCACAAAAGCAACTTCCAAAATTTTGTGAGTTGACAGAAACAGCCAACTGCCTGGACAGTCACCTGAGGTTTCTCCACAGTGTTGGGGCATCATCTTCAGCCTATAGGCTTATGGTATCTGACAGACTCATTTGTGAAGTAGGTTGTACACAAGGTCAACAGTTCAACCTCACACTGGGTGAGAGCAGTCCATGTACCAGAAACACCTGAATTCCACTAGTGTCATGTCATGATTCAGGATTTTAAATTCTGGAAATTGTTGATGGTTTTTGAATTCAGCTGTCCATTCTTCTTGGCTGTGTATATATGGCTTCATCTAAGCATCCCCTTCTCCACATCCCTCTATTAAATGCCAGTCTACTATTGAGAGGCGTGAGCTTTCAGTTGCTGTTCCATTGCACAACAGAAGCCATCGGCCCACTGCCTGTTCAGCTGCCTTCGAAGAAAAGGACACTGTACCTTTTCCAGATTGTGAAGGCGACTTCAGGGATGGTGCCATATTGTCCTGGCCTGAGAAGATGCCTTTTGATAAAGCCATAACCACACTTGTTTTGGCAGGAATTGGTAGTCCTTTGTTTCGTGTTCTGTCTGTCCATTTTTTCTGTTGATTTGAGGATACTTTGTTGTCCAGTGGCTAACTTTTGCCACAATGAAAATTAACTCCATATGCAGTTTCTTCAATGCCCATATTTTCTCTGAAGTAGATTGGTACTGCCAGGAGCCGACATGTCTCAAAAAAGAAAAATTTCTAAGTTATTAAAACATTTTAAATGCCATATTCTGTAGATCTCTGAAGGGTTTGAAGATGACCTGTCTAAAATACATCTGCTCAATTTTTAAAACATATCTAATATGACTACAATTTCTATTGTAATGTCTAACTACTAACTTTCATTTCTTTATATCCTAATAGTTGGTAATAATGTAAAGTATTTAAAACTAGTAATTGTCTTTTTCTTTTCTTCCTTTTTTTTTTTTAAACAAAAACCTTAAATCTAATCTCCTTTGCTTAGCCTTTTTCCTAACCCTTGACAACTTGTAACCTACCCCCCTAAATAATGAAAATTATCCCAGACCCAAAACCCATTAAAAGAACCAAAAAACCACCCGCCCCACACCACTTCTTTGGCAATGTGGGTGTCATATTCTTAAAATTGCTTCCTGCTGGGTATGGGCGAAGTTATCTTTATCCTGAAAGAAAATTTTTTAGGTTAATTGTCAAATTCTAGGAAAGATAACTATATCCTTCATTATTATCCAGTCTATGTATAAAGCCAAAGTTCAGGGTTTATCTCAAGTCCTTATTCAAGTAGTCTTTGAGACTGGATCATCTCAGCTAGTCATCTCAAAATTGCTCTGAGCACCTTGTAGTTCAAAGCTGATCTATAGATGATGTTTGTCAGTTCAGTGATATTATTATTGTCCACGTGGAATTGTTGTTGTTGTTGTTGTTGTGGGGCCCCATCTTCTTTCCGGAGACTTCAGTTGATGTTAGGCCTGGCCGTGATTTCCTGCAGAAAACTGATAAGAGACTCGAACACAAAGACATATATATGCAGCTAACTGAAGCCTTTTTTCTAGAATTAGTTAGTACTCTATATGACCATTCATATCTTAACAAAGTTTAAAATGTATATATATATTAATCTTGTAAATTTTGATATAAAATTTATACTTTAAGAAAAGTTTAAAGAATCAGAATAGAATCAAAGAGTTGAGATTAGTAATAGAATAGTCCCTTAATTAATTTGGCTTTTGTCCTGTCCCATAGCAGAAAATGGCTCTTTCTGGCATGATACAGGGAGTTTGCATTTTCCTTTTAACAACATGCTTGAGTTTAAAGAAGGAGAGAGCCATTCTCCAACTCCAAAGTCAGCTTTAAATTTTAACTGAACTGGGACTATTAGAAGACCAATAGTGTTAAATCTTTAGAGAAAAGCAGAAACAAACATTTAAGAAGACATAAAATTTTTTAGATAATGTATACCCATACGCCGTTTCACTCTGTTTCTTGGGATAGATGATTTGTCCCTTTTCTTCAGTTGTCTCATTTGTCTTGTGTTCTTCAGATTCCTTAACCTTCATTCTCCTAAAAGACAAAAACAAAAACCTTCCCCCAAGACTAATTTTGGGGATGTTCCTTTTTGGCAAGTTATTATCTGATTAAATGAAAAGACATGTGTTACAGGTACAAGTTAGTTTAAATTGGATGTTCATGCTGGTTGATGAACTATCACCTCCTCTAATTAAGAGGTTTTTCTTGTTCAAATCGAACCTTTATCAATTTTGATGGTATCCACAGCTTATCTTCTCCTGTAGAAACAAAAGCAAAACCTCGTCCCCAACGTAATACATACCCTGGTTTCCATTCTGAGGTCAGCACATCCTTAAAGTATATAGGCTGATTTAATTCTGTAGTTTTTTCTATTACCCAATGTCTCTCTGCAGCTGTTGTTCCTTTCTCATTGGCATTCAGAAAATTCAAAGTTAATAGAGCATTATGCAGTCTATTTCTGGGGGTTTTTGTTACTCCTTTCTGTTTATTTAGCATATCCTTTAGAGTTCTGTTTGACCTTTCTATAACTGCTTGACCTGTAGGATTATGTGGTATACCTGTAATATGCTTTATATTGTAATAAGCAAAAAACTGTTTCATTTTAACAGAGACATATGATGGAGCATTGTCAGTTTTAATTTGTGCAGGTATACCCATGATGGCCATAACTTCTAGCAAATGAGTGATTACAGAATCAGCTTTTTCAGAACTCAAAGCAGTTGCCCATTGAAATCCTGAATAAGTATCGATAGTGTGGTGTACATATTTCAATTTTCCAAATTCTGCAAAGTGAAACACATCCATCTGCCAGATTTCATTCCTCTGAGTACCCTTTGGGTTACATCCTGCTGGTAATGGCGTTTGATTGTAGAAGGAACAAGTAGGACATTTCTTTACTATTTCTTTGGCTTGTTGCCAGGTTATGGAAAAATCCTTTTTTAAACCTTTACTATTGACATGATGTTTTTTATGAAATTCTGAGGCCTCCAGCACATTTCCTATCAATAATTTATCAATCTCATCATTGCCTTGTGCTAAAGGGCCTGGCAGACCAGTATGAGATCGGATGTGAGTTATATATAAAGGATGACTCCTTTTCCTGATTGTATCTTGTAATTGAATAAATAGTGAAGTTAATTCTGAAGTATCAGGGATAAATTCTGCAGTCTCAATATGTAACACCACTCTTTCAGCATACTGAGAGTCAGTTACTATGTTGAGAGGTTCTGAAAAATCCATTAATACCAACAGAATAGCATACAATTCTGATTTTTGCACTGAATTATAAGGACTTTGTACCACTTTACTTAAATTTTCTGATTTGTAACCTGCCTTTCCTTGTTTATTGGCATCTGTATAAAATGTACGAACTCCAGATATGGGTTTTTGCCGTACAATTCGAGGCAAGATCCAATCAGCTCTCTTTATAAAATCAATTCTGTTGCTTTTGGGATATTTGCTATTAATTTCTCCCAAAAAATTACTGCAAGCTCTTTGCCAAGGTTCACTTTCTGTCCATAATTTTTCAATGTCCTCCTTAGTTAAAGGTACGACAATTTCTGCTGGGTCTATTCCTGCTAATTGACGAAGTCTCAATTTTCCTTTCCAAATCAAGTCAGAGATTTTTTCCCCATAAGTTTTTAATTTTTTATTTGGTTTATTTGGTAAAAATATCCATTCCAATATAATATCTTCCCTCTGCATTAATATTCCAGTAGGGGAATGCCTAGAAGGTAAAATAACCAAAATGCAATCCAGCTTTGGATCAATACGATCCACGTGCCCTTCATGTACTTTCTTTTCTACCAAGGCCAATTCTTTCTCAGCTTCAGGTGATAATTCTCTTGGACTATTTAAGTCCTTGTCACCTTCTAAGGTTTTGAACAAATTAGTCAGTTCATCATTTTTTACCCCAACAATAGTTCGTAGATGAGAAATATCTCCAAATAATCTTTGAAAGTCATTAAGAGTCTGTAGTCTATCTCTCCTAATTTGCACCTTTTGGGGTCTAATTTTTTGTAGCTCTATTTTATATCCTAAATAATTAATAGAATCTCCTCTTTGTATCTTTTCAGGAGCAATTTGTAATCCCCAGCAAGGCAAAATTTTCTTTACTTCTTCAAACATTCTTTCTAAAGTATCTGCATTTGAGTCAGCTAGTAAAATATCATCCATATAATGATAAATTATAGATTTAGGAAATTTTTTACGTATCACTTCCAATGGCTGTTGTACAAAATATTGGCACAGAGTTGGGCTATTTAACATTCCCTGTGGGAGGACCCTCCATTGAAATCTTTTAACCGGTTGAGAATTATTATAAGTAGGCACTGTGAAAGCAAATCTTTCTTTGTCCTTTTCTTGTAAGGGTATTGAAAAGAAACAGTCTTTTAAATCAATAACTATGAGAGGCCATCCTTTTGGTAACAGAGTAGGCAAAGGAATTCCAGATTGTAGAGAGCCCATCGGCTGAATTACTTTGTTAATTGCTCTAAGGTCTGTTACCATTCTCCATTTACCAGATTTCTTTTTAATAACAAATACAGGAGAATTCCAAGGGCTGGTTGACTGTTCAATATGCTGAGCATTTAGCTGTTCTTCTACCAGCTCTTCTAAAGCCTGGAGTTTCTCTGTTGTTAAAGGCCATTGCTGAACCCATACAGGCTTGTCTGTTAACCATTTTAAAGGTAGAGCTGTTGGTATTTTTGGAAGATTATCAGTTGTTGTGCCCTGTTCCTGTATAATATGGATGGCTGGTGACCACTCAAAATAATGCCTTCTAATATTTCTCTCAGAAACATGTGCTAGTTTATGATTTGTTTCTGAGATTGGAGGGATTTTAATCTGAGTATTCCATTGTTGCAACAAGTCTCGACCCCACAGGTTCATAGCTATGTTAGCGACATATGGTTTTAATTTTCCTCTCTGTCCTTCTGGACCTATACATTCCAGCCATCTTGCACTCTGTTTCACTCCAGATAATGTCCCAATTCCTAACAGTTGAACGTTTACCTCCTGAAGAGGCCAAGCTGGATGCCAAAATTCTGGTGCAATTATGGTAATGTCCGCACCTGTGTCTACCAGACCAGACAACAAAACACCATTTATTTTTATCGTTAATTTTGGTCTCTGTTCATTAATAGAAGTTTGCCAAAAAATTTTCTTTATGTTTTCTCCTGAATTTTCTATTCTCTCTTTTTCATCATCCTGACCAGCATGATTTATTCCAATAGTCATTTGGTTATTTAATCGCTCAGAGCAGGGATTTCCTCTACAGCTGCAGGAAAGGTTTGAACTGGTTTTGCTATGGGGGCCTGCATGAGGCCCCTCCGGGAGTTTCCCGAAAACTGAGGCAAAGGATTACCCTGTCTGTCCTTTGTTGATCTACATTCGTTGGTCCAGTGTTTTCCCTTACCACACCTTCTGCATACTCCAGAAGGAAGGGGCATTCTGTTGCCATTGTTCCTTGAAGAAACATTGCTTCTAGGAATGACCTGTTTACAGTCCCTTTTAAAATGTCCTTGCTTTCCACACCCAAAACATCTAACACTCCTCAAACCTTTTGAAATTACTTCTCCTACCCACGTATCATGCTCATCAACCTCAACATTAATTGTTTCTCTAATCCAATCTTCCAAAGGTGCAGATCTTGCCCTTAACGGCCTGATTATTCTTTTACATGCTGCATTCGCATTCTCAAATGCCAAAGCTTCAATTATTGCCTTACTAGCTTCTGATCCTGAGACCATTCTGTTTACTGCTGAAGCCAGTCTTTCTAAAAAATCTGTGAAAGATTCTTTTGGGCCTTGCATAACCTTTGTGAATGACTCAGGTTTTTTTCCTGGTTCATCAACTCTGTCCCATGCATTCAAGGCTGCCGTTCGACATAAAATTAGGGTTTGGACATCATATAAACATTGTGTTTGTATTGAAGCATATTGGCCTTCTCCAATAAGCTGATCCTGACAAACTTGTATTCCTTTATCCCTCCATTGTGTTTCTACGTTTCTAGCTTCCTCCTTAAACCACGTTAGAAATTGAATTCTCTGGCTGGGTTCCAGAACAGCTTGTGCAAGGTCCCGCCAGTCCTGTGGTATAATCCTATTATATGTTGACCAAGAGTTTAACATTTGCTTTACATATGGGGAATGCATGCCATAAGATACTATTGCCTCCTTAAACCTTTTAAAATCCATCAGTTCAATTGGAGCCCAGATATTTTGTGTAGCCATTTGATCAGGCATCTGCTGTACGGTTACAGGATAAATTAAGGATGACTGTGTGAAAACAGGCTTTCTTTCTGTAACCTTATGATCCAAACTTGAACCAACTTCACTGTTAAAATTAACAGGTTTTTCTAAAGCTGTTATCCTGGCACTTAAATCGACTATCTTTTTAAATAGTAAAATGAGAATAAGCATGGTGATTAACTGCATAATTCCCATAATACTAATCTTTTCATATAGTTGTTCCATTGTCAGACTGCCTAAAATTTCAAACAAAACCCAATTTTCTTCCAATGTACACAGAAAACCCATTTTTTTTTAAATGTGGAAAAAATTTGTCGTTTAAATAGTTTCCTTTATGACTTACCAAATCTGCGTAGAACAGTAGAAATCCGAGCGAATTTCAAAAGAGCCACCTAGTGTCCTAGGTGTGAATCCAGAGAGAGAGAGAGAGAGAGAGACAGAAACAGAGAGACAGAGAGAAAGCAAGAGAGAAAGCAAAAGCGAAAGCGAAAGTGAAAGTGAAAGTGAAAGTGAAAGCGAAGGGGTAGCCGGCTAAAGCTTAAAGCCAGCCACTTGTTCCCTCTTGAGCCGAGTCAAGGCTTGGCTTTACAGCCAGGGGCCCTGTTTAGCAGGGCAGGCCTGAGCTGTTTGTAGCACTGGCTTTAAGCAAGCAGCTCACAGTCCAGCCTGAGCCCAGACCTGGGCCGGGGCTAGGGAGCCGGCTGCTCCGGCTAGGGATCCGGCCCCAAGCAGTTTTTAATGGATTCTTGTCACGTTGGGCGCCAGATGTAGATGTAACCAATCGTATTATTAAAATAAGAAACACAGAGCCAAGGTAAAAGAGAAAAGCCGAGAGGTCAGAGCTCAGAGATAAAATCTTACCTCCTGCAGTGCTCCTAGCTTCCCCGAGAGAGGGAGGTACTTCCTGTGTCCCTGTTTAAATAATCTTTCTGTTCTGCCTTCTCATTGGTTGTAAACACAACCACATGACTGCCTCATCACTGCCTGTAAGTACCGCCCTCCAGGTCTTAAAGGCGTATGTCTCCAATACTGGCTGTATCCCTGAACACACAGAAATCTACCTAGCTCTTCTAACCACCACGCTCTTACTATGGCTCTAATAGCTCTGACCCCAGGGCAACTTTATTTATTAACATAAAATTAAAATAACATTTCAGTACAAATAAAATATCACCACATGCATGTGTTGAAACTCTACTCCTTCCTTCACATGGTACAGTTGGGTGGTTGGAACTTTAGCTGGTACTTAGGTCATGAGCACAGACTCCTCTTGAATAAGAGTGCCCCGATTAAAGGAACTAGATGAAGCCCCTTCGACCTTTTGCTCTGTCTCAAGAAGCAATAAGAATCCACCTTTCTAATCTAGAACCTGTCCATGTTGACATCTTGTTCTCAGCTACCAGGACCATAAGAAAGAAACTGGTTGTTGCTAGATCACCCAGACTCAGGCATCTAAGTATGTGAAAAAAACAAAACAAAACAAAACCCAGATTCCCTCCAGGAGAAAGGATCCAGAAAAGAGCACACAGAATGGCTGGCTGTAAATAGGCAAACACCTAGCGGCCCCAAATACCCCTGTGATGAAACATGGGATGGCAGGCTTCCAGCAAAGACCCACGATGTGAAATTATTTACACACTTACTTCCAGAAACCATTCAAAAGCAACAGGAAAAACAAATTCAAAATGGATACAGACTGTCCAAGGACACTGTAGGTATCCAAGGAGAGTCGAAAGTCCTGCTGCAGGTTCCAAAGATGGCATCGGATGCCCTTCACAGGGAAAGGGCACATCCTGCCCAGTGTGGAGTCTGAATGGCTATTTGTGACACAGAACTGAGCATGAGATTCAAGAGCTGACAGCTGCATGCCGAGGAGGTGGCAAATGAGGAGCCACACTGAGAATCCATCTGTCCACAGGGCACTCTAGCTGCAGCAGGACAACACCTGTCAAAGAAGAAGGGAAACAGCCAATAGAGGAGTGAAAGTTGGCACATGCAAAACATCAGGCCATGCAGAAAATTCCACTCGGACCAAAACATATTCATCCCTGGCATAAAACTAAAAATAGCTGCCGGCAGGGAGCCACTCTCGAGGAAAGGGAGTCCTAGGAAGGATGAACAGCTTTCCCAGGCAGAGGTAGTCCTTTTGCTGTGTTACCTCAGGTGGTCTCTGGGATGAAGCCTTCTCTTTCGTATAGACAGCATTTCACATAGAATGTTTCATGGCAGTGGCTGATGACCCTGGCTGACCCTGAGACCAACTAGGAAGACTTCAAAGAATACAGACTGCATCAACGGGAGACAACAGAATGTCTAGTGAAATTGCAGGCAGAGCTTTTGATGCATCTCCAAGGGTGATCCCAGCATTCTTCATGACTCAGCTTCCAGCTCCCTCTGTCCTCCTCCGACTGCCCCCTCTCCATGTTACAATCTGTCTTGGTGGGTAAGCATTCTTGCCTCTGCACTCTCACCTCCTGCCTGAATCACTCCTTGCTTGTCCAGATCTTTTCTCAAGACAGTACATTTTAGAGCAGTTTGGGGCTCACAGCTCTGTGGCCTGAAAACAGACACAGAGATCTCCTGTACACCTCCTTCTTTAGACATGCACAGCCTTCCCCACTGTCCACATCTTCACTAGAGCACCACATACCTCATGCGTCTCAGTCCATGAACCTGGGTTGGCACATCACCCACAGTCCACAGTGCACACTGGAGTTCCTCCCTTCTGTTGTACATGCTATGGGTTTTGAAAAACACAAAACAACATGTATAACATAAACAAAAGTTCCATAGCCCTGGCAGTCTTCTGGGTTCCCCTCCTGTCTGCCTGCTCACCAATGAAGTTTTGCTTGGTTAGAACTGGAATTCCACACCACAGAGCCTCTTCGGATCAGCTTCTCTCACTTAGCAATGTGCACTGATGTCCTCTACTCCTGAAACTCCTTTGATGGATAATCTTCGGTGTCAACTTGGCAGGATCTAAAATGTACTAAGACATCAGTGAGTCTCCTCGTTGGGTGTGTCTGTAAGGATGTTTCCAGACAGTGCTAACTGAGGAAAGAAAACTGGGGTCCCAGCCTGAATAAAGAGGAAAATGAGAAATCCAGCTGAGCACTGGAATCCCTATTTTCTCTCTTTCCTAATCTGTCTAGATGTGAGCAAGCTCCTGTCACTCGAGCTCTTCCCACCTGCCAGCATGCCTTCCTGGATAGAACAGACTGTATCCCCTCAAACTGTGAGCTAAAGAAATTTTACTTTTTTGTGTGCTTTCTGTGAGATTATTTTTGGGGGCACAGTCTTAAGAAAAGTAAGTAATATAGCGTCATAGCACCTGCCTTTTTAGTGCTGAGTAATATTCCATTGACTGTATATACCACAGTTTGTATACTCGCCCATAGAAGGAATATTGATTGCTTCCAAGTTTTGGTGATTATGAAAAACCTATCATGGATAAATATTCATGTGCAAGTATTGATGTAGATGTAAGTTTTCAACTCTTCAAGGTAAATAGTAAGGAGTATAGGTGCTAGGTTGTATTGTATAAAACAGTGTTTAATTTTGTAGGAATCTGGTAAACTGTCTTCCAAGGTGGCTGTACTATTTTGCATTTCTACTCCGTGAACAGGATACTCCTGTTGCTGTACATGCTGGCCAGCGTTTGGTGCTGTCCATGTTCTGACTTGGTTCTTCCTAACATGTTGCTCTGACTTGTGTTTAAGGTATGATGCAGTGTATCCTTTCATGTGCTTAGTCATTTTCTGTATATCTTATCTTCAGAGGTTCTGTTACAATCTCTGGCCCAATTTTCAGTGTGTGTTTCTTACTGTTGAGTGTTTAGAGTTATAGTTGGGCTTTGTGCAGATTCTTATCAACCATCTGCAGATATTTTCTACAATGGGCTCACATATTTTTCATCCTGTCAGCCACCTTTTGTGAAAGGAGATGAAAATCTAAGTTTTGATGATGTTCTGCTTATGTGCCTTTAATGTTATGTCTGGAAATTCACCGTCAAACCCAAGGCCATCTAGATTTTCTCCCATGTTATCTTCTAGGAGTTTTATAGATTTGCATCTTACAGTTATATTTATGATCTATTTTGAGTTAATTTTGTGAAGAATATAAAGTCTGTGACTAAATTCTTTTATCCCATGCAGATGTTCAGTTGTCTCAGTGTCTTTGCTGAAAAGACAAACTTAGCTCCATTGTGTTGTCTTTGCCCTTCGTAAAAGTTCTGCAGACTGGCTTTATTTGGGTCTATTTCTGGTCTTTCTAGTTCTCTCTCTCTCTCTCTCTCTCTCTCTCTATATATATATATATATATATATATATATATATATATATATATCAGTTTTAGAGGTTTCTATTGAGATGTACTCATGGTCAAAGATCCTTTCCTCAGCCATGTCCTGTCTATGAAGAAATCTATCACATCATTCTTCATGCCTGTTCCAGTTCTTTTGCCTCTAGTATTTCTTTTGTTACTGTTATTTCTCTGAGTTTTCATCTCTGCTCACATTGCCTGCCTGTCTTGTATGCTACCTGTTTCTTGTTTGTTATATCCCATAATATACCATACTAGTCAGGGTTCTCCAGAGAAACAGAACTGATACACACCACACACACACACACACACACACACACACACACACACACACACACACACTATCACAGTGGCTTACAGGCTATGGTCTATCTACTCCAACAATGTTGTCTTTGACAAAATGTCTAAGAATCCAACAGCTGTTAGGTCTATGAGGTTGGATGTCTCAGAGGATCTTCATTGTATGTCAGAATCTGCTAGGAAAGAGGGGGAAACGCTTGAAGAAAGTCAGAGAGGTGATGAAAATATATAGAGTCTATGAAGTGGTGACTGGGGCTTGCAGGATCGCAGACAGGAGGTTCTAAAGCAACTCTGATGCTTCCTCTCAGTTTCTCGTTGCCACCCATCACTGTCCCCCTCCTCATGTCAGAGCATCCTCATACTGTCCTCATCTTTGAGGCACCACACTTCCATAGTCACGATACCTCTAGTACTCTAGTGGGAAAAGATATTTGAGAAAACAAATTTTGGGTTAATGAGATGGGATGAGAGGCACTCAGGAAGGGACATAAGTGGAACACTGTTAGTCACACTAGACTGCGTGGGAATCCTAGCGCCTCTTAAAAGGAGACAATGGCTGCTGGGTGAAAATGACAGATCTAAAGATGTCTAAAGATCTTTAGATGCTGAGCTAAACTGACAGATCACGTCTACGGTTAGAACAGACACTCAGCAATAAAGGCCTTTAAAGGTGGGGGCTGGAGAGAGGACAGCTCAGTGGTTATGAAAGACCCCCGAAGGCAGTCTTCCCTCTGGAGAAACCCTCGCCCAGAGATCACACCGAGACCACAAGTCAGATGCAAACAGCAAGAGGCTTTATTCAGGAACACGGGTACCCGGGGCAACACAGTCCCTTAAGAGGCTCAAGAGACTGGCGCGCCGACGGGCTGGAGTGGAGGGTTTTTATAGGGTCTGGCAGCAGGAGCACCAGGAGCATGGTTTACAGGGTTCTGATTGGACGATTCAAATGAGGCCAGGTTCAAACTCAGGACAGTTCGTGGTTTTTCCCCGAGCTCGACACGCCTGTTGACTTGGTTACAAGTTGTTTTTCTGACCTATAGTACCCTGTTCTGGGGCCAGGTGGCCGACCGTTAGATACCCCGTGCTTTTCAGACCTTACTCGAAATGGTGTTAGGCTAAGCTAGTATGCTGGGGTCTTTCAATTAAGGGCACTGGCTGCCCTTGCAGAGCACCCACATACAGTATGTCTAAATGGTGGCTCACAACCATTCCTGACTCTGATTCCAGGGGATCCAACACCCTCTTCTGGCCCCCATGGGCACTGTGTACATGTGGTGCACACATATTCACATAGACAAAACACTCATGCACATAAGAAGAAAAACAAATCTTTCTTAAAGGGTCTTTTAAAGGTTAAACATGGAAAGGAAGAGCTAAGTCAGCTCAGAGAGAGGAAGAGAAAGTGGACGGGCAGAGGAGGCACCAAGGATTTTAGATGCTTGTTTGTTCATGAACCGTTCTGATCAATTTCTTCCTTAACCTGCTGTGTGTATTTGGCTTTGATGGTTACCCTCATTGCTTCTTCTGAGAATCTGACTTCCAGAAATAAGAATTGCTGCCCACCAAGTAAATTAATAGAGTTCTACCATCTGTTCCCTGTGAATGATGCAAAGTCATACCTTCATTGAAAAGCTGTCAGAACATTATAACTCTTTCAGGGTCAGTCATGGAACTTTAACATTTCAGGAGAGGTTCTATTTTCTCTTCTGAAATTGAAGTTTTCTTTTTCTTTTAGTATTTTTCATACCTCTTACATTATCAACATCCCAAGATCCCTCATTTATTACATGTGTGTTTTTACTCTGTCTGCCCTGATTGTACTGAATTAGGCTTTGACCCTAAACCTTATTTCCCAACTTCCTCCAAAAGAGCATGATAAATACAAAGTATTTGCATTTAGTAATCTAATAATCAATCTAATTTTTGTTGATATGTCAATTCTGGATGGAATCTGAATTCTGAGCTGAAGAGGTAGCTTACATTGTAGAGATTTTGCTTAGCATGAAAAAAAAAATCTGAGTTTGATCCTTAGCTTCCCCTGCTCCCAATAAACTAGACATGATTGCTTAGAATAGCACTGGAAAATAGAGGTAGGAGGCTCAGAAGTTCAAGACCTTCTTGGGAAACATGAGACTCTGTTTCAAAAAAACAAATTAGAGAAACTGGAAAGAATTAGCCAGGATCTTGCTGTATAATCTAGGTCATCTTCAACTTTGTAGCAATCCTCCTGACACAATGGTCTCTGGTCATTGTCTTGAGAATATTTTCTTCCACAATGGTCTCTGTGATGGTTGGCTTCATTTGTCAATTGGACACAATTTAGAATCTCTAGGGAAGAGAGTCTCAATGAGTTGTTCACAATGTGTTGGCCTGTGAACATGTTTCTGGGGCATTGTCTTATTAGTTGATGTGGGAAGACCCAGCCCATTGTGGGTGGAACCATTCCCTAGGCAGGAGGTCCTGAACCATATTAGAGTAGAGAAATTTAGCTGAGCCCAAGCAAGTGAGCAGGTATGTGTTTATTTCTCTCTGCCTTGACTGTAGCTCTACTGTGACTGGCTGCTTTGACTATTCCACAATAATAGCCAGTCAATGGAAATCATGAGCTAAAATAAACTCTCACCTAAGTTGCTTTTTGTCAGGACATCTAATCAAAGCAACGGAAATGAAATGGGAACAGTCCGTTGGTCGTTGTTTATTCTCACTCTGGAGACTTCCAAGGTTATGACTCCACTATCTGCCCACTACACTCTATGATTTGGATGATTTCATTTAACAGAGATCACATGGTCCAGTGAACCAGGAAGATGTTGGCATGAGATCTAGGTAACACTGAGGAATGCATGTGTCTCAGAAAGCCGGTACCATATCTTAAAGGCCCTCTGAAAGCTTTAAACAAATAAGTGATGTGGGATGGATCATTGGTTCGGTGAGAAGCCCTTTCACCGCTCTAGTGGTGATGCGACCTGGGGGAATGGGGCTGATAAATGAGACAGATTAAAGTCTTATGCAATAGCCAACTTTTTCAGAGCATCAACTTATACTCTGAGAGTTAAGAAGAATAACATGAGTAAAGCATACAATCACAAGGACAAACCGCACGTGGCAAAAACATTGTTTTCCATAGAGGCATAAACATTTAATTGAATAACACCATCAAGCAATAATTAGTAATCTGAAGTAAACTCACTCCTATCCAATACATCTGGGAGGAGCATGAAAAAACATTCCAAGAACAATTCTGTGTTTTGAAGAAACTAAGGTTACAAGACTCTTGTTTTCTTAGAGTTCTCTCACACACGCTCAGAATTCTCCTCACATGGTTCCATTTCTGGACCATGTTCTGACAAATCCCTATCTGAGATATATATATATATATATATATATATATATATATATATATATATATATATATATATATATATATATATATACAGACAGAGACAGAGACAAAAGGACACACAGAGAGACACAGAGAGTGACTAAGAAAGACCCCTGAAATCAACCTCTGGCTTCCACATACATGTGCATACATGTGCATGTACATCCATCAGTACATACACACACACACACACACACACACACACACACACACACACACACACACATATATATATACAGGATTATGTACATAGTATACACACACAGCAACACACAAAAATGCATTGCAAGATGTGATATTTTCAACTTATGATAGGAGGTCCATCCACAATGGGGTAGCATCACATCTCCATTTCAGTCTATTGCAAAGTCAGGTTGTAGGGTCAGAGTTGAGATGTAGACTTGTGTCCAGCTATTGAGGAGAAAGGTCGGGACTGGGTCCACGTGAACTAACAGGTGGGTGGTGAACACCATGTGGACAGAAGAAAATTCCAGTAGGCCACATCATTCGTGGGAACTAAACCAAGATGACCTGGAACTGTTGGGAGCTCTAAGCGGGGCCATTACAGTGGTGATGCTGGATGTCTTCTTCTTGATGGAACCAGGATGAAAGTGTTGGACCTTTTCTTCAGCCTGATGTGTCTCATAAGTCCTCAGACCTACTTTTTTTTTCCTGATATGATTTTAATATGCGGTGTGTTCCTACCGTCTAAACTCACCCTGGTAAATTGATGGGTGGCACCCTCTCTACTTCCAGAAATCAGTCTGCATTGCACTGTGTGCCAGGAAGATGGTGCTTTTCATGTGTCCATCTAGTTGTGGCACCATCCTCTATCCTCAAAACAAACCCAATGCTTCTCTTGGGGGCAAGAAATAATTTAGGGCAGTGCACAGCCTGCTCTCAATACACCTCCAACTCCATTTGTCCACATTGTAAGACAGACAGACAGACAGACAGATAGATGTTACTCTCCTAAAAGTCAAAAGATAGTACCTTATATATTTAGCAATGAGAATTGGGGCTGTGTAAGTAGTGACCTGTACACTTAGCAAGAAGAAATGGGGCTGTGTGTGTGCTTGGATATATGAAAACCATATCAGGAAACCAGGCCCAAGAACCTGTTGAACACAGCACACTAAGGAAAGGGTACAACACTTTCCCCTGGACCTCACAAGAGGAGGATCTCTAACACTGTGATGCTGATGGCCCCAGTGACCTGTCATCTGACCACAGGGTGTATGCATCAAAAGACCAACAGGCAGAGAACTTCCCACTGTCCCTGGGACTTGAGCTTGGGCTGAGTGCTTGATCTGTTGACCCAGGCTACTGGGATTGCCACACGTCTGTCACCCCATATGTTCATCTGGATCTAGACCTGTCCACTGCCTCTTCAGCGCACACACACACACACACACACACACACACACACACACACACACACACACACACTTTACTTCTGCTTGCTGTGATCAATTCTTGAGTCTGGGTTCAACTCTTACCAGTTGCCTCAGTATCTCCAGAAGATGGGAGAGCTAGTTACCTGGGAAGAGCTAGTTACCTGACAGCAGCAGAGCCTTCTTCCCCATCCTATCAGCTCCCAGTTCTGCCTCCCAGTGCTCTTGGAAGATCCTTGATGCTGCAGTGGCCTTTTAAACACTTTGTGGCCATTGTGTGTGTGTGTGTGTGTGTGTGTGTGTGTGTGTGTGTGTGTGTGTGTGTGTTTACTGTGTGGTACATGAGGTGTGGTCCAAGAATTAACACTAATAGTTAAGACAAGAAAAAAGAAGCTGTGTTTGCCTCAGCAGGCTGTCAAGGAAATAGAGATTATTTGGCAAATTGAAGCCAACGAAACTGCCTTATCTAATTTATTGTTAGTCAATAAATTCTGATACTATGGAAGGGCACAGACATGTTCGCCTGTTTCTGACATAGCATACTTATGACATAGATTCATTTTCATTGATCAATTTGTGCTTTGATTTCTTTTATGATGTGGTGAGTGTTTGAGTCTAACTTAACCCTGGGACATTACTACCCAAACCTCTGGTTTCACTAGGGCTGTCCACACTGAGAAAACTTGAAAGACAGGGACCAGGACAAAGGTTGTAGCCCTCTAGGCACTGCAGTATCATGCTAGAAAAAGAGAATAAGATGACACCAGGCTAGACCACAGAAGTGTGATGGCCATACATGGATGCCACGGATGTACTGAATAGGTGTGGAAGCCGTGATGGCCATGCATGGATGCCATGGGTGTACTGAACAGGTGTGGAAGCCAAGCCAGCTTTCTGGTCCTTTCTACTCATGTCTCATTAGCCATGGAACCTTGAACACTTTACTTGGTCTTAGAGTTACTTATGGTCTCTTCTGTACATCTTTAAAATGCTATAATTCCATTGAAAACATATCATGTGTGAGTTTCAGACTTAAGCTAGACCTACATTAGAAATATAAAAATCTTACTCAATAATTTCAACTGACCTATAATATCAGACACATCTTTGAATCCTTCTCACTTGGAGTTGTGAATGTAGACATTGATAACATGAAATTACCTAAGTGTGAAGGGAAAACATGCATAACGCTTGACTGACATTAAAAAAAATCCCCAATGACAAGTGCCTGGTTACAAATCCAGTTGACCTACCAATGAAAAGGGCAACATTGAAACCTTCGACTGTGTCCCATTTCAATCAGAACACAGAGTTAGGACTTTCAAACTTGCATTTTTCCACCAGTGTGTGCATGAAAGGTGAAGGTGTCATCCTTGGCAAATGGGTGAAGTATTTGTATTAAGAATTGATAGTTGTGCTCTGGTTTTCAGTTTGAACTGTCACAGCAGACAAAATTGTGTGTAGAGGATCCATGAAAGATTTCTAAGTGCCCTGTAAAATGATTTGAAACTGTCCTGGTTTAATTTAAGGCCTGCAGCTGTTCCTGTAGAGAAGCATCAAGTTTCAGAGTTACAAAGACACAATGCAAATAAACAGAGAGGGAGTGTCTGTCTCCCAAGGGGAAAGTAAGATTAACCCTGTGCGTCCTTGTGGCCCTGCTCCTTCTACGCAAGGTCTGCTGCTAAGACATAAATCTCAAAGCATGTCATTTAGTCTGTCTTAATTCATGTTGCCAGGCAGCATACAAATAACTCAAAATAAAAGATTAAGATGATTCAAAAGGTTGATATATTTATGCCTGATAAAAATTAAATGATCTAAATATTTTTTTAAATAAAGACATTTAGCATCAGATGGTTACATTCACATAATTTGTTAAACGGATGTATTACCTTTCTTGAAAAGAACTGTCATCATTTTAATGTGTAAAGCTGATTTACCTTCTGTTTCTTACAGTAACCGTGATGTAAATGTCTTTCTCAAATAATAAAGTTTTTTCACTTACAGTGGGACTTAAGGAAAGTGTTTTTCAAAGACAGACTGTTTGTTATTGGATAGTTTCCTCGTCTCTGGGTAAGAAATGGAACCCTTAAAGCAGGGAAGCCTAAAGTCTGAGCTGTGAGCTACTGCGATGTGACTGTGGTGAGGCTTGGCATCAGAGTTCACCAAAGAGGCCTGCTTACTCTTTCTCCTGCAAGAGAATGGTTCCTTTCCGAAAGTGGAGCAGGGTTTACATGTCAGGGTGCTGGCTTTGCAGAAATGGTTGGGATTCTGTGTGGCCCTGGCTTGGGTTTGGCACACCCGAGAGTACCGGCTGGAAGTGGTTCCCAGTTTTAGGAGAGTCTGAGCCATTGAAGTCACCGGGTAAAATTAGATTTGCCTGTTGCTGCAGGAGGGGCAGAAATCTGAGCTGAGGGAGCCTTTTCTCGGGGCAGAGCCAGTGAAGTCAGTGTCTGCCTCGTCCTACACAAATGGGAGTTTAAATCTTTCCACCCCCACAGAGCTCGGCCTCGCATCTGGAATCAGTTCATCAGTGTGGTTTCTGAGTCGCTAAGGTAAGCAAACAGCTTGGATTTTATGATTAATGTGTAGTTTATAAATCAAATAGGTACAAGGTTCCTTACCCCCCCCCCAGTAGCATAATGGTCAATAATCTGAAATAATGCTGAATGAATTCTCTCAATTGTATTTTAATTATTAACACAGTCCAGTTCCCCCTCACTTCACCTGAGTTAGCCGTCCCAGTAGTTTCTGTGCTCTGCAGTCAGCCTGGCTGTGTGGCTGACATTATACACTTGTCATAACGATGTGGCTGTGTCACGGGATGTGGACTCTGACAGTTAAACAGAGAAGGCATACTCTTTAAAATCATCTTCAACTCCACCCAGGCCTTTCTGGTAGACTGAGTCTGACGATGCAGACTTTCTGGGTGGTTTTCTTAGAGACACTAGTAGGTGAAAATGGGACAAAGGTCAAGGTGCTTTGAGAATGAATAACACTAGAGTGAACTGTCAAGCCAGCTCCGGAACTGTTCCCAGACTGTTTCCCTCACTAGATTTGGAAAAAATGAAAGTGTTATACACAAACAAAAGCCATCCTGCGGGGTAACTGTAAAGAGGAACGTGCTTTTGATTGCTCAAATTAGGGTTGTTTCTTGTGTTACTAAGTTACTGCATGGTGATTGGAAAATGTGAGTTACTTTTAAAGGAATGAAGGAAACCAGGGAAGAACAACTGGGCTGGTTGAAAGATTAGCTCCAGGACAGGGAGTCTGGGTTCACAGGAGCTATAAAAACCTGCCCTGTTTGCTTTTTTTTGCCTCTTTTCTTGGAAATATCTAGATACAAGGAGGTCAACTTTGGGAGTTTCAAAACTAGTGGTTCAAGAGGAGTTAATTTTGTGAGTTCTAGAATGGCTTGAGATTTTCTTTTAAAGCCAAAGAGACAGTAGTGTCTCACACTGGTTAGGTCTGTCATTCTGAAGACTGTCAGGTTCCCAAGTGACCTTGACAAAGATGGCAGTTAAATACTGAAAATAACACCCTTCCATCTTGTCCTATAAAAATACACTTCCTGGGGCTTGAGGTATAGTTCTGTGATCTAGTGCTTGCCAAGCATAGGTGAAGTCCTGGGTTCACAAGTAGTTAGATGATGATGATGATGATGATGATGATGATGATGATGATAGATAGATGATAGATAGACAGATATATATATATATCTGGGACAATGATCTTCCAGTCATTAAGCTAAATGCAATTAACTGCTATTAAATGCAATATGAAAACTAACACGGACTGTAGACTACAGTGGCGCCTGCTCCATTCAGTGCTGTGTGGTGGTGTTCTGTTTCAGTACCTCCCTCCCCTCTGGCCAACCAAGACCCCTTGCTGCTTGCCAGCCATACCCAACTTCCCTGCGGCTTCCTAAAGAAAAGGAACAGAGCTCTGAGACTAAGTCTGCCACTAAGTCTGCATTCCTTCAGGCCACGCCTTCTTTCTACCTCCCCTCTTAGATCAGTATCTATGTAGCTCTAACCTTGTCTGGCCCCATGACAAAGCCCTATAGTTCAACTCTTGAGTCTGGGTTCAACTCTTACCAGTTACATCAGTCTCCAGCAGACCTCTGGGAGAGCTAGGCACCTGACAGCAGCAGAGGCTTCTTCCTCATCTCTATCAGCTCCCAGTTCTGCCTCCAGTCCTCTTGGAAGATCCTTGACTCTGCAGTGGCCTTTTAAACACTTTGTAGCCATTCTGGTGTGTGTGTGTGTGTGTGTGTGTGTGTGTGTGTGTGTGTGTGTGTGTGTGTGTGTGTATAAGGTGTGGTCTGAGAATTATCATAAGTAGTTAAGACTGGAAAAAAGAAGCTGTGTTTGCCTCAGTTGGCTGTCAGGGAAATTGAGGTTATTTGACAAAGTGAAGCTAATGAAATTGCCTTACCTTCAGCTCTACAGCCTTCTTATAACAACTGTAAAACCTGTCCCATTCTTTCCTATTTCTTTCCCTATAAACACTTTTTAATTTTGTCTTGTTGTCACGTAGGGAATTTTCTAGGGAAGTCTATACAGGAGTATTTTGTATTTTGTAAGGAGTAAGTAAAGTCCTGAGTGAATATGTATTGTTTGATAAGGGCCAGCCATGTCAAGGACCCTAATGACTTAGACCCATGGGAAATGGCAGGGCCTTTCCAGGGCGAGGCTTCGAGGAATTGCAAAGCCTTGCCTCAATGGTCTCTGGGTAGGTGTTGATGCTGTGTGAAGAAGACATCCACCACAGCTTTCTCTGCCTGCCCGGCTGTTCCTACAGAGGGACTCCCTTTTCAGCTGTGTAGGACAACTTCTTGTTTATCTGTGTGTAATAACCCTGCCTCACTGTCTATCTGTATGCAATAACCCCAGCCCTGTGCAACTATAGATCATAAACATACTGAGCTTCTCCATCAGAGAGCCCAGCCCACCCAATACCAGCTTCCCTGTGTCCATGTGTCTGTCCTTTCTTCATTCCCCCATGGACCCAAGTCAGGGTTCTGGGACCCAAGCTGTGCAAGGACAAGGCAGTAATTGGTGGCTTTCATAGAGCATTTCAGACTTCTCTCAATCTCCCTCAAAACACCTAAGTCAGCTGGACTTTAGGGTGACTGGTGTCCATGCAGCACAGATAAACAAAGAAAAAACTATTTGTTAAGTATATATTAGGAGGAATTGATAGTGAAAATCATTTTTATGTGATCACTATTTAAAATATTTTAGTATGAATGTAATGTAGAAAGCATATTAATAAGTAAGATCTCTTATTTAATCACTTTAGTAAATTGGCATTGGAAAGACTTTTGATTAATACATTGTAAAATAGTTACAAGGTAGGGTGTAATATTGCAATATGTCTATGCATGAAATCAGGCCAATTAGTATATCTATTATCTTAAATACATATTGATTCTTTGTGGTGATAACACTCCAGATCCTAGATTCTGGTTATTTTGAAACACATGATGTATTTTTTAAACTACAGGTAATAACTGGTTTGTTGCCCTGACAAAATATCAGACCAAATGCAACTCAAGAAAGGAAGGATTTATTTCCACCCACAGTTTGAAGCAGTATAGTGTGGGAGAACAGCTCCCACCTTTTGAATGGTTCTTATGAGAGAGGGATAAGAAAATATTAGATAGAAAGAGAGCCCTAGTCGATGAGAAGAAAGACAGAAACACAGGATAGCTTCAGGAGGGCCTTTTCCATTTATTCAAAAGGGCTTTTTATAACAATGCCAAGGGATGGGGCAAAAGACCTCCCCCTTGCTAGACCAAAGCACACGGCACAGCCAAGTGTAGACCATTCCAAATACCTGGTAACCAAGTTCTCACTAGGAAACCTCTGTGGGTTGCTGCAGTATAGTCCATCATTGTGGAGAAGGCATGGCAGTAGGAACAGAGACAGCTGGCCAACCTCTGTGGTGATATTTTGTTGTAATCTAATAAAACTTGCCTGAAGATCAGAGGACAGAGGCAGCCACAGAGTTAGCCACAGGGGTCAGGTAGTGGTAGCACACGCCTTTAATCCTAGCACTCTGGAGGCAGAGATCGTCTGGATATCTGTGAGTTCAAAGCCACCGGGGACTACACGAGATTAATCCAGTTTGAAAGAGAAACAGCCGGGCAGTGGTGGAACACATCTTTAATTCCACCACTTGGTATCACACACCTTTAATCCCAGCACTAAGAAGGCTGAGACAGGAAGTGATATGGCTGGGCAGAGAAAGGAATATAAGGCGTGAGGGGACAGGAATTAGGCTCTTTCCAGCTGAGGACTCAGGCATTTCATCTGAGGATTCGTGGAGACAGTATCTTCTCTTTTCGGCTGAGGAATTGGCAAGGTGAGAAGTGACTGTGGTTTGTTTCCTCTGATCTTTCAGCATTTACCCCAATATCTGGCTCCAAGTTTTTAATTAAAAGACCATTTAGGATTCGTGCAACAAACCTGTGTACTTGCAGTCAGGAGTTAAGAGAAGGTGAGAGATGAATGCTGGTGTTTAGTTGGTCCTCTCTCCTCTTTATTCAGTCCAAGATACAAGTTCATGGGATGCTCTCACCTTTATTCAGAGTGGGTATTCTCTCAGCTAAACTTCTCTAGAAACACTCTCACCTAAAGGTGTATCTCCTAGGTGGTTCTAAATACAGTCAAGTTGATAATGAAGGTTATTTTTTAACCTACTGTGAGATAGACCACAAGATGCTATTTCTCCTAACTATAATCTAGCACCTGTGGATCAGTCTTTTTCATCCCTCCCTACCTCAACTTTCCCAGCCTCTGGAAACCAACATTCCACTCTCAACTTCTATGAAAAGTCATTTATTTAAGTATTTATCTATGTATTTATTTATTTATTTTTGGAGACAGGGTCTTACTATGCAGCTCTGGCTGTTCTGGAACTAACAATGTAGACCAAGCTAGCCTCAGACTCACAGAGATCCACCTGCCTCTGCTCCTGAGTGCTGGGATTGAAGAGTCTACCACTATGTCCACCTTTGCTTGACTTTCCATGCCTGGCTTATCTCACTTAACATTTCCATGCCCAATACCACCCATGCTGTCACCAGCAACAGGATTTTGCCATTTTTGTGGCTGAAGAACATTCCATTGTATTTATATACACTGCACTGTCTCTGTCCACTCAGCGGAAGCTGCATACCTTCTGTTGATTCTGTACTTTGATTTTTCTAACACTCAGTAGACATGGGATGCTGGAGTCGCCTCAGCACACAGATCTTGGTTCCCGAGCATACGGACCCTGTAGTGGGAATGTAGATGGATGTTCTGCTTTTAGCTTTCTGAGGAAACACATACTTTTAACTGTAATGTCCGGACTAATTTACATTCCACACATACTACGAAAGAGCTCCAGTTTCTCCACACTTTCACCAACATTTGGGATCCTTCATCTTTCTACAATAGCCGTTCTGATAGATATGATGCCACCATTATAGGTTTGAATAGTGATGGCAGCTTTTGTCAACTTGACAAACTAGAGTCGTCTGAGGTGACGCCTCAACTGAGGAATTGCCTCTATTGGGTTAGCCTGTGGGCATGCCTGAGGAACATTTTCTTTATTGATGGTTTGTGTGGGAGGGCTCAGATTACTGTGGGTGGTGCTACCCCAGGATGGTAGTCCTGGATGGTATAAGAAAGCAGGCTGAGTAAGTCATGAGGAGCAAGTCAGTAAACAGCTTTCCTCTGTGACCTCCGCTTGGGTTCCTGCCCTGACTTCCTTTGATGATGGAGTGTGATCAGTGTCCTTCAGTTTCCCTTTGGGCATCCATCACTTTTGTAACATTTGAGACATAGTGGCTGGCTTGGATATCATGCCTTCCCAGTTGTAGTCTCTATATCTTGACTGATAATATCACCCTGTGTTACACAACCTTGATATTGGAAACGGGATCACACAGCTGAGCGCGGGATCACAGCCACAAGAAGTGAAGTAGTCTTCCTCGCGCAGACAAGAAAACAGTAGGTGCCCAAACATGGTAGACATTCACAGAATTCAGTAGGCACTGACTGTAATATGATGCAGAAGAAAACACTGGGAACCCCCTGTAACATGTTAAGAAGAAAACAGTAGGTGCTTTCTATAATCTCACCCAGAAGAAAACCATAGGCACCTACCTTGCATTCACAGAAAAAACAGTGAAAGTGTCAGATCTTTCAACCGCTGTAGGAGCCCACAGAGGTTTCCTGGTGAGATCTGAGCTTGCTTTACCCAGCAGGGGTATGGACATGCATAAGAGGATGGATTGATCACATGCATGGTTACCAGGTGTTTGGAAGGGTCTGCACTTGGCTAGGGGAGGTCTTTTGCTCCACCCCTTGGCATTCCTTTAAAAAGCCCTTTAGAAGAGACAGAAGGTGGATAAAGACCCAGGCCCTCCGGAGGCTATCCTGTGTTTCTGTCCCTCTCCCCTCTATATTTCTATCTAAATCTCTTATTCCTCACTCTTCAAGAGTACTCTGACAAAAAAAGTGAGAGCAGGTCCCCCACAAACCACCACACTTGGATTCCTGTTTTCAGATATACTTCGTATAGTACTAACCCAATAACTATTAGGTACTCACGAAAACACAAAGAAAACAGAAGGTGCCCACTGTCATGTGATACAGGAAAATTAGGCATCCTCTACAATGACTCAGAGAAAACAGAACAGTAGGTATTCACTATCACATGACAGAGGGAGGCAGCCAGTAGTCGGCGTCCACTATCGCCTGACGCAGAAGTGCTGTGTCCAAGCCCTCAGCAGTTGCTCGTAGCATTTTGTTACCACTGTTGCAGCCAATACAACTTTCCTGTCCCTGCATGATGTATGTGCAGTAACTCAGGGACCGATGCTTCGCATGCTGAGAATGGAAGTCAGGTTGGTAGTGTGTTGCTGGAGAGCTTCTCTCCAGGTTCCACCAATCCCCGCAGTCCCACAATCCACATATAAAATAATCACTCAGACAGTTATATTACTTATAAACTGTATGGCCGTGGCAGGCTTCTTGCTAACTGTTCTTATATCTTAAATTAACCCATTTCTATAAATCTATACCTTGCCACGTGGCTGGTGGCTTACCAGAGTCTTTACATGCTGCTTGTCCTGGCGGTGGCTGCAGTGTCTCCCCCTCCTTCTTCCTGTTTCCCCAATTCTCCTCTCTCTTTGTCCTGCCTATACTTCCTGCCTGGTCACTGGCCATCAGTGTTTTATTTATATAGAGCGATATCCACAGCAGTAGTGACTAACACCAGGTTGTGTTTAAGGCTAAGGAGGCCGAGCGACACCATTTTCATTACGGCCCTTTAACACATGCATGTTGAGGTGACTTAAGTACCGTTCTTGCCCGGTGGCTGTGCCGAATGGAAACGTGTGTCATTTGCCACAGTTCAGCCTCCTGTTGCTGATGACTCCCACGGTCAAGCACTATGTGCTTACACGGTAAAAGTGTCAGGTTTCTGAGTGCGCTGACTAAAAACCAGGACAAAACACCGAGGGAAGTAGAGAACGGAGTTGCTTACTGTTGGAAACACAACACTGGGTTCTGACATGAGCCTGTGGCTGAAGTGAACAAAGCCAGACCACAGCGTTGTAAGCTAAAAAACTGTAGGGCAGTCAGCTGGGCCTTTGCTCTTCCCTTCTGTCCCTTCTAAAAAGACGTTCATCTGGGTTTGTCAGGGTCTGAGTGCCGTGTTCTGGTGGCTTGGTATACTTCTTGAGGACCTTTGTAAAAAAACTGCCATTTTAAAAGCCAATCCCGCTATAAAAGAGCAAGAACAATTGTATGACCATTTAATGTGGATGTGTTTGTGAGCACGTCTACATGGTGCCCTGTGTTACTTGCATGCATGTATAATAGGGCTATCTATGTGCTATTCTGATCATCGGACTGCTTGGAGAGAGTCCAGAATTATGACCCAGCAGCTTCTCTGTATTGAGGTAAATCAGATAGAGTGACTTGGGCAAAAATGAAGCAGAACTATCTCTAAAACTATTTGGTCATTGAAATGTGGTCGTGAATTTGGGACAATGATGAAAATGGAGTCATATTATTCATTTTACTATGAGAAGGACTACTACATATATGTAGATGCACATGCATATTTATAACTCAGTCATGTAAATCCATGTAGAGGTTCATATTCATATTTCAGTCCTGTGTGGATGGAGCAATAGAGGCCAGAGAAAAGTGATATTTTTAGACAAGCTCAGACTAACTTCAAACTAACCATTCTCTTGCCCAGACCTGCCTGAGCTTTTATGCTCTGCTTCTGTGTATTTTCTGAGCTCTACATTCCAATATATGCATTTTATTTCCAGCTTGTCCTAGTTTGCTTTCATGGTGGTCTGAATGAGGATGGCCCCACAGGCTCATATAATTAATTGAATGCTTGTCAATGGTTGGTGAACTGTTTAGGAAGGGTTAGGAGGTGTGGCTTGTTGGAGGAGGTGTGTCACTGTGGGTGGGCTTTGAGGTTTCAAAAGCCCATGCCATTCCCAATCTTTCTCTTCCCAGTACTTATGTCTTAAGATGTAAGCTCTCAGTTCCTGCCTCAGTGCATGGCTGCATGCCTACTGCCATGCTCCCAGCCATCATGGACTCTAATCCTCTGAAACTGTAAACCCCAAATGGACTCTTTCTCCTTTAAGTGGCCTTGGTCATGGTGTGTTATCACAGCAACAGAAAAAGTAGTAAGACATTTTTTATTGCTGTGATACAGCATGAAAAGTGTTTATTTGGCTGAGAGGTCCTAATCACAGTCCATCACTGAGGGAAGTCAGGGCTGGAACTCAAGGCAGGAACCTGGAGACAAGAAGGGAAACATGGAGGAGTGTTGGTTACTGGCTCACCCCCAGGCTCAGGTCCAGCCTATTTCTTCCCAGAGGTGGCCCATCCACAGTTAGCTAAACCCTCTCCCACATCAATCATTAGGCAAGAAAATTCCCTATAGACTTGCCTATAGGACAATCTGATGAGGCCTTTTCTCAACTGAGAGTACTTCTCCCCAGATGACCCTAGTTTGTTCCAAGTTGATTAAAACAAAACAAAAACCCTTATCACTACACAGATATGTATACCCTGTCAGATGCGTGGGACTCAGTATACTCTGAAATTGTAAACTACATAACTCACTCTTTGAGTTCTCAGGCAGAACTGAATTTGTAGGTTTTCAAGATTGACTAGATTTTTTAACACACTCACCCCCCTTATGAAATCTTGGTGTTTTGTTTGTTTGTTTGCTGTTTTTGTTTGTTTGAAAGTCTGGCCACAGAGCTGAGGCTGACCTTGAACTCAAGTCCCTGTTGTCTGAGGTTCTGTGTAATAGGACTGTAAGCAGGCCCCTCCACACCTGGCTCCCTTTTAAAGTGAGATGCTATTAACTCCTTCTGAGCATGATTCATATGTTAGTCATCTTGGTGCACCCAGCTCCTGGAAGTGTCTTGTCTAGAGCAGACATGTAAGCGAGGGCTGCTTGAAATACAGATTGTCACTGACCATCGTTTACCTAACAGGAATCAAAGGTGGGACCAGAGTGATGGCTCAGTGCTTAAGAGCATTTGTGGCTCTTCTAGAGATCTGGGTTCAATTCCCAGCAACCACATGGGGGCTCACCAGCATCTGTAACTCCAGTTCTAGAGGATCCAGCAACCTCTGGTCTCCATGGGCATTGAGTGTACATGGTGTGCAGACATGCATGCAGGCAAGACACTCATACATACAAAATAAAATAATTTCTTTTAAAAAAAATCCAAGAATGTGTTAGAATACTCATCTGTAAGACTGTTTTGCTTAAATAACAGAGCTATGAATTAAAAATATGGCAAATCTGATGTTTTTGTAAAAACACTAATGACTTATATCTAGTGAGTGAGCTATAAAAATACTGATATTTACATTTGAGCCATGCATTTAAAGTCAATAATAATTAGTCATAATACCAATATATTTAGAAGGATGGTTAACAGGGAGCACAATTTTTAATGCTAACATAAATTATTTAAAACTAGTTTATAAAATGATTATTTTTTCAATATTTATAAATTAGAGTGCAGAATTATTCCATGTCATTGAGTACAAGTCTGAAGTTCCAGAATATTCACTCTGTCCATTGCTGCTGTACAAGGTTATAAATAGATCACAGAACGCTCTGTGTTTTCAGGTCAGTACAATCTCTTGTCAACATGAGCTCCACTTTGCATGACCTCGAAGCACTGGGGAGCGGCTATCCTGCCCAGTGCTGATTAGAATAAATATCTGAAAGACACTAGCTGAACTTCCGGGGTCCCTTTCCACAGGCATTGGGTGCCGGTACCAACAACAAAATCGGCTCTTTAGGAAGACTATATTGTACGCTACCTGGACATCAACTCACGCTTATTCAGAGAAAGGCCTTGTTAATACAACGTAGCTGACATCAGCAGGTAACAGTTTAGGCAGAAACATTAGAGAGGCATTCATCACACATGAGAACAAGGCACAGTGGCTCATGCCTGTACCCCCAGCCCTCAGGAGACAGAAGTCAAAGGACTGCCATGAATTTGAGACCAACCCAGGCCAGAGTGAGTTCTAGGCCAGCCTGGGCCACAGAGTGAGATCTTGTTTGTTTGTTTGTTTTTAAGTAAATAAGTAATACTGGTATAAACTGAACGGCAGGCGTGCTCAACAGCAAATGGAAACGGTTCAGGTAAACTCAGCTCAAACGAGGGAGAATCAGGAAGCGGCCCCAAGCTCCTGACAGCACATGGGCTGGACTCAGGAAGTGGGCCTCGCCCCTCACTCATGGGAGAGATACAGTTGCCAAGGTGAGGGTGACCGTAACCCAGGGACGGCTCGTGCCCAGGTTCCTCTTTCCAGGGAGAAGTGCCCGTGAGTGCAGGGAACCCATGGAGCCACCTCACCACCTCTGCACATGCAAATGAGAAAATTCAGACCCCCTCATGTTTCATTGTTCAATATCCAGTTTCAATTGAAACAAAATGCTCTGGGCGCTTGATCACATAATGTATTCTGCTTATTCAGCAAGTATTTACTGAGCTCATCCACTATGGCAGATGCTGTTCAGCTGCCGGGACACAAGAAAGTGGCCAAACAGTTGGGGACCCGACCTGCTTGGGGCTCCTATGTGCTGACTGAAGCACATACAGAAAAACACCCGGATAAAGTCCACAGTGTCGCCTGCAGGGCTGAGTGATATGGAACGAACTTAGGAAGGAGCATAGCGCCATCTCAGCTGGGTGACGGAGCAGGGACCGCCGGGAGGTGCCAGGTGCCAGGAAGTTACCTGGGAGAAGTGTGTAGGGGACAGCAGCTGCTGGGCAGGAATCACACTTGGGGCACACACACATTCACATCTACAACCTGTGTGGCTGGAACTCAGGGCATGAGAGGATGCTACTGAAAAGGTAAATGATGCTACTGAAATGTAAAATGAGGTGCCTGTGGATCTGTGGATATTGGGATCCTGGGTTCAAAGTAAACCCAGGCTAGGAACGAAAGTGTGTGTGTGTGTGTGTGTGTGTGTGTGTGTGTGTGTGTGTGTGTGTGTAGTACGTGCATGTATGCATGTATGTATAAGCATGTGTGTGTATGGGATCCCTTCCCTTATACATGCATGCACATTAGTAAAAACGATTCTGAAAGTGGAGTCCAAGGTCTGGGCCTCAATAAGGAGTCTGGGCAAAGTGGACAAATTGAGAGCACAGAGTATCAGTTGCTGTGAGAAGAAAGCCAAGTGAGTTTCCAGAAGCCAAGTAGGAAAACATCAGGAAGGAGGTGATGATGATCCTGGGCCACCGGGCTGTATTTTGTTTAACAGAGAGGAAATCACCAGTGACAGGCCAAAGGAGTGATGGGTTCTAGAGAGCATAGAAGACACAGACTTCAATGACACCAGGGCCAGTCACCTGGCTGGAGAGTAGACATACCCCTTAGGCCTGGCTGCTTATCAGGATGGCAATGGAACTCAGTCACATCCCTCTGAGAGCTGTAGGCCGTGGCTTCCGCTGCCTAAGGCTGCTTCTCCAGCCTTGTACATCATACAGTCATGGGGAGTCTGTCCACACTTAAAATACTAGACAGTTTGAGTTTCCCAGCCCTTCATTTCTTTTTATTTTATATATATATATAAATCAGGCTTGGCGTCAGGTGCCAGTGCTCCAACATTTCATTTCTAAAGCATTCTAAAAAGCACTTTAACATAGAAACATATCTATTTTATCCATGGTCTGCAGAAGATTCTGGGTGAACTTGTCACCATTGTTGAAGATGAGGTCACAAAGAGTCAAATCCCTTCTTAATTAAGGGGCTCAGCAGTTCATAAAGTATAGAACACCTCACTCATGTCGCACCTCACTAGTGACTATATCGTCCTGTCCTACCTCAGTCAACATTGGTTGTTTTTTTAAATGTGTATATTCAGCATGGACCAGAGTTTATGTATGTATGTATACCATGTGTGTGCACCAGGTAGGTCCTCTGGAACTGGAGATATAGGCAACTGTGAGCCATGCAGCGTGGGTTTGAGGAATCAAACCCAGGTCCTCAATAAGTGTTCTCAGCTGCTGATCCCCTCTCAGTTTTATATCACGAACTTTGTAATATTTTATGGTAGACAGATTAATGACCTCCAGAGGTGTCTACACCTAACACTCCAAACATGGGAACTTCTCAACCTTCCGTGGGAGGGAAGAGGAGCTCGTCATGTGTGATAGTGCTGGCTCTTGAGGTGGAACCACGGTCCTGAGTTTTCTGGGGAATCCAAAGCAAACAAGGTGGCATGTAGGGGTTGGGCAGGGATGGCCAAGTCAGAGATGTGCAGATGGAAACAGCCTGGAGAACAGGCCAGAGCTCGGGGCAGATTCTCAGCTATATCCTCCAGAAGAATGCAGCCTGGCCACACTGAGTTTTGGTGCTGCGGGTGCGTTTTCTGAACTTCTGACTGCAAGAAACAGCATGCCTATATATAAGCCACTCAGCTTGGGATAGTTTGTTCTGTCAGGGTTGGGAATGAGTGGCAGACTTTCTAACATAAGGAAGACTGAAGGAGATTGCAGAGCTGAGAGAATAACTATTGGAGAAATTATTTTGGCCACTCCACGTAGTTAAAAGGATATTTATTAAATGGCGTAACTCACAAATTAAGTAATGGGTAGGTCGCAGGGTCTGGGGAAGGTGTAATGCAGTCCAGCGGTGTTCTCCGGAGCTCTGCACAGTCAATCTGCACCGGTCAGCGTTCTGGCACCGAGAGAGCGCCCAGAGCGAGCGCTGGCCCATCCAGCTCTCGGGTCCCCAGGCGCCTCCCCTCGCCCCGCCTCGTAGGCGTGACAGTTGCCAGAGTCTCAATGGGGGTTGGAACTTCCAGAACCAAGCTGGAATGGCTACCCACTACAAATAACCCCTGTGAAGCCACCGACAGTAGGTGTCCCACAGCACGCAGGGTCAGCCCTGAAGACTTGGAAGCTCTTTGTGATAGAAACACACTTTCACATTGTCACAATGTAGGGGAAGTGCCCGTCGCTAAACTGAAAATAGACAAAGAATTATCTGGGCAATGGTTCATCTTCTGTATGGCTGCCCTCAAATCACCCCTAAAAATGAATGTACACCCTATGCCTGAGGTGTCTGAGAGGAGACCCCCTTGGGTGCTGTGTGCGTGTGCTGTTTCCAGTCAGAGTCCTGATCCTTTATGACTTCCACTGACAGGGAGGAACATTTCTTTTTATACTTGGTGCAAAAGTAAAATAAAGGATTTATTTGTAACCAGAACTCTTTTGTTCACAAAAACGGTATTTGTAAACGTTTACTTACACACATATTGTAATCTATCTTAAAGGAAGTCAGCAGTTGGCAAAGATGGGTATAGTAGGCATCTTGTTTAAAAAATCCTTCATAATTCTGAATAATTTAGCTAAAGGAAGACATAATTTAACTACTCAGAGTCAAACTGAGTAATTAGGTTAAAAAATATATACCAGCTTGATTTTCTGCCTATTTGATAACTTGACTTAAAGATTGATTCTTCAATGTCAAATTCAGTTCTGCAGAATTCTGAAAGCCATAGGTGTGTGTGTGTGTGTGTGTGTGTGTGTAATTATGTGTATGCAATATTGATTAAAATCTGAAAATATGGCCATTAGATTTTAAGTGAATTGGTCACATCCAAATTATTTTAAATGACAAGTTAAATATCCTCCTGTGGTTGAAACAGTATGACATGTTTCAAAGTAATAGTATACCTATTTCTCTCTCTCTCTCTCTCTCTCTCTCTCTCTCTCTCTCTCTCTCTCTCTCTCTCTCTCGTTCTTCTTTTGAGATAGGGCTTTATGCAGTTGGTCTTGAGCTCACTATGTAACCAGGAATTCCTTTGAACTCTCCTCTCCCCCCCTGGAGCATGTCATACTCAGCTTCTGATCTCTTTTTTAAAATTATTACTTCTAGAAATTTAGGCCTGGGGTAAATGTGTTTTCTAGACTCATAAATCAGTACTGACAACTAAGTTCTCTCTCCTCCCTCCATCCCCTCTCCTGTCTCTCTGCCTCCTTTACTCCCCAAAAAGATGGTACGAGAACAGTACACCACAGTCACGGAGGGTACCCACATCGAGCGGCCTGAGAACCAACATGTCTACAAGATCGGGATTTATGGCTGGAGGAAACGCTGCCTCTACCTCTTTGTTCTTCTCCTGCTCGCCACCCTGGTTGTGAATCTCGCTCTCACGATCTGGATTCTGAAAGTGATGTGGTTTTCTCCAGTGAGTATTGCCTTTTCCTGAGCATGCTCCAGATGTGCTGGATTACTGTCTTAATAATGCATGGATAGAGGTTTCCTGTCTTCATCAGACTCATTGTAAACTATAGTGTGTTGATTTTCTTTGAGTCCTTATTGCATTGTATTTTTCATTAATCATTATCTCTATAGGGTAGGAAAATTCTAATCTTGAATTTGTGGTTGATTGTGTCAAGATATCTTAATGGTCACTTGTAGAATATATTCTATAGGACTATATAAATCAGTTTCCTAACGTTGTCAATCCTATATGTTTAGCATTTGTACACTTGCTCTCATCTAATTAAATTACTGGAATGAAATATCTAAGGCAGGTATATGTTTGCTTTTAAAGAAGAGAATTTTTGCATTTTATTTAGTTTTTTTTGTTTATTTTTTCCTTTATTCTTGGTAATTTTATGCATGTGTACATTAAAATATGATCGTGTTTACCCCCATCCCCCCTTCAATTCTCCCCATATCTCTCTTAACAGATCCAACTCCCAATTTTATGTCATTCTTTTTAATAACTAATTCCAATGAGTGCTGTGCGAATGTGCCAGGGTGTGGGGCTGTCCACCGGAGCATGGGAAATCTAGCTACCAGCGGCCGCATCCTAAGAAGAGTGATTCTCTCTCCCTCTGCAGTTATCCACTGTCATAGCTCCCCAGTAAGGGCTGTGGCCCAGAGTTCATCTACCCATCCATGCCAGAATTTGGACTGGCTTGATCTTGGGCAGGTAACCACAGCTGCTGGGATGTCCTGAGTGCACCCACCACATCATGCCCCAAAGAACTTTCAAGCCTCTCCTCCCCCCACCTCCAGCTCTTACATTCTTCCTGCCACCCGTTCCTTGAAGGTCCCCAAGCCTTTTGGGGAGGGACTTTATAAAGATGGTCCATTTGGAGCTGATTGACTCCAATATAAAAAAAAAAGTGGTTTGTTTGGCTTTCACGTTTGGAGGGTTAAAGACTCAGGTTCAGCTCTGATGGGGACCTCAAGGTGCCTTCTGGGAATGCAAGAATTCATGTGTCGGGAAGAATCATAGCAGCAGGGCAAAAGCCAGCCAGACCAAGTGGGACCCAGCTGGGGCATTTATCACCCCTCTCCTATGAGAGCTAACCAGGGCCTCCAGACAAATATTGCAGGTACAGGGCCTTTTGCATGTTGGGCAAGGGCTCTACTATTAAGCTATGTCCCAAGAAGTCCTTGTTTTGTGCATTTGGGGATGGGGTTCTAAAATTAATGTAGAATACATTAATTCGGCAAGAGAGATCCAATGAGATAAAAATACTACTGCCAGGAACTTTCCAGTTTAGTCATTATGTTTTTCCCAGGCAGCTGAGGGTGTGATGTGTGCCCAGGCTCTTTCTAAGAATGATAGCTACAGTCTGAGGTTCAGTGTGAAATGCACTCAACGAACCCTGCATTTTCTGTGTCCTTATTTCTGGCCTACCATGGTTCCCAATACCATTACTCTCGTCATATAATAAACATTTGTATTTCCACATATTCTGGTAAAATACTCATAAAATTAAAATTATAGCTTGAAAAACATTATTGAATAATTTAGTATAGAATACTATAAGTGTATTTACTATAAATATACTGTAAATTATTACTATAAATAATATGTAAGTAGAGGTTACAAATATGAGTGTGTTTAACATTAGGCAATATAGAATATAATTTCTGGGTCAGACTTTATAATGATAATATTTCTGTAGCGGTATGATGGTACTGGTACCAATGCCCAGCATTTCTTTATGAAGATAGGACATTGGACATATATTAGTTACTTTTCTGTTACTGTGATAAGACACCACGACCAAGGCAACTTATGGAAGAGTTGTAGCCACAGTCTAACTTCAGCTGGCCACGGAGCACTGAAGGTTGCTTTAAATGCTACCGAACACAGCAAAGCCTACACCAGATGCACAATATCATGTCACAGTCATGCAGTTTATAGAACTCATTTGTACAGATTTCTAAGACAACGCAATCTCAGACAAAGAAGACAGCAGTGACTGCAGGTCCCCCTCATGCAAGGCACAGCCTACACTCTCAGCCACAGTTGATGCACGAGACGGTTTTCCTCCTTCAGGAATTTGTTACTGACAGTATGTGTGCAGGCTCTCTAGTGCTGATCTTACTGACAGTGTGTGCAGGCTCTTTAGTGATGATCTTACTGACAGTGTGTGTGCAGGCTCTTTAGTGATGATCTTACTGACAGTGTGTGCAGGCTCACTAGCACTGATCTTAACAGAATGAGACATCCTACCATTCACATTTGTGGGCTCAAAAGGCAAGAAATACAAAGTCCTAATCCACAAAAGGTGCTGGGCCCTAACCCAAAGGTGTTGAGTATCACTTGGCCTTTGTACCTGCAGTGGAGTAGCATTCACCACACAGCTTGTATGGGTGTAAGCTTGAGGCCTTTCTTTGAAAACATCATAGCTTTGAGACTACAAATTGTTTTCTAATTCATGCTTTAATTTTTTCTGTTTCAAAACATCTTAACATATAGTATTTCTGCTTTTAAATTTCATTTGGTTATGGTAAGAAATATCAGATCTACTCATGAAATTTGTAGGTGTAAAACAGAGTATCATTAACAATAGATTCACTGCCTCTGTAGGCTTTATTCATGTTGCCAACCTGAAAATTTATGGAGATTTATTAATCAGTCTATTTCCAAGTCCTCAGCCCCTGTAAGGACAATTCCAGTGCTGAATCTCTTGAGTGTGACTGTACAGAGATCTCATTCATATGTGATGGTCACACCACATGTGTCCTTTTGTGTCTCCTGGATGTATGTATAGTTTGTTTCTACATCTTTGCCTCTCTGAGTGTTGCTAAAACTAACATGAGTGCACAGATAACACCCCACATCCTAAGTTCTATTCTTTTTAATAAATGACAACCTACCTGAAAAAGAAATCAGAAAACAATCTTATTTTCAGTAGCATCAGAAAGAATAAAATATCCAGTGAAAAACCAAGGAGGGAAAAACTTGTTCACCACAATTGTAAAACATAGATGAAAGAAAATTTAAAAGATACAAACAGGGAGGAAATCATAAATCACATTCACAACTTAAATGATTTAATACACATGGGGCCTGGAATGTTGGCGAGCACCTGTAATCTTATCACCAGAAAGTGGAGGCAATGCAGGGAAACCCGAGCATTCCCATTCACAAGAATGAAAAGGAACCCATGCTTTACACCACACACACAGAGATCACCACACACACATTAAAGACTTAAGACTAAGGCTTGTAACTGTCAAACTCCTCAGTGTGTGCGGGGGGAATTAATAGGAAAGACTGATGGCTGCCTTAGCAATGATTCCTTGTGTATGATCCTGAAAACATTTAAAAAAAAAACTGCCGGGCATTGGTGGCACACGCCTTTAATCCCATCACTCGGGAGGCAGAGCCAGGCAGATCTCTGTGAGTTCGAGGCCAGCCTGGGCTACCAAGTGAGCTCCAGGAAAGGCACAAAGCTACACAGAGAAACCCTGTCTCGAAAAACCAAAAAAAAAAAAAAAAAAAAAAACCAATAATAGACAAATAGAACTGTATCAATTTAAAAGCTTTTGCATAGTAAAGAGAAAGTCAACCGAGTAGCAAGACAACCCACAGACTGGAGAAAAATATTTACATCCATACATACGATAAAGATAAAGATAAATTCTAAAATATCTGAATGATTCTGGCAACTTGACAACAGAAGTATTAACAAACCAGTTTTGAGAATGGGCACAAGCCCTGACAGATAATTCTCCAAAGAAGCTACAAATGGCTAGTAGTATATGAAAAGTTTCTCAATGACAGAAAAACACCAATTAAAACCACAGAAAGAGAACACTTCACACCTATCAGGGTGACTATTGTCCTGATACAAAACAAAGAACAATTTTGTCCAGATTTTTTTAAAAAATAACTTTCTTTGGGCAAGAATATAGAGAATTGGAACCCTGAAACATGTTTGGTGGGTGTGTAAACTGGTGCAGGCACTCTGGCAAGCGTTTGACAGGCCATTAAGAGTTACAAACCTAACCACCACATGACCCGGACCCAGCGGTCATGTGGTAGTTTACCCAAGTGAATGGAAATTTACCCAAACAAATGGAAATTTCTTTTTAATATTATTTTACCCATACATAAGCCAATGTCCCTTCCTTATTAGGGTGATTGGTTCATTCCCAGCATCATTTGGGTAGGTACTCCCCCTACCCCTGCCCAGGAATTCTCTTTATTAAATTCTATTTCTTACCTTAACTTTCTTATTTTACTCATCTCTTGGTTTTGTTCTCTAGAAGTATATTCATGTTCCTTGAGTTGTTTGGACATATTCATGATCATCCTCTTGAATTCTTTGTCTGGAAGTTCTTCCAGGTCATTCTCATTGGCTCTATTATTGTGGGATTAGTTATTTTTGAAGGAGACGCATTATCTTGGATTTTCATGGTCCCCTGTGCTGGGACTTGCACACCTGGAGTTGGTTGGGCAGAAGTGCGTGTGGAGAAAGAGGTGATGACAATCTGAGGACCGCTTGCTTGTCAGAATCTGGAGCTAGGGTAACTACAAAAGTATGAGCCAGGGTCCCAGGACAGGGGTCTTCTTGTCCACACCAGAGACTAGGAGCTGGAAGGTGTCAGAAGTTTGGGCTGTGGCTGAAGGTCTGGAGAACCCCTGCCTGTGAGCACCAGGAGCTTTGGAGGCAGCAGGTTGAGCTAAGTGTTCAGGGTCTAGACACTATTGGTGAAATTATTAAGGCCACTCCATGTAGTTAAAAGGGAGGTTTATTTTGTGGGGTAACTTACAAGTGAAGGGATAGGTAACAGGGTCTGGGAAAGGTGTGGCACAGTCTGGTGGTGTTCTCTGGAGAACTCTGCTCAGTCTACCTCCAGTGTCCAGGGTCTAGGAACCAAGAGAGCCCACGCATCCGGATTTCGGGTTATCAGGGTCCTCTCTCGGCCCTGCCTTGTAGGCATGACAGTTACCAAAGCCTCAATGGGGGTTGGAACTTCCAGGTCAAAGCTGGAATGGCTACCCACTACAAGACACCACTTACTTAGCAGTGCTAGGAGCAAGGGAGGGGTGGAAATTTGGGGTCTGGGGACCCCTTACCTGTTGGTACCAGGAATGAGTAGACACCAAAAGTTTGGGCTTTAATATCCCTTCTTGAATTCATATGTGCCAAGGAAGTATTGTGACTTGTACAAGCTTTGGCTATAAAATGATAAATGATAGTGCATTCACCATTTGCAGAGAACTTGATCATATACCAACCAGTGTAGAATTCTCCACCTAAATCCACCACAGTAACTTCTAGTGTAGAATTCCCCACCTAAACTCAGTATAGTAGTCTATCACCCACATAGCTGTTAGTCAGAATACAAGGAAAAACGTAAATTTCCAAATTAGTAAAGTGACTCTTTTTGCTTTGATCAGTATAGTAGTGATTTGTTAATTATTCAATTATCAACTCACTGTCTTTACCTCATCGTGATTTAAGACTCCATCAGAGGAAAAAGAGGGAAAGTTAATGAACAGCAATGAAGGGATGGCTGGGCCATAACTCAAAAGTAAAGCATTACCTGATGTGTTCAAAGGCCTGACTGATCCCCAGCAAAGCACACACACACACACACACACACACACACACACACACACACACACACACACACCACAGCTAGAGATCTTTTGAGGAAGAGGGTGCAGGTTAATAATCCCAGGGCTGCAAGCCTGGAGGGTCAAGAATTCAAGACAAGCCAGAGCTACAGAATGAGACTACTAAAGAAAAAAAAATCTATAGTACCAAGACAAAATCAAAGAGAAATCAAAAGGAAGTCTGTCTTAGTGAGGCTTTATTGCTGTGATAAAACACCATGACTGAAAGCAACTTGGGAAGAAAGGTTTTGATTCATCCTAAAACTCACAGGTCACACTCCTTCACTGAGGGAAGTCAGGGTGGGAATTCAAGGCAGGAACTAAGAGGCAGGAGCTGAGGCAGAGGCCACGGAGGAGGGCTGCCAACTGGCTTGCTCCCCATGGTTTCTTCAGTCTGTCTTCTTATACCAGCCAGGGCCACCTTCCAGAGCTGGCACCGCCCACAATGGGCGGGACCTCCCATATCAATCACTGATTAAGAAAATGCCCCACAGGCTTGCCTGCAGCCCAGTCTTGTGGAGGTAGATTCTCAGTTGAGGCTTCCTCCTCTCAGACAACTCTAGCTTGTGTCAAGGTGATAAGAAACTAACCAGAATGAGGTCATAAATTGAAAACAGAATAATAAAGAGCAATGGAGGTTGAAAAAGACAAAAAGTCTAGGAGAGATGAGCACAGTAGCAGTGAGAAGTGAATGGGATCTAGTGAGGCCGAGCCAGTTTCTGCCTAGCTTCGATTATGAAGGACCCAAATCACAGCACCTAACACGTTCAATTCTTAGAATTAAAACTTCATGCTGGGCGGTGGTGGCACACACCTTTAATCCCAGCACTCGGGAGGCAGAGGCAGGCAGATTTCTGTGAATTCAAGGCCAGCCTGGGCTATAGAGTGAGTTCCAGGAAAAGTGCCAAAGCTATGCAGAGAAACCCTGTCTCAAAAAACAGAAACAAACAAAAAACAAAACAAAACAAAAAAAACCCCCAAAACAAAAAACTTCATATAAGGCCAATGCACACAATTACTGTTGGCTGTAAATACTTGGGAAATTCTAACAACTAATGTTGTTGAGCATTGAGATTCTGGAATATAACATGGTAATTAATATAAAAGATAAACCAATTAGGAAAATGGGGATTAAAAAATAAATCAGTGTGTGCCCAGGGTTGCAGCTCAGTGGTACCGTGCTTGCCTAGCTGAGTTCAGCCCTCATGCCCATCCCCTCACTCTACACACACACACACACACACACACACACACACACACACACACACACACTAGTGCAAGACAATGTCTTCTTACGGCAGAAACCTTTAAAATATTATAGTTGTCGATATTTTCTCACAGATGATTATTTTACAGCATTCAGTGATATAACTATAGCAAAATAAGATTAATGATACTGCTAGCTATATTAACCTTGAAAATTAAATCCAGGGAGCAATTTTATTTGGGAAGTGGGTACAAGTAAAGCAGAATTTATAATGGCAAGTGTGGTTAAGTTTATATTTCTATAAAATACTCTGTTGGCTAGTTGTGTTTGTTGTTATTTATTGTTGTAATAGTTGGCACTACCCTTTCTAAGAGGCTGAGAACTCCAAGTGAACTCATTCTTACACGGATTTGAAGCTAATTTCCATTAGTATGCAGCAGTTGAAGATCTGCTACCAAGGACCATGCAATTAAGAATTTATCATTGGGCAGTTGAGTGCAGAGTTTTTAGAGGCCTCTGTGGGAATTTCCTTAGATAAGTGTTTGTTGTTAAGTAGTTGGTGATTCTTCATTGGGCGTGAGGGAATGTAAATAGATAACAACTTGACGATTTTTATTTTAATCTGAGGTGCTATCACTTGGAAAGAATTAGAAAACTCAGAAAAGGATGTAGATATACAGTTGACCTTTGGCTCTTGATGAATGCATGGTGATCCTGGGAGGGCATCCAGATACTACATTTGAGCCAGGCATGGTGGTGCACATGCTTAATCCTAGAACTCAGCAGGGAGAGGCAGGAGGATGTGGAGCTCAAAGTAATCCTTGGGTGTATAGTGAGTTCAAGGACACCATCAACTACATAAGACTGTCTCAAAAAGCCGAAATGTCTGTGTTTGGCATGGGAGTCCAGCTCAGTGAAGAGCACGTATCCAGCATGCATGAAACCTGAAGTCAATGCCCAGCACCCGCACCCCAAAACACCTCTGTGGTTTTTTTTTTCTTTCTAAAATCCCACTCACAACTCTCAAAATCTCCTTTAAATTAAAATCTTTTGCCTCAGTGTTACAATATCACCAACTGATCTAAAGCAGGATCTTTTCCCACCCCTGTATAACTCAGAACCTATACCCCCGACATGGATGCCATCATAAGTTCCCTGATGGACTTGGTTTTAATGATGCTATTTGCTGAGTCAAAGCAACTGAAATTATAAAGGAGCTCCATATCATTTCCTTCAAGACTTAGCTCATCTTCCTGAGCTTGAGACCCAGAATAAGCAAAACTGCTCCAGAAACCCAAGATGCATTTTTCACCCTAGATATTTCGATTGAGACCCATTCTCTTCAATGAGCATGCTGGTGGGAAACATGTGATGGAGCCCAGTGCAGAGCCTGAATCATGTTCTCCAAGACTGCCACAGTAGGAGGCAGCCGGGTCCTTCCATGTCTGCAAAACATGTCAAGCCAGAGCCTCTTCTATGTTGGGATTATCATAATAGCCACTAAGTACCTTTGTATTGTTACAAATGTTTTCTTCTAAATGCCTTTATTTCCTTCTTAATAACCTACTTGCCAAGTTATTCTAAGATGTCTCCATGATGTCCACCCACTGGGTTACAGTCCCTGTAGCCCCGCCCTTGAGTGTAGGCTGGTCTATGGTTTCCTCCATCCAATAGGAGATGGTGAAGGTGATGGAGCAGCATTCCTTCAGTTACCTGAAAAATATACCATGGAGGAGTTTGCAGGTGTAATTAGAGCTTCAAATCAGATGATTTTGAATTCATGGAAAGGACTATTCTAGGTGGGTTTGGCTCTTGTTGTGAGGACTTTTACCCCTGTTGTAGGGATTCCTGTAAGGCAGCAGTTCTCAAACTGTGAATCTCCACCCCTTTGAGCATCAAGTAACCCTTTTACAGGGTCACATATCAGACATCCTGCATATCAGATATTTACATTATGGCTCATAGCAGTAGTGAAATTATAGCAATGAAGTAGCAAAGAAATAACTTTATGGTTGGGGGTCACCACCACATGAGGGACTGTATTAAAGGGCTGCAGCATTAGAAAGGTTGAGACCCACTGTGGTAAGGTGGTCTCCAATCGGCCTTGTGTTACTGTGCTTAGAAGTTTCCTGGAGCAACTCGGCAGCTTCCTCTGTTCCCCACACAAAGGGACTTGCTACTAAGCCTGGCAAGCTGTGTTGGGTTCCTGGGACTCACAAGGCCAAGGGAGAGAACCAGTTCCTGAAAGTTGTCCTCTAACCTCTACACAGACACTGTGGTATATATGTGCCTACATGCAGTCCATCAATCAATGTCTTTAAAATAAAAGAAAATCAGTAATAACAAGATTTTATATGGGCATGGGGTCTTAGATGTTTATTATAAAATGATTTGTTAAATCTTATACGCATCTCCCAAATAGACCTTTGCACTTTCAAAATGTTTTTAAAAATGAATATTGAATATAAATACCTAAAGTTTCAGGTAGACATTTAAGAGAAATACAGAAAAATGAAAGGAATATATGGAGATTCATGTGTAATTTTAGTTAATCCAAGAGAAGCAAAAAATAAAACAATGGGAAATTTCATGTCTCCTTTTCTTTAACAGATAGGAATGGGTCATTTGCATGTAACACAAGATGGACTTCGCCTGGAAGGGGAATCCGAGTTTTTATTTCCACTGTATGTCAAAGAAATACGCTCCAGAGTGGTAAGAAGGCTGTGTGTCACCTGATTTGTGAAAAATAAGTAACGGTTCAGCACAGCAATTCATGGTATATCCTATGTAACACATCCATGGTATATCCTATGTAACACATTCATGCTATGTACTATGTAACACATTCATGATATGTTCTGTCTAACACATTTGTGGTACATCCTATGTAACACATTTGTGGCATGTCCTATGTAACATATTCATGGTATATCCTATGTAACACATTCATGCTATGTCCTATGTAACACATTCATGCTATGTCCTATCTAATACATTCATGGTATGTCCTATCTAACAATGTGCTACTGGGCAGTAGACCTTAATTTACAGAATATGTGCTATGAAGATTTTATACTTTAATGCTTCAGCTCTGAGTTTAGTAGCCTCAGCAATTTACTCCATAGAAAAAAACATAATTTATAATTAAAAATCTTTACTCAGAACAATTGACTATCATTGATGTTGTAGAATATTTGTTTAACTAAGTAAAGATGTGTTACATTTGTTTAATTATGTAAAGATGTGTTGCTGTTTCACCTTGCCTGCCTAAGGCACCTGATTGGTCTAATAAAAAGCTGAATGGCCAATAGCTAGGCAGTAGAGGGATGGGCAGGGATGTCAGGCAGAGAGAACAAGGAGGAAGAGGAATCTAGGCTGGACGAGAGAGAAGAGAACAAGGGAAAAGGAGAGGGAGACATCTGGAGCTAGTCAGCCAATCATCCACCAGCCAGCAAGACACGGAGTAGGATATACAGAAGGAAAGAAAGGTAAAAAGCCCCAAGGCAAACATCGATGAAGAGAAACAGGTTAAAATAAGTTATAAGAACTAGCAAGAAATGAGCCTAAGCTAAGGCCAAGCATTCATAACTAATAATAAATCTCTATGTCATGATTTGGGAGCTGGTGGTGGCCCAAAAGAAAGCCTGTTACACATTGGTGCAAGCAGCTTAAACAGACTTCATTCAGAGCAGTCAGAGCTCTCTGGGGGGCTCTGGAGAAATTCCTGCCATAGAGACATTCTGCCTTTCTTGTGCTAGAGATTTGTGAGTCTGAGATTCATCATACGCAGATCCAAATCAGTCACTATGAAATAATCATGAACTTGAAAAGCAAACCGAGACTTGCCTTGCTGCCTCCATGGAACTTAAGAAAAGGATCACATAGACTGACATACAGATATCCTAAAGGAACCGTCAGGACATTCATCAGGGTCTCCTACCAGCAGCAGAATGACTCAGCAGGAGAGTCCCAGTCCTGACACAAAGGGAGGTCCTAGAGAGGACAGAGCAAAGGGGAAGTCTCACCATGGTTGTGTTGTATTGTTTCTAGGAATCTTGCTGGCAGAAGGGGCATTCAGATGAGCTGTAATTCTGACTGATTCATGCATGGGCCAGATGTGAAGTTTTTCCGGCAGTACACTTGCATTAACCCTAGTGGCATTTACAAGTGTTATGGACACTGTTGTGTGAGGACAAGGAAAGTTAGCACAAGTTTTTGTTAGTGAGAAAGTCAGGCATGAATAAATTAAAATATGAGATCTTATTCTCCCCAAGTCATGTTGGTTGATTCCTCCCTGTATTTAGGGAGACAACAGACAGTAGGACCCAGTGACTAAAGCCAGGGAAATAGATCATAGCCAGTGGGACCTTCCAGAATGAACGGCTTTCAGTCATATCTTACCAGGCTGTCATTTCCAGAATGCTTTAAGAAGAACAGGGAGTACAATTAGAAAGAAAGTCAGACAACCGATCACACATTGAAGGTTCACAATGTGACATCAATGTCAATCAGGACATAGAATTATAGAAACCATGAAGTGAACAGAGCTGTGCAGCAGTTTGTAACAAATATGACTTCCCAACAGTAACGTGTGCAGAACAAATCTCCCCTGAGAAACCTGTGTGTGCCAATATGTTAGTTCTGCTTTTCTGGGGAGCAGTTCTCTATAAAATCCTAGCGAGTGAGCTACGTCATCCATCTGAAGAGTTTGCCATTCAACAGTGATCTGCGGTGCTGAGCTGAAAGAATGTCTTCTCACGAATGTAATTCAGTGTGTGCTTTTCTTGCCTCTGACTCTGGCTATGTAGTACCCTCAAGAGTAATGGGGCTCAGGGATGGCTCAGTTGGTAAAGTGCCAACTTCACAAGCTTGAGGAATTGAGTTTGCACAGTCATGGTGACCCCACTCTCAAGCTCACACTCATGAAGCACCAGGAAACACACATTACATACTTTTCAAAATTTTTATATACTACTAGAAGTGTGTGTGTGTGTGTGTGTGTGTGTGTGTGTGTGTGCGCGCGCGCGCGCGCACAGAAGACAACTTTTGAAAGTTGTTTCTCTCCCTCTGTGATGGGATACAAGGATTGAAGTCAAGTCATCAGGCTTACATGGCAAGCTTTTATCTACTGAGATATCTTACCCACCCAAAACTTACATATTAATGAGTACCCTGGGATGGTCCAATGCATACATATATTGGGTAATGTTTAAATGAGGTCAAACATATTTCCTCCAAAGTTTAGCCTTTCTTTACTGAGGAAACATTAAAAGTGATGTCTTCTAGCCTTTGAAATGTGCAGTGCATCACTGTTATCTGTGGTCCCTGCTGCTCCCTAGGACTCCCCAGCATCTTCCTGTCCCTGATGAACTGTAACTCATACCCACTAATGACTTCCTCCACCCTCTCACCCCACCTCCATCGTCCTCCATCCTCCCTACCTTATAAGTGACTGGCTTCTTCAGACCACACAGCTGAGGAGTCCTACAAGATTTGTCTTTTTCTGTATTAGGCTTTTTCTTTTTATTGGGAGAAACCTTCACATTTTGAAAATAAGCAGTGTGGTGTTTCTTGTAGAATAGCTAACCATTCTCTGATTTATCCCCCTCAAATGCCTTGAACATAAATAACAATGACAACAAAGACTGTGAATGTCTTGGCAAAGATAAAACACTAATTAGAACCTATTTTCCTTGAGAACTAATCAACATGTTAAGAGCAGTATTTTCAAACATAAACTCAAAGGATTATTATAATCTTTTCTTAAAAGCCAATGCATTTATACCCTAAACATAATATAATTCTGGTTACTTAAATGTTTTTGCTGCAAGTGTATAGGATCCAAGAATCTAATGTAGAAAATATAAATGTAAATTATATACAAACATAAAGGTATACTTTGCTAATTTTGAAAATCCTTTCCAGGACTCATCTCTGCTTCTGCAGTCAACTCAGAATGTGACAGTCAGTGCTCGAAACTCAGAAGGGGATGTCACAGGCAGGGTGAAAGTGGGTGAGTCCAACAATCTTATATCAAGTTCATGGAGGGTGGTGACCAGAGGGAGTTTCTTCTAAAGAATTGCAAGCTTATTTATAAGTAATAAAACATGAACTTTCTAACTTTCATGTTGTGCATAGAGAACAGTTAGCACTGAGAGGCAGAGGGGCGGTGTGAAGGTTTGTATGTGGAGAGGGGATAGTGTTAAACCTGAAAATAGTGAGGAGAAAGACCAAATCCACAGTTACCTCTTTAAAGCAAGCTTTATTAAACACTGGCCAGGACGATGGACACTGGCCAGGTCCATACCCAGGATTCCCAGAGAATGGGGCTGAATTAGGCTAGTAGGGTGCAAAAATCCACAAGGTTTTGTACTTCCCACCTTCATTCAGCAGGGGGCAAGCATACATCCTGCCCTACTTCTGGCCTACATACCTCTCACCTATGTGTGTAGTTGGGCAACCAACCTTGTTTACAAAAGTGAAAACACATGCCATATTATTTTACATGAACAACAGCCCCCAGCATTCCAAGAAGTTATCTGTCCTTGGGCAAGTGGAGTTTACAGGTTAGAGGCATTTTTGTTTTACAGATCCCTTAAGTATAGTAATTTAAACTTGAAACATAACTTGAGCGCTCACATTTTCCCCTTGTGTTGTATCATGAGTCAAATCCTTGACTCTGTAGTGGGTACCTATACACACTGAGATCTAATAACTATCAGTTTAATAGCACCCAACTGGAAACTTATGTATCTAGTTAAGGCATTAATGAGCAAAGGCCAAAAGTAATTAGCAGAACCAGGAGGGCCAGAGGCTCTGTGATGGTCGACATCAGAGCTGCTGTGAGAATGGACACTAGTCATTTTTCATCTTGGGTCCCCCCCTTTTTTTGCAAGGTTCCTGAGTGATTTGCATAGAAACAACAATTTCTGTTAAAGTCACATAATACCTCCTTGTTCTACATAGAGCAGGCCAAGTCTATCATATCATATCTACCCTATCATATTGCAGAACTATTTCAGCTGATTATTCTATCTGTTGCTATATCTGGGTCTACTTGGTTTTAACAGGTATCTTTCCTGGTATGCCAATAGGCACTATAGGTAGCCATTTTGTTTCCTATGACAAGGAATTTCCTTTTGGCACAGGGGCCACCTAAGATCATCAGAAAACATACATATTTACATTATGATTCATAATAGTAGCAAAATTACAGTTACAAAGTAGCAATGAAAATAATTTTATGGTTGGGGGTCACTACAACATGAGGAACTGTATTAAAGGGTCGAAGCCTTAGGAAGTCTCATTGGAGAAAGTGGGTCACTGTGGGTGGGACTTGGGGTTTTACAGCTAAGCCCCACTTCCTGTTCACTCTCTACTTCCTGCCCACTGAGGCAATGTGACCATTGGCTCTTGCTCCTGCCCCAGACCTTTCCTGCTACAATCTCCTAGAACCAGAAACCGGAACAAGCCCTTCCTCAGATGGCTTCTGTCAAGGCATTTCATCGCAGCAACAAGACAAATAACCAATGTCCTTTCCAAGACTGGCCCATGGCAAAACACGCCAGCACGTGATGGCACCTGCTAGAACTTGGAGCCCACTCTTCTGAGCACCAAATTCCAGAGGTCACAGAACAAATTCTGAGACCAAACTACTGAGGTTTTTGTAGAAGGGAGAGTGCCAAACATGGAGGATGGGATGCTAAGCATTGCATCACAGAAGGGGAAATTCTGGAATCTGAGAAAGGCGGAGAATGATGAGCGTACCAGTGCTGGGGCAGGGTGGGAGACTCCAGTGGGTCTGTGGAGATGCCTCATTCTTCCACGGAGAAGCAAGAGCTTGCCGAGAGGCTGGCCAGCACCCTCCCAGACGGACCACCATCCTCAGCCCCAGGAGAAGTCTAACCCAGGAAGGGTTCCAGAAACCACCTTATGAAAAGGGGACAAATTCAGTGCTGCTCAGTAAGCCCCACACGGAAATGCCCACATTGCAGGGTGTACCACAGATGGACCAGGAAACCAGTTAGGTACCTTCACCCAAGAATTCCAGGTTTGACAGGAAGACGAGACTAGCAATGTTCAGAAAGATCGGCTAAAGAGGGTCTGTGGGGAAGAAAAGAAAAATGAGTCTATTTTCACTCTCACAAATATGGAGAAGAATATTCTCACACTGCATTGTCTCCAGAATCCAGCTGCAAGGAATGTTATGGGAGGAAAACCACTGAGGCCATGATGCATGCTTTTAGGAAAAACAAAACAAAAAACAGAGCTAATGGAACGACATAATAGATGAGTGTGTTTCTCATTCCCGGGATCATGCGGGCGATGATCCTTTATGTTTAAAAGTTGAAAGGGAGCTGGAGAACAGCTCAGTGCTTAAGAGCACTTGCTGTTCCTTCCTGAAGAGGACGTGTGTTTGGTTGCCAGCATCTGTATCAAGTGGCTCACAACTGCTTGCAACTCCAGCCCCAGGGCATCCTATTCTCTTGTCTGGCCTCTTTGGGAACTCACACACACACACACACACACACACACACACACACACACACACACACACACATACCTTTTTAAAGCTGAAAGGCAACACATTTTGGAAAGCAGTAAAAATGATCCACAGGAATTTAAATGAAGGAGAACTTAGTTTCTCAATGGATGTATGTAAGGATGGAGTATGTCACACCATGTTGCTGTGACTTGCAGAGACACCTCAGAACAAACATGGTTCTGGTCATGTGATGGCTAACTTCATGTTTAAGAGTGTAAAACTACTGTGCTTAAGAGAACTATAAGGCAAAATTGAATTTCCAAACATTAAGGGCTGTTAAGGGTCGACTTTTGTAATTGCCTGGTCTTGTACAATTTTAACAAAACTATTGTTTATACAAGGTTATAGGTCACAAGGTCAACTGCTGTTCCTATTGCTATAAAGGGAAGCTTGTTTGGCTCAACAGAACCATAACTTAGTGGCCTTTGCCTTTACAAACCCCTGACTGATGTGCTGACTTGGCTGGTGGAGCATTTGGGGATCCTTAGTCCTGGTTGTAGGCCTGGTGCCAGTATATAAAGGAAAGCCTCCTCTTTGTTAAAATGTATTCATGGTCAGACTGGTGGGTCTCTGAATGACCCTGGACCCCTAACAGTCACTGTAGCTTCCTCCTCAGCCTCTGCTCTGTTCCCCCTTTTCATTGCCTGTGGGGAGCCGGGAGTCCCTTGACCCTCGGTCTCACCCGATGACCCTCCATCTCACCCGACTTTGTTTTCATGGAAGTGAGTGGACCATGTGCAAGGCCTTCCCTCTATCTTTCCATAATTTTTTCATCACAAAATGCCACATTTCATTCAATAAGAGTCAATATTAATATAACATATATATGAGATGCTAGTGACCCTGGATCTCTGGGTAGAAATATATATATATAATTATCTAAAAGAAAAACTGCCTTTTCTTAAGGAAAAGAAAATTTAACAAACTGAGGGCTTTAATTCCTAGCTACATCAGCCACCCAAACCATTTCTTCAAGTTTATGTATTATTATTGGGGTAGGGATGGGGAGATGCATGCCATAGTGTGCCTGTGGAAGCCAGTCATATCCCGTGGTTCGGTAGTGACCCAGCGGCTGTGAAAACAGAGAATCCACGCTGCTTACAGTAAACGTCTAATACCCTGTGCTGATTGGCCCTTCAGGTGCCGAAATGGTAGAAGTCCAGAACCAGCGCTTTCAGATCAGCTCTGAGAACGGCAAGCCGCTGTTCACCGCCGAGGAGCAGGGTGTGGTGGTCGGCACGGGCAGACTGCGAGTCACGGGTAGGTGGGGACAGCCGGCTGCAGCGCATCCATAACTCTGCTCTGCACTCGGCTAAGGAACAGTATCTGGCTGTTGAAGTTCCTTCCTGCCATTTTCTTTGACATTCTGTTTGCGTCTGAAGGACGATGCCTTCCTCACACAGCTTTGCCCACCTTCGTCTTTCTCCTTTATCTCTTTTCTAGTCACTGTAGCCAACAGCTTACACATCTCTCTGTGTAGTTTACATATCTGTTTTGTCCCCATGATGCCAGATACTTGAATACCCCACGTGTCTACAAAACATACACTTTTCCTCTGGCTGATTCAAAAGTGGATTCGAACTCTCATCTGTTTCACCTTTAGTATAAAAAAAAAAAAGCTATGAAAAACATTTTCAGAACCTGTTGTAAACTTGCTTGCTATGTTTCTGAAAGTCTAGAGGTACAAGCAGACAGGTGTGTTTAAGTCACTTCTGGAATTTTTCTGCACTAATCAAAAGACGCACAATGTTGCCAGAAAATAGGCTCAACCCCTGATATACAATTTTATGTGATTTATGCATTACTTCCAAGCATGCTCGAAAGTGGTGACCTAATGTTGCAGACTATGCCAAGGAAGCAGCAGCTTCCTTTCTTTCTAAAAGACACTAGGAAAGCCAAGATAAGAAATTGAAGCGGGGGTGGAGGTGGGGGTGGGGGGGGATGTGCCTGCAGTCCAAACATCAGGAGAGAGAGGCTGAAGATCATGAATTCAAGATGTGGGCTAAATGGTGAGACCTGTTTCCTCTCTCTCTCTCTCTCTTACTGCTTAGTAAGTAAAAAAGCAAGTAGTTAAGTATCTGACATAGAATCCACTGGCTCAAAGTAGTATGGTCTCTGACTTGTGATGGTTTACCTCATCTGCCTTGTAATGATGGAGACACAAGACACGTTAGTAGGCACCAACTGGAATTTTTAATGTGCTTACTTTCTTGGACTAGCATTACATCATCCCATCCTCATGGCTGGACAGCTACAGTGGCCAATACTACACCTCCTACTCAATCCTTGGATCACATACAATTGAACCGCCTCACTCTACAGTGGGCTGTGCTGCTGAGATGGCATGGTTGATAGTCAGGTAGATGTTATCTTCCACTTGGGATATTATCAGTTCATGACATGGTTATTGAAACATACCACCATTATGAGTTGAGGGCCACCTGTATAGGTCACATTGGCTTTCTTGACCTTAATGCTATTTCTGTACTCACTGCATGCAAGTTGTCAGTAGGTCTGTCTCCTGATGTGCAAGAGCAAGTTGGTACCACTAATCTGTTCCTGATGGTGGATCAAATTAATGTGTGCAAAGTCAGCATAGCCCTTGGGAAAGTACCATTGTGTTGCAGGGTATAGAGAAAAGAGTATAAACAGAAACTTGGATTCCATCAAACCCAAGCCATCCATCACAGAGGATGAACCATTCCCTAGCCCGGGGTTTCTTTCAGATTATGGCATTATAAGGGAAGCAGATGAGAAACCTGATGAGCAGTTGCAGTATAAGTTACCCGTGTGCATCAGAACCACTTCGGAGGGGGTGGTTGTTATGTCTGTATTTATTGTGTTCAACCTTAGAGTCTCTGGCTGGGTAGTACATGGGTTACTTTTCTTGTCCCTGTGACAAAAATGGAAGAAAGGTTTGTCTGGGCTCACAATTTAGGAAATGTGGACCATTGTGGGAGAGAAGGCATGGAGGCTGAACATGCTTGCTGTGTGAAGAGAGAGCTGATGGACTGGCTTTACACATCCCAGAGGGTCAGCAAACAGAGAACTCAGACCAGAGATTAGACGAGCAATAATCGTGAAGGTCTGACCTGGTAACCTACCTTCTCCTGCTGGGCCAACCTCCTAAGACTCCACAACCTCTCCAAGCTGTGCCAACAGCTAGAGACCTGGAAAATGCATGAGCATGGGAGGGCATCTCACATCCAAACCATCAACAAGTAGGCTTAGCATAAGACTGAAGGTTTCATTTCTAACCAATTCCTAGGGGATGCCAGGGGCCACATTGAGAACCTCGTCCCCATACTAACTTGACCAGAGTCACAGTCTGGTCAATCACATACAAATGCATTCTCCAGCACAACCTTCAAGCTATCCTCTTGAGACAATCTGTGCCCAGGCTTTCATCTCAGGCACTAATTTCTCCCAAACTCCTTCTTGTCTCCAGTGATGCTATCTAGGATATGTGAACCTCACTTCTAACAGCTGCGTTCCTTCCCTGTCATTACAATAGGGAGGTTCTTGTTGCCATAGTAACCATGAGTGGGGAGTTAATGACCAGACCTGAGCTTGCTGAGCTTTCTAATGTGTCCTCGGCTTTACCCAACTCTGACAAATTGTAGAAAATCCCACAATTCTGGCATTTCTCCTCTGGGTGTCTCTCTATATTTATTGTCTAGTTCAGAATTCCTCAACCTTAGTACTATTACCATTTGAGGTGGGTAGTGTTGGAGTATAGATGGGCTGTACACAGGAAAACTAAATAAAACTGTCATGCAATTATAAGCATGCTGAGAAGGTTTTCACAAAAGTCAAAACTTGATTTCATCTCCATTTCTTTTCTATTCATAGTAACTATAGTTATGACCATGTTTTGTTAAATAGAAAATTTAGCAGGATATTTTCATAAACCTTAACTTTTCAAGATAAATTCTCATGGCAGCTTTTCTCCACTACTTCCTGTGAAAGTCCAGGGTTCACTAAAAAAATATGAAAACAGATGTGTCTGGATCACCATGCCTGTCAGGTCCATATCCAAAGGCACAGACACTTTGTGGTATGGCTGACAGCGGACCAGCCACAGGCACAGGCAGTCGTCTTTCTGCTGAAAGGAATGAGGACTCCCCTGCAGTGGCTTAGGACTCACGGACACACAGATGTCACATGGGAAGCTGGAGGGTGCACCTCCAGGTTGACTCACACTGACGCCAGCTTTTCCTGAGTGCCGGAGCTCTGACCTTTGCCTTTGGGTGCACCCTGCCCTTCTGGGTGACTTTCTCTGCAAACATCTTCGTAAGGGGCCCTGGCACTGCCAGTTAAGCAGACTAGGCTCTGCCATAGTCTCCTCATCTTATTTATTTTTATTTAGTTTGGCAATTGCTCTGTTTGGGCTTCCCTGTGTCACAGCAACTTCACGGCTGCTCTGTTTGCATCGTTTCGTGTTTTTGTGTCAGGTAGTGTATGATGAGAGAGAAAGAACACAATCACATACTCCATACTGGCTGCAGTGAGGATTTCTCTTCGGTGCAATACAAAGATGTTGAATTTCCTGGACGGTGGTGTGTCTTGACTCATGTTGTAGAACTCTGACCTCTGGGTACCACTGAAATCAGAACAGCTACAGTCACCCACGAGAGAGACCCACAAGATTAGGCGGATTGATGATTTACAGTTGTTAGAAAGAGAGACTCCTTAGTAGGGTAACTGTCGATGAGTCAACCATGCTCCTGTAACTAACCCCTTATCCACACTCCTGTAAAAAGCTTCAGGAGACTCAGTGGTTCACCAAGCTAGACTTGGATGGAATTATTTCTTTGATATGTCATTGGGACAGAGAGAAGTGTAGCTCCCAAGAAAAGTCACAACAAATCCATCGTACATTTTAAGGCCAGTCTAATCATTACAGGGAAAATAGATTGTTTAGAGGCAAGAATCAAAGCATAGAGCCAAGTAGGATGGTGGCCCGCCGAGATGGTGGCAGTGTTCTGGAGGAAGTGGGTCACTCCCAATCAAGGTCTGAGATAAGAAGCTCTGTCAGGGTTCAAGTGGGTGGCAAGCATCTGGGGAAAGAATCAAAGGAGATGCTTGTTGGTGGGTAACAATGTTGTTCTGTGGGTGATGGAGAAACCCAGGGGAAGAGAAAACACCACACAGCAGAGGCAGCCCGCAGATAATTCTTATGTTGAGAATCAGCCATGAGGATGTCACCTCAGCTATTGACTGTGCATCCATGGACATTCAGAACAGAAGCCTTGAGTGAGCACATGTGAGAGCATCACACAACAACTGAGCTATGAGAATGCCTGTGAGGCCCCAAGTGGGAGAGTGGAGAGACAGTGTGGGGGCAGGATTACCTCAGTAGCCATTTTCCTGGTGCCAGAAGAGCTGATGTTCCAGAATTTGAGTCCAGGAAAGATAGAAATTTTCCTTGGACATCATCATGGAGGTTACTACTATCTTAGAAAGAGCATTTTCAAGGGGGTAGTGAGGGACTCAAGGCAAGAAGCAATTTGAATTGTTTGCATTGTGAATAGAGTGGGAGGTTGTACAGATGCCATGCAGTGTGGCCGTGATGAGAACAATGGCATTATTTTACATCATCTGAAAAGCCTGTGACAGTCCACAAATGCTCAATGAATATATGGAACTGACCTTAATAAATATTGGGCAGCAAAGATGCAGTAATTTAACAAGTGTCTGTGTGTGCACATCCACTATTCAATTAGAACTGTTAATATTGAATTCTGTGTATTGGGAGTATTTAGAGGAGTCTAAAAGGAACCTGCCAGGAAGAATGGAGCCACTTGAAGCCACCCAGTACTGGGCTCTGTCTATGAACTCCATGGTTATTGGACTCTACTCCAAGAACCGTCTCTCACCTTCACCACTGTAATCAGTCTAGTGCTCAAAGCTTACTGCAGACCCTCCCATGACTATCATTCATTAAAACATAGGTGGGCACATAGGTATGTCTGCAGGCAGGTTTTTCTGTCTCTCCTACCAGCTCCCAAGTCATGACACAGAGACTCATTGTTTTACATCATGAAAGCTCAGCAGATAGCTTAGGCTTGTTTCTAACTAGCTCTTATAACTTCAATTAACCCATTTCTATTAATTTGCTTTCTGCCTTGTGGCTTTATTGCCTTTATTCTGCACTGCCCATGTTGTTTTCTCTTTGTCTGTCTGGCAGCTCCTTGCAACTCTGCCCTTCTTCCCAGTGTCCTCTCTGCCCTGAAAATTCTGGCTAGCTATTGGCTATTCAGCTTTTTATTAAACCAATCTGATTGACAAATCTTGACAGTGTACACAAAGATTATTCCACAACATATGTGGAATATAGGACATTTACTTGATTGATGTGGGAGGACCCAGCCCACCATGGCAGTACCACTCCTGGACAGATGGTTCTGGATTGTGTAAGAAAGCAGGCTGAGTAAACCATGGAAGGCAAGCCAGTAGACAGCTTTCTTCCATGGTCTCTCCTTCAGTTCCTGCCTCCAGGTTCCTGGCTGTGATGGACCTGGAACTGTAAGCTAAGGAAACCCTTTCCTTCCATGTTGCTTTTGGTCACGGCATTTATCAAAGCAATAGAAAACAAGCCAGGGCAGAAACTGGTACCAGGGTATGCCCTAGGCATGGGGTATGCCTACACCGAGGGTGGGGCCTGGTGATAGGTGAGGTCCAGGCAGGGGTGTGTCCTAAACCTGGGATGGGCCCAGTCAGGGGTGGAGTCTCAGCATGAATGGGACCTAGGCAGGAATAAGCTTTGGCCTGGCAGAACCTAGGCCAGGCAAAAGCCCTGGATAAATCTTAGGGGGTGTAATAGATGAAGTGCTACTGCTAAACTCTATGCATATGCCCATAAAACTTAAGGTAAGCAATACCTTGAATATAGCCTGAATGATGGATTTGTGTTGCCTCTGTGCCCAGTGCAGTGGTTACCCATTTGTTCTCACGTGCTCAGTGCCTGTGGCCCTGCTGCTCCTTACCTGCAAACTTCGAATGTCACAAATGACTTTAACACAAGGTGGATAAGGAGCCATGCTTTAACCACAGCAGGACTTTCCAGCCAACGTTGCTCATTTACTTAGGTAATGAAGCCCCACAGCATGCAGTTTTAAAACGGTAACACTGGTCTCAAAATGATAGCTAATGTAGGATATGACAAACAATGTGTCGCCAGCTCCATGTATCACTGCACCCTGGGCACATTCTTGCCTGAGATCAATTCTCTGATAAATGGACCGAGAGAGATATGCTAGTTCCAGAAACACAAGGGGGCTATTTCAGATGTTTAGAATTCTTTAAAACTGTTCTACTGGGCCTTAGAAACCAATGACACAAGACACAACTGTTTTACACACACACACACACACACACACACACACATACACACACACACACACACACACACCAACTTAGTATTACTGGAAAAAAGACAGAATGTCAATGTGAGTTATTTCTTTTTTCATTTTGATGACTAACATCATTTTCTACTTTTAAAATAAGCCTGTTAGTTTGCAATAACCTGGGTCAAAAAAATCACACTCTGTTGATAAGCTGTCGTGGTGGCCTCAACATGTACAGGAACTCTTGTGCCCCTCTTCCCTGAATTTTGAACCCATGAACAAATGTGGCAAAAAAGGAACACAGACAACAGGCTGAGCATCCCTTACCAAATGCTTGGGATCCAGAGTGTTTGAGGTCCCAGACGTCTTAGATTTGGAATATCTGCCTGTGCACAGACACCCGAGGGATGAGACTTCCCTTGGGCTGTAGCTTGGAGGTAATCATTTATTTTAGAATGGGTTTCATGAGCTTGCGTTGTGACTGCAGCCCATCACATGGGGTCAGGGTTGGAACTTTCTACTCTCGATGGTTAAGCCAATCCTCAAAAACTCAGAATTCTGGGATTAGGGATGCTCAGCCTCTTGGCTGGACTGGCTGTTTAATTTGGCTGATTCCACTCCTTGTATTTTGTTCTGATGCATCTCTGGGCTTTGTTTAGGGCCGGAAGGAGCTCTTTTTGAACACTCAGTGGAGACACCCCTCGTCAGAGCTGACCCATTTGAAGACCTTAGGTAAGGAGTTTGCTTCCAACATAAACACACTTTCTCATGGCAAACACCGAGGTGTGCCTGCAGACGGATGCTCAGTGTCCCCGTATCACTTCTTTACTTTCAAGGCTTTCAGCACATAACTAACTGGTTATTACTTATTAGAACCTGAGGCAAGTCCAAAGACCTGTTGGGTCTAAACTTTGTTGTGGTTTCATGGTTCTTCCTCTTGTCTCCACTGCCTCTGTTCAGGCTCCGTAGGACAGTAGGGGTCTACTCATCACACTCAGTCAGAAGGACACTGCTCTTGGGACACTGTTGAAAATGTTCTGCTGCTTCTGCATCAGCCATGGGATGACGGGTGTGTGCTCAGGGCACCCATGGGTAGGGCTGTGTCTGGCAGTCCTCTACCTCACAGGCCTCCCCGACTTGAGCATCTACTACCCCTTTCTACCCCAGGCTTTTGAACAAACTCTTCCCTCTGAGGGGGGTACCTTCTGTGACATTATCCGTCCCTACCCACCTAAAACAAGCCAAAGCCTCATGGAAGAAGACAGTGCCCTACATAGACTTTGAAACTGGAAATCAGCATTCTTGAAAGTGTCCATATACTCAAGTAGTAAGTGCCCTCCTCCGTGTGTGTGTGTGTGTGTGTGTGTGTGTGTGTGTGTGTACTGTTCATTGAGGAAAGAATGTTATAAATGCAAGCACAGGATAAAGTCATATTTGCAAAAAAATGTTAGAAAGCTTTGGTATCTATGGTAAAAATTCACATTGTGTATAATTTACCCTCTCAGCCATTTTTAATGTGCAGCTCAGTGGTGTTAAGTACTTTTTGAACCATTGCCACAGTCCATCTCCAAAGCCTTTTTCTTCTTTGAACTGGAATTCCATCCCCCTTAAGTAGGTCTTCATCCTCCCCTCCCCACCTCAGCCCTGGCATCCACCACACTACTTTCTACTTCAGTGGACATGACTGTCCTACGCACCTCATGTAAGAGGAATGTACTGTGATTCTCCTGTTGTGACTGTTTCCCTGGGTATAAGGCCCTTAGCCCTTGATGGATTTGTGCATGATGACTGAATAGTTTTGTACATAAGTTTCCTCTTAGGGGAGTCTATTTGTAATGGCTGTTGGCTATCATGTATCCACTGTTAATTCCACTAATACTTTTTATGCCAAAGGCCAAATAAAATTATTGAAATAAGTGGTCTATTATAGTAAGGATGTAGAATGTCCCCCACAGGTCCAAGTATCTCTGTGGTGTGCTGACAGGTTCCTTTGGGTATATATATACTCCGGCATGGTATAGCTGGGTCATGTGGTCACTCTACTTTCAGGAACCTCCATACTAATTTCCGGTGACTGGACTATTTTACATTCCTGCCAGCACTGTATGTGTTTTCCTCTTTCTGTGTATCTTCACCATAGTTTTCTTTTCTTTTTCCCCCACAAGGTCTGATCATTTATTTGTTGCTATTTAAGACTTGCATTTTTGACTGGACTCAGACGTAGAAGCTCTCAGCAAGGACAGTCCAGGTCTTTTGGCAACCTGTTCCTGGAGCATATCTCTGGCTTCCTTCATTTTCTTGGTCAAAAGTTTAGCATATTCTGCAGTCCCCTCTTCATTTTTCTTAGTGTGTTGTTTCTTCAGAGCAACATGTGGGCACCTGTGTTGCAGGACATGTAGAGTACAAAGACACTGAGTCTTGGGTGCCTTGGTCTTGGACTTCTTACCTTCTTTATTTAAGGGCTTTCGGACAACATGTCGGCAGACATCATCATCTTAAGAGAGATCGAAAAGTTTTCAGATTCTGCTATCTCTTTTTGGGCCTCAACTGCTGGTGTCCCGGGAGGAGATATTCAGCTTCATCTTGGCACAGTGGACCACCTAGGAAGCACCATGGAAAGGGGACTTTGTTTTCCTTGATCACTGTTCTGGTTGGGATCATATGTAGTCATGATGCTATTTTAATTTGCATTTCTCTTTGGGTGTTGCCTTAGTTTCTTTTCTTGTTTCTGTGATAGACTATCCAGACAAAATCAGCTCAGGGAAGAATAGGTTTATTTCAGCTCATAGTTTGGGAAGTCGGGGTCACAGATGCCTCTGATTGCACCCACCCACAATTAAGAAGTGGAGAGGAACAGATGCCTTTGCTCAGCTTTCTTGATTCTTTTTGTACTGCCTAGGATTCACCCCAAGAAATGATGTCACGCTCAGTGAGCAGGTCTCCCCACCTCAATTAACCTAATCAAGATAATCCCACAGTCATGCTCACAATGGCAAACAGACAGACAGATAGACCTGCACCACCTTCCCCCTGACCCCCAAACAATTCTTCTTACTGGATAAGAAAGTAGGTGCGTGGGCTAGAGAGACGGCTCAGCGGTTAAGAGCACTGCTGCTCTTTCAAAGGACCTGGGTTCGATTCCCAGTACCTACATGCTAGCTCACAACTGTCTGTAATCCCAGTCCTAGGGGATCTGATGCTCTCTTCTACCTCTGAGGACACTGCACTAATATATGTGTACTCATAATCATGAACACACACACTCACAATTTACAATAAAAACATCTTTAAAGATATCATTCATTGTGGAACATTTGGTTTTCTTTCTCTTTGTTTTTAAGACTTTTCATTCATCTCACTGATCTGTATGATGTGGGGGTGGGTATCTCTTTAACGTAGGTGGGGATATTGGTGACTGACTGGGACCAGCAGGTCATTCTTGGGTGACAGGACCCTAAGGCGGCTGGCCAGAGATGAGAAAATAAAGAATATAGAAAAGTTGGGACCAGGAAATACTGCATACACTGATGGTTTATGCCAAGCAAGTTCATGAGAAGTGCAACCCCTTATATACAGTTGGCAGGAAGGTGTGGGTGGGACAGGGAGCAGAAAGCTGTCATAGGATGGGATGAGGTCAGCAGCAAGCTAATCAAGCAGGGTTGCACAAGGGGAACACATAGGATCTCAAGAATGTCACAGGTGGAGCACACAGCAGCCTGGAATTGATAACTCCGGTTTCTTCAGGGAGAAAGGCCAAGTTCCCAGGAACGGAAACTTTAACTCCTTAGAGACCCTGGCCCCAGCCCCAGAGCAGACCTTGGCAAGCCTGCCCCTTGGCAAAGACACAGAACTAGGTTCCCTTCATCTTTCATGGGGGCTCTGAGAACACCTGGGATCTGCCTTGATCTCAGCGGGAGACCTTCTTCAGTTCCAGGGGCCCTGCTCCTTTGGTGATTCTGGAGAATCCAGAGCCCCTGGTTCTCAGTGTGTGCCATCCTTGTTCTCTGGAGGTGCTGAGTCCTTTGCTTCTGCCCTTGGACTCCTTGGGAGATCGGGAATAGGATTCTGTGCGTCAGCAAACGTGGATGGAAAAAGCATCCTTCATTTTCATGGATCTTCAGCAGGAGTTCCACATGCCCTTTAGGTAGGAATTACAGCCACAATCCTCAGTGGCCTCACCAATCGGAGTTACAGGTATTTCATTTGAAAATTGTGGCGGGTGTCTCAATATACTGCCTGGCCTCTGCATTAGAATTTTAATTCTCACAAACCCACTGCTGAACGTTACCAAATGCATAGCTCAGTGAGCTCTCAAATCACCGTGTCATGATTTTGAAAATCTCATTCTTGCACTTGAAAGTTTGCAAAGTCCTCTGCAATTCTGTTTTATTTTATGTATGGAAAGTATTAAATCCGTGGACTTCACTAGAATGCCGAAGACTCCATGCCGCACTGGCAGCATTGCAGAGCCTTCCTCTGAAGCCACCCCACTCCTCACCCCACCCCACCCTGCCCTGCCTCCCTGACATTTTAATGTTTTGGAACATGCCTTATCTGCATTTAGTAACCAATCTGAGGGAACAGACCCATCTTCACCTCTTCACTAAGGCTGTCAAGGTCACACGGGATTTGCCTGAAATGCAGCAGGCCGATAGGAGCTGCTTCCGGGTTTCTCCTTCCAGACAAGAAAAATGCAGGTCACAGCAGAGCACCAGCGACCCAGATGCATGGACAAGCAGAGAGAGCAAGCAGGAGAAGATTCACCAGCGCTCACACAAATGAAACCAAACCTAATTAGACCAATCAGCTCCATAGATGTCCTTTAGGGGTATGCTCACATTCAAAGCAAGATTTCAACATATGCAGGACTCGGGTTTTACATGTTCTGATATCTGAACAAAAGTGAAATTTTGTCTTGTGTTATCCACAGTGATGGGGAGGGCAGGGTGCTGAAAAGGGGCAATGGGAGATGAGTATGATCAGAGCACATCTAAGTGTGCAAAATGTCATCACAAAACCCACTACTTTGTGCAATTAAGACGTGCTAATTAAATGTAGGAATAAAAAAAAACTGACAGAAATTTCCAATCTAACATGTATCCATCTGATTTAAAAGTCTCTCCAGGGCTGGGGAAAAGGTTCAAAGGTCAAGTGCTTGCTCACTGTGCATGAGGTCCTGGGTTTCACCCCAGCACTGAAAAAACACCACCAAATCCGTTCCTAGGGCCTTTCTAAAGCTATGCCACACCTTCCTAGCCCTCCGGTGGTCAGTGCTACCCCACAGCTGGCACCGTCCCTGAAGGGCACAGCTTTCCCTGCCTGCTGTCCCTCTGACTGGTCTGAGTTGAGAGGTTTCTGTGAAATCAGGTTTGTAGCTGTGCAGCTGGACTGTCCATCAACAACTGCATTGTGCCCCCTGGTGGAATCCATCCTTTTCCAGGTGGAGGCAAGCAAGACATACTTTCTGGCACATATATTTATGGTTTGTTCTTTCATTTGGTCCAACCCCAGGAGAGCCTGATCCACCATACTGAAGCCAAGTCAGGTGGGACCAGCAGGAATCCTGTCTCCTGACTTCATCACTTCAGCGTTTTTGAAAAAAATAATCTTCCCAGTTACCCTCAGACCTGGCTGAACTTAAAGAGACTTTGAAAGGGGAGGCTGGGGAGACAGCTGTCAGTAAAGCGCTTGCCAGGAGGCAAGACAACTTGAGTTCAATCCCTAAAACTGCATAAAAGAATCGGGCACAGTGGCCTGTGTGCCTGTAACCGCGGTGATGAGGAACATCCGAGGCATCCTGGCCACCCAGCCTCCCCAATCAGTGAGCTCCAGACCAATGAGAGGCCATGTCTCAGAAAAATGAAAAGTGAACTGTTCCTAAGGACCAACGTCAAAGGTTGTTGGCTGGTCACCACCTACACATGCACACATGCTACCTACTGTGTGTTAAGAGTGTGCCATCATGAGAGCATACGCATGTGCAGGTGCACACACACACACACACACACACACACACACACATCCACACTAAACAAACAAATAAGCAATTTCAAAAGATTTTATTTTTTAAGAAGTGAAAGCTAGGCCAAACATTTTCTGCTCTCATGGGAACACATAGCAAATATTTGTCCTTAAACCTGTCTCCCTTTCCTTTCCCTGTGCGTTTGTCCATTAACTAAATATTATCATTTTTTAAGCTGTTCACCAACGGCAGTTCCTTCTGCAGGGCCGTCTACACAAGATTACAGCCGTCTGCCACTGTACCCGTGGACAGAGCACACTAAGTTCATAGGCTGTCACTAGTGGGATGCTCATTTCTCTGCTACTCACTGTGTAGGTTAGTTATTGTTAACTTGACACCAACTAGAGTCACCTGGGAAGAAGGACCCTCAATGGAGGAACTGCCTTCATCGGACAGACCTGTGAACAGTTTTGTAGGCCATTTTCTTGATTGATGATTGATTCAGGAAGACCCAGTCCACTGTGGGCATGCCATCCCTGGGCAGATGGCCTTGGGCTATGCAAGAAGGCAGGCTGAGCAAGCCATGGAGAGCGAGCCAGTGAGCAGCCTTTCTTCATGGGCTCTGCTTGAGTCCCTGCCTTGAGTTCCTGCCCTGGCTTCCCTCAGTGATAGACTGTAAGCTGAAATAAACCATTCCTTCCCCTAGTTGCTTGTGGTCAGTGTTTCATCACAGCTATAGAGAACAAGCTAGAGCACTCATTATTTCCGGATGTATGAGTATAGAGCACGTCAACATTCATGAGTGACATCAAATTTCTTGGAGAGTCTGCATCCCTTGTTAGCTACCCTTTCTATATTAAGCCACGTGCTGAAGGTTTGTGTGGTAGTTTATTTTCCTCCTTCAGTCTGTTGGTCCTCCCTGGCCCAGACTGCTCACCTGGAGCCATCCTTCCACCTCAGGCTTCTGAGAAGCTTGGGCTCAGAAGCCTCTTAACTGCTGTGCCCCGCTCAAGGGTGGCTTTTAACATTTTTTTCCTCATTTCAGGTTAGAATCCCCAACCCGGAGTCTAAGCATGGACGCCCCGAGGGGGGTTCACATTAAAGCTCCCACTGGGAAAATGGAGGCCCTTTCTCAAATGGACATCGTCTTGCAGAGTAGTGATGGACTGGTGAGTACAGTGATGGAGTTCTTACTGTATGTGCTGGGGAGGCACCTGAGTGCTGCATCCACCAGGGCATCAGGATTTGAGCCTTCTGCTGGCTTGTACTGAAACATGATGAAAGGCACAGCATGGCCATGTGGGAAGGACTGAGTTCAGTTAGGACTGGGGAAGGGCACAGAAGATTAGATTCACTCCATAGTGAGCTTACTTTCGTACACTGGCCTCTGCAGCACCAAGTCACTCATTATTTTATGCTGTGAAAAAGTGCTGCAGACTTTCGGGACATGCAGACACCAATTTGTTGCTGGAGTTTTTTTCCAGTCCCGCCCGGGCCCACAGTCACTCAGACCCAAATAAACACACAGACGCTTATATTATTTAAACTGTTTGGCCTAATGGCTTAGACTTCTTGTTATCTAGTTCTTATATCTTAAATTAACCCATTTCTATTAATCTATAAGTTGCCACATGGCTCATGGCTTACCGGTATTTTACACCTTGCTTCTCATGGCGGCGGCTGGCGGCATCTCTTGACTCAGCCCTCCTGTTCCCAGAATCCTCCTCTCCCTTTGTCCTACCTATACTTCCTGCCTGGCTACTGGCTAATTGGCACTTTATTTATTAACCAATCAGAGCAACACATTCACAGCATACAGAAAGACATCCCCAGCACCAATTTTTGCATTTCCTGGTGACTCAGTGTTTCAGAGCATGGCTATGATTGGGGATATGCACAAATGACAACTGTCCCCTGCTGTTGCCCAGAGCACTATGCTTGCTTGCACAGAATTTAGTGCAAAATAAAATGAACGGAGAAAAACAAGTATTTTTCCAAAGGTCAGCTACAGTAAGGTTCCTTTCTGGGGCTCAAGTCCAGAATGACAGTATAGCAGATCCACCCTACACCATGATTTGTAGAACTTTCTTTATTAATAATAGAAGGCGAAAGCTCAGCTTCAGTCAGTGGGGAAACCAGGCATTCCAGGCTACCTAACGAGTCCACAGTGAGGTGACAGGTTGGAGCAGAAGCTGACTGTAGTCATTAGAGTGCATATTGCACAGATGGGGTGCTTGCTTCTATGTTCAAACAATGCATAGGTTCAGGAAGTCTCTTTACCAGCCCTGTCATAATGTCCTTTTGATGTGTAGCTAGAGCTGTGTGCTCTTGTGCTCCTGCTTCCTGGGTGTGTGTGTGTGTGGAGTGTTGTCCTAAGTCACTAGCACAGTCAGAGTACATGGTTAGGTGCTCCCTCCCCAGCTCTGGCCCAGGCTTACCCCAGGGACAGCCAGCAGAAACTGTAAAACACAGTACAAGGAGCGCAGGGCACAGGACAACCCACAAGCCTGGGCCCCGTGGGTCACCGGTCCTCCAGTTCAAATAGGGATTTGAGTTTTGGAAAGTTTGCCGGCCCTCTGTGCCTGTCTCCTCATTAGACAAATGGGGGAACTGTGTGCTTAATCGTGTCTTGTGGTCTGAAGGCACTAGTGTGGCATTTTGAAATGACGTTCATTTAAGAGGAACAGGAAAATGTAGTTAGGATGCACCTAAAGACAGTCATGAGAAGCCACTCTGGGCATATGGACAGAAGCCAGTCAACGATCACCCACAGGGAAGACATGAAAGTCTTCTACAAACTGAAACTTAGGAGCTTATGAGACCCAGAGCTGGCAAAGTCAGAGATGAAGTCAGGGATTTTGAAATCTTAATATGGAGACACGGTGTCACCACACACTGCACAAGGCTTCAGTTACTATGGAGACACGGTATCACCACACACTGCACAAGGCTTCAGTTACTATGGAGACACAGTGTCACCACACACTGCACAAGGCTTCAGTTACTATGGAGACACGGTGTCACCACACACTACATAAAGGTTCAGTTTTTTTTTTTTTTTTTTTTTTTTTGGTTTTCCGAGACAGGGTTTCTTTTGTGTAGCTTTGCGCCTTTCCTGGATCTCACTTGGTAGCCCAGGCTGGCCTCGAACTCACAGAGATCCGCCTGCCTCTGCCTCCCGAGTGCTGGGATTAAAGGCGTGCGCCACCACCGCCCGGCAAGGTTCAGTTTTTAAATGGTCATATTTCCTTCTGTGAATCAGGCAGCATTTTTTGCAGGCAGCACACAGTGGGACTGCTAATTCCAGTTGCTGTTCCCCATGAGTAGGAGCCGGACAGAGGGAGGACAGATGTCTGGACTGCAGCCTAACATGGCAAACAGAGAAACAGTGTGGGCTGTCAGTGGAGGAAAAGAAACAACTGGACAAATTAACCTCCTAACTACAAGACAGGAGAGGGCAGAGAGGCCGGGATAACGGCCTCCCGGGAAGAGCAAGCCCTCCAAGATCCCCTGGCATGGCCCGGTGGCCGCTGGGATGCCTCTGCTCTGCTGTTCTGCAAGGCCACACAGTGCAAGGCGTCTATCATGCAGCTAGCAGTGCTCTGACAGCCCATTAGGAGACGGGAATTCATGGACGAGAGCTATAGGAATCAAAGAGAGCGCTAAGCTGGCTGACAATGAAGACACTATGCCAACCTACAAAGCCCTGAAACTTCTTTTTAACAAGTGAGTGTGGGGAGGAAGGGGCAAGCTGCTCAGGGCGACTGTTCTCATGTCCTCAGCAGAGTGGTTCCCCTGCCCCATCAATGGCTCTTTCTTAGGCTCCTATTTAACGAACCCGGTGGTTTCCATGGTGCTTGCCCTGGCTTCAGTCTTCAGGTCTACTGCATTCAGCACTTGGTAGAAGACAGAAAGGTTTCAAACAATGGTAAGAGTTTAGGGAAATGGTTGACAGCTAGTAAGGTGAATCCAGTGGTCTCTCCTAGGAGAACAACTCACAGATAAAGTCAGGATAAAGTCGGACATCCACAAGCAAAAATAAAGATGATCCCATTTCTGTGGACTGTTTGTTATCCCAATGGGAAGGAGACGATTTAGCATAAGCTCCATGAGATCACAGTATGAATTAGTATAACAATTCTGTCAGTTTTGTCAGATAAGTTCAAAAGCCATTTTTTTTTAAGGAGTTGGTTGTAGTTGGTTGTTTTTACTCTTTGCTCTTGGGGGCCCTCCACCCAGCTCCCAAATAAATACATGGAATCTTATTCTTACTTATGAATGCCCGGCCTTAATTTGGCTTGTTTCTAGCCAGCTTTTCTTAAATTATCCCACCTGCCTTTTGGTTCTGGGCTTTTATCTTTATCTATTCTATATACCTTTCTTTACTTCTTACTCTGTGACTGGCTATATAGCTGGGTGGCTGGCCTCTAATGTCCTCCTCCTCCTCCTCCTCCTCCTCTCACTCCTCATCTTCTCTTCCCAGATTTCTCCTCTTATTTATTCTCTTCATCTGCCAGCCCTGCACATCCTTTCTCCTGCCCAGCTATTGGCCATTCAGCTCTTTATTAGACCATCAGGTGTTTTAGACATAGTATCACAGCTTTACAGAGTTATGCAACATACAAGAATGCAACACATCTTTGCATCATTAAACAATTATTCCACAACATCAACGAGTATATCTTCAATTATATTCCACAACAGGAGGGAAGCGACCCAGAATTGAAAATCAATGTAGTTTGCTGAACCAATTGTAAAACAACCCGTCAGTTTTCCCAGCTGGGAAGTAGAAGAAAATATGGCCTCTCTCCACATTGGAGGAGCATGTCAGCCCAGCCTGCACAAAGAATGAAGAGGTCATTTTGAGAGGACTCAAGTACAGGCAGGACCCAGCTGCTCGGTACCCAGCCTGCTTTCAACGGGAGGAAACTATCTTTCTTAGAATACGCTGGGAATTTCCCTTGGTGAGGTCTGTTCCTCCTTCCTCATGTCTCACTTTCTCCCAAACAGCTGGTGCTTGATGCTGAAACTGTGGCTTTGCCCAAGCTGAAGCAGGGGACACCAGGTCCCTCTGGCAGCTCTACGGGGTCCTTTGAGATTTGTGTGTGTCCTGATGGGAAGCTGTACCTGTCTACGGCTGGGGAGGCCACCACCTGCGAGGAACAGAGCCACGTCTGTCTCTGACCGCTACCTCTTCTGCAGAGCATGAAGTCATCTTGATGAGCCGAGAGCTGTGGCCTCAGCCTTCGTGTCCAGGGCAGCTGGATGGGACCTGGAGGCTCATTGTTAAAGCACTTAGATGCATGAAGGGGATGGGGGTGTGTGCCGACAGAACTGTTGGGCCCAAACTGCCTGGTTTCAGAATGGCACAAAGAAATGTCAAGAACTTACTCACTGGATTTTCATCTTTCTAGCCTCCCTCCATGTCTTCCATGTTGAACTGCTGTCTGGAAGCAGCAGTTTATAGTGCTCAGCTATCTCTTCACATACATACAGCTGGCTGGTGGATTCTAAAGTGCCCCAACTCTGCCCAGCCCTTCCTTAACCTTAAACCTCAAGTGCTCCCTTCAGCCAAGTATAGTGTGGGAGGTTTTACCAAGAGATCTCCAGGGTTTGAAGGGAATTTGAGGTTGATGGATTTTCAATAGATAGTTAAGGAAAGACACCACACAAAATTAGTCATGCTTTTTATATACATACCTGTGAGCAATAAAAATGACATTTTTTTTTCAGACCAGAGTTTAAAAGTGTCTTACTTTCTTTAATCTCACAACTCTTCAGGGTAGGTATTAATTATCCTCAAATTGTTTGTGACAAAGACGAAGGCCAGTCAGTCATAAGGTAACTTATAAGTCCCAGGGTCCTAGGTAACTACTGAGATTAACTCAAAATGTGACCCTAAATTTGTATGGCCATTTTCACTTGGAGAACTGATATACTCACTCCACCCAAAACACCAACTAGGGCAGCTGTATGCATAGATGTTAATTTGACAGATTTAGAAGGTGCCAAGGGCTTTTGTCTCCAGGATCAATGGGAGTGGTGAGCCTCTGCCTTCCGGGTCTAGTGCTGACTTCCACAAACAGGGGAGGCTGGACGCAGCAGCATGGGAGCCATCATGCAACTTCTACAAAGGAGGCTGGGCACAGCAGCATGGAAGCAGTCATGCAGTGTGTGAATGCATACAGTGCCCATTGCTGCATAGGTTGATAAAAACAAAAAACACAGTACATCCCTAGGTTTTTGTGGAGGCCATTCACTGACAATGACAATGTCCATCATGGGACCTGAGAAATGGCTCAGTGGTTAAAAGCACACACTCCTCTTGCAGAGGACCAAGTTTATAGAAAGCGGTTCACAACTGCCTGTGACTGCAGGTCCAGGGGTACCTGCCACCTCTGGCCCCCACCAGCACCCACTCACATGCTCATACTTCAACACAGACACATCCAAGTACATATAATTTAAAAAGTGTTAAGGTCTTTTTAAAATGTCCACCATTAAAAAAAAAAAAAAAAAAAAAAACCAACCCAAGGTGACAGAAGTTGCTTGCTTGTTTTTAACAGTCTGAGAAGAATCTTTGACAGTTTAAGCTGGACTGAGACCAGCTGTCCTGAGCTTCCTGACCACAGATCTGTAACACTAACACAGGGCAAATGTGCCTTCTCATCTCAGAGTAGGAGAAAGAAGAAAACCGAACTCTTTTTACTGCTGTTTTAATAAGGTGTTCATCTAATGCTCTCTTCCAAATCCCTTTTTAAGGGCTAGCATATATCACACAGGAAACATCAAAGTAAAAAGACAGTGCTTCCTAGGAAGTTGGGAGCAAACACCTGCGTGCACAGTGCTCCTGGATCACGGGGGTGGGCATTTTCATTTGGGTTAAATCTTGAGTTGTTGTTTTTTTAAATCTCTGATTTCTGTGGCATATCTCTTGTCAAGGCCAATCAGTCAGTTGTTCTGTTGTTATTTACTCTGCTGTCCCATGTCCCATGCTTGTGCCTAACCAATGTCTCCAAGCCCACATGACCTAATTTATAAGTGAACTTTTCCCTATACAAGTCCACAAAGGCTCCAGTGGTAAAGTGAGGTAGAAGAGAAAGCAAGAGGATGGAAGATAGATCTGGGGAGATGGCTCAGAGGACTGGACTCCAGATTCCCAGAACTCACTAAATGACAGGTGGATGTGGCCATCCACCTGTAACACCAGCCTTAGAATGCAGAGGTGGAATGCCCAGAAGCCGGCTAGTGAGACTAGCCCTACCAGCGAGCTCTGGGGGTTAACTGAGAGACCCTGCCTCAAAAAATACAACGGCAGAACAATCAAGGAAGATTCTTGACATTAAAACCTCCAGCCTCTACAGGCAGATGCACAGGTACTTGTCTACACACACACACACACACACACACACACACACACACACACACACACACACAATAAAAGGTATGAATAAAATGTTGAATTTTTTGTGTGCCTTGGCTTTGTAGACTCATTGGAAGATCCTGTGCATAGAGTCCATTCTCCAGAGTGATAAGTACTTTATCCTTTGTTAGGATAAAAAAAAAATTAGATAGACCCTAATATAAAATTATAGATACATGTAATTTACAAATTTCTCACATTCAAGAACATACCTATGCTTATAAGGCCTAATACTTGCTCCTGGGTTTGTTTCTTTTTTTTCAACTTGACACAAGATAGCATTACTTTAGAAGAAAGTATCAGACCTGAGAAAATTCTTTCATAAGACTGGCCTGGGAGCAGAAAGATTGTAAGTGCCAGAGATCAGGAGTTTGCTATGAGACTGAAAGAAAGTATGAGTTTGAGAAAGCAAGGAGGGGTATTGTGAGGGTTCCTAGGGAGGAGAGGGAAGGGAGAAATGATGTAATTATAATCTCAAAAGTAAAAGAAAAAATACTGGCTTGTAGCAAGCCTGTAGGGCATTTTTACATTAGTGGCTGATATGGGAGGTCTCAGGCCATCATGGGTGTTGCTCTTCCTTTTATTTACCAGTGGTCCTAGGTTGTAAGAAAGAAATCTGAGAAGCTATGGAAGGCAAACCAATAAGCAGTATTCCTCCATGGTCTCTGCATCAGCTCCTGCTTCCGGGTTCCTGCCTTGAGTTCCTGCCCTGACTTCCCTTCATGATAGGTTATGATGGGGAAATGTAAACTGAAATAAACCTTTTCCTCCACGAATTGCTTTTAGTCATGGTGTTTCATCACTACATTAGAAACTGGGACAGAAATTGGTACCAGAAAGTGGGCTATTTTTGTGATAGGCCAGACATGTGTTCTGGGAAGAGACGTGAAAGGACTCTGGAATTTAGAACTGGAAAAGCCTCTGAGTGCTCAGAGCTTAATGAGCTGCGGTGGGAACTTGGAAGCTGACACTGAGCGCAGTGCAGACGATGAAGCGCACAAGCAGGCCTGGCTTGTGAGGCTTCAGAGGGAGCCTGAGAGGCCCTTAAAGACCCTATCAGGGATGACCATGTGATTTTTAAATTAAGAACCACTAAAATGAAAACTGCTTTGCTGGGACAATTGATACTGGTCATCTGGGACTGAAGAATCAGCTGTGACTAAGAAGAGACCAGCATCACTGAGGCAAAATCTGGAAGAACCTTGCTCTGCTCCAGAACACAGCTTCTGTGTGTGCTAACACTGAGGAAACATTTCCTGGAAGATTTTGTGTCAAGTGTACCTCTCTGTCTGTCTCTGTTTCTATTTCTGTCTCTGCCTCTGTCTCTCTAAACCAAGGCCAGCAAACAGAGGCTGTGATCCAGAGGGGGCCAGGCTGTACCTGTGCTGGCAGCTGAACTTGGTAATGGGTAAGAGTCTCCCAGGTCTCTTCTCCAAGGCATGAGGAGGATACAGAGAACAGATGTGGCTTGGTACCAGGAGAGGCCATTGGTGAAGGTGCATCCTCGATTGCAGTAGAAGTCTTAGTATTACAGGGGTCATAGAGAGAAGCTGAGGTTTGGCAATATGTGGCAGGGGCAGGGTCCCTGAGGAGAGCCCAGCAGAGGCTACTGATAAAGGTACAGTTCAATTGCAGCAGAGACCCCAGAATTTTGGAGATGCCAGTACCATGAGACAGCCACCAAGGACAGCAGTATATGTGGAGTGGAGCCAGGCTGAGCCTAGAAGACAAGTCACATGTGCTGTGGATGGCAGAGCCGAGAAGATGGTTATACAGGCAGTGGTTTTACAACCCAATGAACACAACAGAATTCAGGCTCTACCTCCCATAGCATCCTGTGTAACAGGCACTATGGAGGTTTGAATAAGAATGGCCCCCATAGGCTCATACATTTGAATGCTTGGTCATCAGAGTGTGGCACTACCTGAGAGGGATTAGGAAGTGTGGCCTTGCTAGAGGACGTGTGTCTCCAGGGGTGGGCTCTGGGGCCTCAAATGCCCAAGCTAGGCCCAGTGGCTCTTTTCCTGCTTCCTGTGGATACAGATGTAGAATTCAGGTACTTCTTCTGTATCATGTCTGCCTGCATGCTGCCAACTTCCTGTCATGATGAGAATGGACTAAACCTCTGAAACTGTAAGCCAGCCCCAGTTAAATGTTTTCCTTTATAAGAGTGGCTATGGTCATGGTGTCTCTTCACAGCAATAGAACCCTAAGACAGAAGTCATTGACTAAGACAGTTTTCTGCAAGCTGCCAAGTTCTTATGATAGTGCAGAGCTGTGCTGGCTGAGTCCTCCTTCAAGTCACCCGTCGCTGTCTTAGGGAACAGCAAATGAAGGTAGAATGCCCGAAATATGGTTTTCAGTGTATCTGTTTTGTGTGGGTTTTGTCCCTTCCCTGACTTAAAATAACAGTGGGTCTAGACTGGCTTCAGTCACCCCCTACATGTTTTAAATTCACTATCTACACTCTTATAGCTTGGAACACAATGAACTTGGCATCAAGTATAAGCCAATAATTTAAACAGTGTGAGCACTGTGTATGAAAAGCACACTGTTAACAGAGTAGAGCACAAGTTCATTCCAGGCTTCTTAGAGGCTATGGCTTGTGGTATCCTCTTTTCCCTCACAGTCCACTGGCCACCAGTCCACAAGGACAAAGGGGCAGAAGGGGCAAAAAAGAGCTTTGTATGGACTGAACACGGGTGGAAATAGCCTTCCAGGAGATAGCTTCAGGGAGACAGCTCAACTTTATTCCAGAGTGAGGGGATATAAAAAGATGGGGACAGAGGCTGGGGTATCACCTAATTTGCATTAAACAGCAAGTTCCTATCAAGAGGCTCCTAGCTCATGTCTAATTTCCTTATGGGCATCATGGGGAAAGCTTCTGCAGGGACTGTGTCCAGGGTCACACTAGAGATAAGTCAGGCATCCAGGCCTAGAGACATTCTCCAGATAAGGTCAGGTAGAGCGCAGGAAGGCCCCCACCCAGGATGGAGAGTGCAGGAAGGCCCCCCCCACCGGGGGTGGAGAGAGTCCCCCAGTTGATGAGCTTGGAGAGCTGCCAGGCCATGGTAGACTGCAACCTCTAACCAGCAGGGCCTCCCAACCATGGCTTTGTCTTCAGAGGTAAGAGAGGGCATTTCCTGAACCCTGTTCCGCTATTCCCTACTTACACTCATGATCTTTATAAAAGTTAACTAATTTGGCTTAAGAAAGTATGCAGATTAGTTTTATCATGTTGCTAGGTAAATCATACCAGGCTTTGGCCTGACTGAGACAAACGGGCTGGAATGCCCTCACCATATCCTCAGATCTAACACAGGGGACGCCTACAATGTGCTCAGAGGGTCTGTGTGATAGCTAATCTTGGTTGTCAACTTGATTACATCTGGAAGCAACTAAAACCCAAGCAGCTGGATACACCATGGGGGATTTTTCTTGGCTTATTTGAGGCGGAAGACTCACCCTGAATTGTGATCATCTGTGATCAGAAGACCCACCCTGAATCTACCATATCTTCCGGTGGTAGCCCACATAAAAGGACATAGGAGGAAGCTTGTATTTTGTCTGCTTACCCTCACTCTCACTGGAATGCTCGTCTATCCTGACCCATTGTGTTAGAATCTACTTCTTTGGGATTCCAATGTGGACTGAAAACTGGCAGCTCTCTAGGACCCCCCAGGGACTCCAGTATCAGATTGGGACTGCTAAGACATGCAGTCTTAGGACTGAACAACTACTGGATCACTGGCCTTTCCATAGGAGATAGCCATTGTTGGACTGCTCAGACCACAGCCTGTAAGGCACTCTGATAAATCCCTAATATACAGGTATATATTAGTTCATTCTATCAGTTCTGTTCCTTGGAGAACCCTAATATACTTCTTTTAAATAAATGAAATATAACCTTAAGTCATGTTAAGACAAATGGGCAACAAGTTTAGAAATCAAAGTGTTGAGAAATTCTATCTGGGGAATGTGCCTCAGCTTCTACTCAGCCCTACCAGCCCTTAGGTGGACCACTGGATTCTAGACTTCTGCCCAGTTACCAGGCACTGCCAATCAGTGAATCTCCTCACATACACCCTACTGGTTCTGACTAACACACGACAACTAAAACCTAGCATGACTTCCATTTTCTCCTGGAACTAGAGCTGTATTATGGGGTTGTATAAGATTTCAAGAGCACAGCTTACCAGCGGTGTTGAAGGAATAAACGTCATCCATCCCCAAGTCAACTAAACATCTTACTGGAATAATTCTTAGGCTCAACATGCTTGCTCTCCTGTCTGCTGTACTGACTGCAGTGCACAGACTTGCCTGGTACAGCCAGGACCCCCATCCTTGCTGGGTGCCCTGTCTAACCCCCAGAGAAGGCCTTACTTCTACCCCATCTTAACCAAGAACTACTCAGGAGCACCTGCTTCAGGCATCCAGTTTCCATTATCATACAGAAAAAAGAAAAGAAAGAAAAGGAAAAGAAGCAAATAGGTATTTAAAAGCTTAAGCTAGTAAAATACACAATTTTATTCGGGGCAGAAATTCTTTATTCTCAAACTCTAAAAATATCCAGGGGGAAAGACTTTTCAAATATGCTTGCTGCTGCTGTCAAGTTAGTGTTGAAAGCTGATCTCAATTCTGCAAGGCTATTTATGAAGACTTCGTAGTCAAGTTAGGTTGGATATTCACAGGCTTACTGCAGAGGACATGCAGGTCAAACCCCATGAAGATGTTTCACTAAAAGCATACATGATCTCACAGACCTAGAAAGATGGCTCAGAAGTTAAGAGACCTGGCTGCTCTTCTAGAAGACCCGGGTTCAATTCCCAGTACCCACATGGTGGCTCATAACCACCTATAACTCCAGTTCCATGGGATCCTATTATTCTGGCCTGCATGGGCACTGCACATACATACGTGGTGCACAAACAGACATGCAAGTAAAACACCCAGACACATAAAATAGTAAAATAAATAAATTAAAAATAAATCTAAAAAATTAAACAACCAAACAACCTAACATGCTCTCAGATTAGCTCATTGAAGTGAAAATCTGAAACACATCTGAACCCAATACTTCATATAAGGGATTATTAACCTGAGTTGTTTGGTTTGTTTTCAACTAGATCAACTATCACAAAGGCCAGAGTTTTCTGTGTAATTTTAGCATTGAAAGTTCTAAGTGCTGAATCTAAGCATCAAAATAACACACACTTTTTTTAAGTAAAGCAGAATTGCGTAGGACCACAACTGAATGTTTAGGCCTCTATCACTTACCTTCAGAAGTCTGGTGCCTGAGGCACAAACCATTTCCCAAAAGTTAGGGCTCAGATGTGAACCAGCCCCAAACACAGGGCTGTCCTGAAACACAGGAACTGTCAAGAGATGCTAGATATGGTGCCGTTATTTTCAAACCCACCCCAACAGATGTATCAACTAATTCTGTTCCTTACAGAGGTGAAGCAAGCTCTTAACTAAATCAGTGAACACCTAGTAAGGCTACATATATTGTGCACTTTCTATCAGTTAACCACAAGGAAACCTAACATCTCAGCATGAAACACACAGGACAATGCTATCCTGAAACTCACAATGAACACATACAGATGCACACCAAAATTCAAAACGTGGAAAACACTAAGTTTGATTTCCACAAATTGTATTTCTCAAGAAATCACCCAAGGCTGCAGAGATGCTCAGCAGTCAGGAGCACTGACTGCTCCACCAGAGGACCCAGGTTCAGTTCCCAGCACCCACATGGTGGTTCAACATCATTTTTTAACTCCTGTCCCAGAGGATCTGATGCCTTCTTCTGGACTCTGAAGGTACTGCATGCACGTGGTATATGGACACATCCAAACACCCATACACAAAACTAAAAATAAAATCGCAAAACAAAAATTATAAAAAAAATCAAAGTGATTTTCTATGTACATTTTTATTTATTAAAATTATGGCATTTAATATTAACAGCAGAAAATATTCATGATTCACATCCAGAAGCAATTAACATTCCTTATTACAAATGAAGTAAAAAAAAATCTAACATATTCTGTATTTAAGCCCTTAATTGCATAAAATATATTTAAGCATCATTTACAGCCAGTGCACTTATATAAGTTATTATTCCCTTTCTTTGACATTATGCAAAAGGATATGTTAAATATGTATGTTAGGACTTTCGAACATCATGAAAATTCAATGTCAGTTCTCAATCATTCATGGGGGATAGAACACACTCGTAATTCCCTTTGTAAACTACTGCATATCATCTCAACAATGTGAGCAATTTTAATGTACTTAAAGTAAAAATTTTAAAATTCCCACTAAGTGCCATATTGAAAGACAGTTTTTTTTTTCACTGCAGCACCTTTAGACAACAAAAGATTGCATCCTGTTCAGCCACACTATACAAGTTATGACATTTGTGGAAAATATGTACACAAAACATAACATCAATGTTCTTTTGATAAATGGCATGTTGGTAAGCAGTTTTAGAAACAATATCTAGTAGTAGGAATCGGCACTCTGAGATTTCCATAAGTTATCTTCAGGAATCAGGAAGCCTGCAAACACAAGTATAAAAAAATCAAAATAAAGATGTAAAGTGCACCCAGTGCACTCCAAGGACCATCTTCACACTCTTAGTCAAGTAATAGTCAGAATTAAATACTGTACCATTTTAAAATGTACAACTTAAGATTTGAAACTGCAACAAATTCACAATCAGATCCAGCTGATAAGAAAATAATGCATCTAAAGTATCCACTTGAAAGTGATAAGCTCCAAAGACCTAGTTCCCCTCATATGTCCAAATTAGCATGTCCAGTGTTTCCTTAACTTCAAAAACATGTTTAAAAACAAAATTACCTTCCTCCTAACCAGAGACATGTATAGACTTTATCTAACAAACTGCTAAGCTTTGGTTACATAAAGTGCAGCTCAATAATGTGCCACCCAACTGTTCAAACACTCCTAGGAACTCTGCAGTTCACTGCCATCTTCAAAATCCGTTTTCAACTCTGTTAAGGATTCTATTAGGAGTCATACAGCTTCAAAATGTTTCCAGAACATCCTGCTGTGTGCTGCACGATTCCCAGGTACTGGCAATGAAGCTGAATGAAGTAGAGAAATTCGTATTTGTGCTATAACACATCAAGACCTGGCTCTGCTTTTTTCTTTAAATACTTTCATACCTTTTGCTGTATAAAATTCTCAAGTTTTATGATGATGCAGGCAGTACATTCCATCACCCTCATGGCAACCTCAGACGTGAACCTGTCGTTGGGGATCTGTGGGAAAGGAAGCAGGTCAGGGTATCTAGTTTTCAAGCTGTCTACACCATAAGCTTCCAGCGTGTGCACATCGTTCGTCAGCCCTTCCAGCTGCTGACTGTACTCCTCGATCTTCTGTGCAAGTGCAGTTGGCTTGACATCTTTGTCGGACTTCCCCCTGACAGCATAGTCGGCCGCAATCAACGCTAACTTGGTGGAAAGGTAGCACTTGAAGCACACCCACTCGTTGGCGTTCTTGTGAAGGTCATTCCTGGCAGCTGAGAAGTTGGCTCTGGCTTGTCTTAGCCATCTCCGGGCTTCCACCGGATTGCCCACAGACTTGAAGGTGGGAGGGACAAAGAACCTCTGAGAGTATGTCTGTCCAGCAGAAGGAGGGCATTTTTCTTTACTTTGCTGTTGCCTTTCAGATTTATGGCTTGTGGCTTCTTGATTCCATGAAGTATAAAACCTTTGAAAAGAGTACTTGTCTGACTGAAATCGGGACGCAGAGGTTGAAAACGTTCTTCTTGAAGCTCTGTCTGCATTTTGATCTAGAAAAGCCTGTTTTTCTAATCTGTTGATTTCATTCTGCAGATGCTTGAAAACTTCATTAGCAATATCATGATTCTCTGGATTTTTGTCAGGGTGCCACTTCAAATACAACCGTCTAATGATCTTCTTTCGTTCTGATTCTGGAAGCTTCCAAGCTTGCTCCACCACAGATGTCACTTCTTTTAAGATTTCTGGTAAAGCATTTACCTTGAGCTTTTTGGGGGAGTGGTGTTTGGAGGAGGGAGACTTGTGGCTCTCTCTGCCAGAGAAAAGAGGAGGAATGCTTCTCAGACCAGGAGTCAGGAACTCGGTGGGGCTTGTTGGCGTGGTGGGAGCACTGTCTCTGCTCTGCGAGCTTTCTTCGGGCCTTGAGAACTTGTACAGATCAAGAGAGCTGACTATCTTATACTCACTGTAGCCAATATCAATCTGGTAGATCTTCCCTAGGAAACTAGTGTTGTCAGCATCCTCTCTCTCAACTTCTTGCACAATAATTGCGTATGTGTATGTTGGCTGGTATGACCCATAGATATCTCCACCTTCCGCATCCACAAGGTACCCAACATATTCCCCAGGATAAAAAACATTCATTGGATCCATAAGCAGCGTATAATGGATCTCAGCAGGTATTGGCGTGCCAGGCATGGGAAGTTCCAGTTTTGATGGCTCAGAAGAGTCGTATTTTACCCCTAAACTGTCAAGTTTCTCGCTGATCCTGTAAATGTCATTGCATCCCAGCATAGCAATTAAGTACGACGTGTCAGAAATCAAGTTGTCAGTTGCTGATTTAAGTGTCATTGCTAAGGCTAGCAGGAAGTTAATGTCTTTACTGTCTGAATGCTGGATGTAGAGCAAGATGACCGCATTGCCAAACCGCTTCAGAAAAGCGAAAGTTTCACTCCTGCTATGGGGAATAGGATTAAAACCTTTAACCCTTAATGTTGTCTGAAGCTTTTCAAAACAGGACACTTTGAGCCCTTCTCTTAGAGCTTTGCAAAGTCTGATGGCTTTTTCTTCATTGGCCAGGAAAGCATTATCATTTTCATGTTTCATGATTCTAATGAGTCCTGTGATGAACTGCTCTGAAGACAAGAGAAGCTGCAGTCTTCCCTGAAGAGAGCACAATGCTCCAAACTGGCACACTTTGGGAGTCTCTTCATCAAGCTGCTCTTCAAGTATACTGCTCAGCAGACGCGGTCGAAGCTTTTGAGGAAAAAGCATTATCAGCTTTGTGTGGAAACCGTGGTCTTTCCCCAAGTAGCACTGGCTAAGATCAACTAGCATTTGCACGCCAATATTGCCTTGGATTCTACTTTTATAGTGTGGTGCATCATCAAACACCAAGATGCTTGACTTCACCAGCCTACCGTCCTGGCTCGGAAGATAGAGTGCCAGGTCCCGGGCATTCTCCAGATCGCTCCTTACCTTGACTGAATCATTTTGTAGACTCTTGAACAGACCAGAAACCACTCTCTTAACTGTGCGCATTTCATTAGGATCTAACTGCTTTCCTTCAGAGTTTTTGAATATGCGGCTTAATACCTCAACGTATTGCTTAGTTGAGATAATATCTTCAGTGCCTAAATGTTTGAACAGCTGATGAAATGTGCCAAGCTCTAAAGGCAGCTTGTACAAATAAGGTTTAAAATCAGCTTCATATTCCAGGTTTATCACTACTTCCTCAGGCTTCAGAAGTTTCCAGCCATCTTCGACCATCACAAAAGCGACACCCCGAAGTTGAAAACGGAACTCCCGTTTTTCTGCACTGAGAAATTCATATATGCTCCTTAGGACCTTTGCTCTAGTTTTTACCATCTCTTCATCCAAAGTTGTTATGTTGCAAATGTTTCTGCAATTATTAATGACCTTATCAAGAGGGGGGTCCAAGTTAACATTAAGCATATTTAAAACTTGTTCAAGCTGTTCCTGTGGACCAAGTTCACTGCCTTCTTGTTCTTTGATGCTCAAGGGTGTGGCTTTCTCTGGAAGAATAGGGCAGGATGTCCACAGCAGCTGCAGCACATCACACTGCTTGAACTTTGGATTCACTTGTGCTCCATTGAACTTTATGAGAGGAAGTGTTCCATTTACCTCCTGGTACTGAGGGTGAAATCGAATGTATTCAGCAGGGGCCCGTTCAGGACACAAGAATGGTATTAAGGATAGTTCCTTCAGAAAATTCCCAGATAACAAATCCATTCGTTCTTGGAATATGTGATGGAGAAGGATGTCAACTGTATTTTGCAGTGTTTCTTTAGACCAGTTTTCTGTATTAGCTCTTACACTGATTTCCTTAGCAAACTGTAGCAGCTGCTGCTGGGAAAGTACGTACTTTAGTCCAACATTTCTCAAGAATTCAACCCAGGATGTCATAAAGGCAACTTGATTTTTAGGTTTTATTACTTGTTCCAATTTTTTAAAGAACTCTTTAGGAATAAATAATTTTTCAGGAAGCATAACTTCAAAAACTCTCACAGTTCTATCATAGAAATGTTTTGCTTGTTTTAGTCGATTGTTGGCATCATGGATAATCAATAAGCTTTCCAGTTTTTCAAAAAGTTGTTCTTTAATCTCTGACAGCTCCTCAATGCTTGACAATCTATTCTTCAGATAGATCAAGTGCTCTAATTTTGCCTCATAAGAGAGATTTTCAATTTTTGGCAGAAGGTGTTTCAAATACACCTCCAGATCATCTACTGGCACACAGCCGAGCACCTCATACAGTTCTTTTAAATAGACCTTCTCTTCAAGAAATGCAGCTGATGATGACTGGGTCCATTTTTCCACTTCAGCTGAAGGGATACTTTTGGTAAGCACATAGCATGTTCCAAATTTTGCAATGCTCATATAGCGGCCACTGATGGATTTGTAGCATGGAAGAGACTTTAAAATTTTTATATCATCTTGGGACATCAAGTGACTCAAATTACAGTTAAAATACATTAAAAGTGCTTCAAAGTCATTTTCCACTAGTTTTTCAGTCCTAAATGTTGAAGTTTGAACCATATAATGTACAGCCTTCAAGATGCTTGTGGGACTATCTATGTTTGCTGTGTGACTTGACAGCAGAGGAACTAATGCACTGTCTTTAGAGCAGATTTTGTTCAGAGCAAGTTGAATACAGCCGGCTTTCATCAGAGCATGAAAAACCTTATCGCTCTGAGCATTTGGGAAAACAGCAATGTGCATGAGGCTCAGGGGAATCAGCACATCTCCCTCAGGAACAACAAGCTGACTGGCTGACACAGTGAACTTGGTTCCTGGAAGCAATGCCCAGTCTTTGAGGATATCAACAATGACATCAAATGCTGGCTTGGGTTCTTCCTGATCTTCTGTGACACTTACAGATTCACTGATAAAATGCCAAGCGTTCTTAAGCCAAGATTCACTGGCAAAATTGTCTTTCCACTTTGCACAGTTTTTGGTCTTATATTCACGAGGTAACACAGAAGAGAGCAAGTCAGCAAAGCTGGAAATGTCAAACACTTTTGCAACTTTGCAGTTCAACAAAACACTACTGTATTTCAAGTATAGGGTGTTCATAAACAAGTCTTTACGCGATGGAATTAATTCGTGGTATGTTGTTAGAAACTTGGGTCGTTTACCATCAAAAATCTGCAAAACGCTATCTAGAGTGATGAGCAGAGGCAGTCCCTCAACTTCAAACTCACTTTCTTCAGCATCTTTAAAACAGTAATCAACTAAAAGTTTTAAACTATGAAAAAGTTTTAGGTTAGTTTGCTGAAGACGACAAGGCAGCTTCCCAATATGGCAATTAGTGTCAGGAGAAGAGAAAGTCATTAAAAAGGACCTAACATCAGCAGGAGTCACATAGCTAACAGGAATATCTGCATCTATGAGACAGTGGTAAAGATTGGCAGTTTCGTCACAGTTATAAACCAAGTTGAACCCGATTTCTAAAAGCAGGTGCTTTAGCCTGTAGACATTCTCTGCAACTGTTTTTCGAGTTGTGATGTTATAATCTGCATTTTTAAGGTGCTGTAATTCATCCTGTAGTAAGTTATCAAAAAATGGTCTAGTTTTATTCAAAGTAGACATATTGATCCAAGTAATTATAACTGCAGAGTGCAAATCGGAGCCATCAATATTTGGAGCACGAACAACAGGTAAAAGACGTTTCATGTCTTCATGAATGCAACTGTAAAGTGCTTTTACTAAGCAATATAAATCTGGCTGCAGATCAAGCCTGTTAACTGGAAAGAAGGACAGGAACTTCTTTAATGTGTCCTTTACAACATGAATGGGTGTGTTCTGTAAAACTGATAATGTTGGGTCAGAACCAGGGAAATACCGTTTTTTTAACTGGATTAGTAATTCAACATATGCAGGCGCTATTAATGCTGTCATTAAACTATTATTCCAGTCACTTCGAACACCAACCCCATTATCATCACGCCACAAGTTTCTTCTGGCTGAATCTAGAGCAAAGTGGCCGTTCACATGAAATGGCAGCCCTGTCTCCAAAGAGAGAGGCAGAAAGCAGAAGGCCCTGTGGGGCTTTTTATAGTTGTGAGTAATGCAGGCAGCTACTCCACCACGTGGGAAGAGAGTGATATCTTGGTTCTTGTGAGCTGATATAACACTCTTGGATACTTTGTCCATACTTGAAAATCCTGATCTATTGCAGATCAGCCATGTGGTCAGATTTCCTTCAGAATCCTCAGTATCCATAGTGTAGGTTATCTGTTGAACTGGTATGTCCTTGAGCTGCCTCTTTTTAGTAACACTATCAATTACAGATGCGTGGAATTGCTTCCTTTTCAATCGGTCTCCATCAGTGATCTTGCCTTTTACTGAATAGAGCACATTCAAACCTCCTGTGGCCTTATCTATTTCACAAATAGATATTTTTTCCATGTGATTGAGAAACATCAGAAGTTCTGCCCCATCAGAGCGCAATTTGTCCAAAAGATTCTGGACCATTCTGTCTGATGATGGAACTGAGGAAATTTCTGAAACTTGTGCCATTTCTGCATTACGCAGAGGAAATCTAAACATTGTACAATTGTCCAGTTTAAAGTGGTTTCCCAAGTAAAGATCCAGAACATCTGAGAACTGGGTTCTAAAGTCTGCATCCAAATCTCTAAACATACGTCCAGGACTAACCGATGTGGCTCCTGGTGCATATCTGGCATGGGGATCAAAAATACACAGGATATCATTGCCAGAAATAAAAGAAGGGCAGTCTGTAATGTGATACACGGAATTGAACCCGATTCCATATTGTCCCGTTTTGCAAGGATTTCCTTCTTTGGTGCCTTTCCCAAGATTCTGAATTCCTCTAACATCATCTTCTGTGAATGGCTGGTTGTTGTACACACACAGTGCTGGCCCTTGCAGTGGGGCCCACTTATCATCAAATATTCGGTCAACAGGATGCTGTCTAGGATCAAACACAAAGCAGATTTCTGTGGCCTTTGCATCATCAGCATTTTGAAGAAGCTCTTTCAGCATTTCCTTTTCTGAAGGATAGGCATTGAGTATGCTCTTAATTCTGCTGGTCAGTTTTTCTTTCTGTCCAAATTCTGTGCCCAGAGCTGTGAAACAGACATTGGATGCATATCTTTCTAAGGCTTTATGTCTCTTTGGTATTGCTCCTAGTTTTACAGCTACTTCCCGGGGTATGTCAGCATGGCAATACTTAACAGTAGAATCCTTTACTTTTATCCAGGGACAGTCATTGTAGCATAATGACTTAGCAGGGAGAAGCAGGAGATTAGTGTCTGGCAGTAATATTTTGCCATAATTTTTCTCACAGAATTCTTGTCTCTTTTCTCTAATGAGACTCCAGATTCCTTCACTGACTATTCGTCGGCAAAGCTGAAAATTCTCTTCTGTTATTTGTTTTTTCCCTCTTTCTTGATCAATAGTCTCTAAAACTAGGGCAAAATCTTCAACTGTAAATGACTGCCGCACACCCACACTTTCAAAAAGTTCACGGAAATTATTTTTATACTTGTTAGGTAACTGATAAAGGTATGGTGCTGCTTCAAAATTCAAATGAAAAGAAACTTTTTCTGACTCAACATACACATTCTCAACCAGAATGAAACGAAATGGTTTTAGCTTTTCAATAATTGCTGCCTTGGCCATTTCATTCTGCATCATTGCTTCATGGAGATATTTGTAGCAAGCGTTGGTGATATTTTCCTGATACAATGTAATGCCATCATCAACTGATTTTGCAACTTGCTTCAACTGGTTTATTACCAGATCAACTGTTGGCTTCTTTAGTAAGCCCAAAAACTCCTTCACGGCCAATGACACTGAACCACAGCCTCTAAAGGAGTGGGAATTTTCATTGAGAATTGGTTGCAAAAGACAGACTATATCTTGATGTTCAGCCGTATAAAGGTCAGTTGCTGCAAACATGGTTTCAGGCTTAAAACTGTTCCCTTTCCATTCTAAAGAAAAACCTGCTGGCTTTGTTAGAAATGGGAGGAAGGGAATTGTTTGGTATTTTGCAGCAAAATCCTTTGCTCTAGGATCCCTTATTTTCAGCTTCTCATCAATAAGGCTTAGGAGAATACTGCTCCTTAGACAGGCAGCAGCATGGTCACTTTTATTAATCTCAGCTACTGACTCTGCACGCTCTAGCATGTCATCCCATAAAATATCATCTTTTGCCATGCCTAACTGAACTAGCTTAATCAAAATAATAGGATTGAGGTAATCCTGTGTAGAGCCATAAGGGAACCTCCCATCTTTAGTATCAAATAACTTTGCAACTCGTCCTTCGGGGTGGATCAATCTTGATGGCAAAACCAAAGGATGGCCCTCCAAGGAGCAAGGAACACATGGGGTAACACGAAGAATTCCTGAGAATTCATCAAGTTTTTCATTTAGAACAAAATTCATTAAAGGATCTCTCAGTTCTGCTTCAATTTCCTGAATATTAGGAAAAAAGACTTCTGAAAAAAACTGTTTCTCTGAAAATGTATTTTCAAGCAGTATCTGTTTGCAGCCAGCCTCTTCAAATCCAGCTTTTACTGAAGAAGGAAGCTCAACAGCACAGAGGTTTTTGGAGCCTGTTTTCTTGAGGTACTTCAGAAATATCTTGAAGGCTGCTGAACCAACATCTTTCCTTTGAAGTATAGAGTCATCTAGAAATCTTACATTCTTCATGGAAACCCAAGTAGAACCATCAGAGAAGACTCTGGTCAACTCCTTCCCCTTCCCATGAGCTATATCTTCATAAAATCCTTGACAAATCACAGAGAAGTCATCATGAACTAGATCAGGATCAGGCCACACAGCATAGTAGGTATAATCAGTCAGCTCACCACCAGTGGCGAGGTCCCGTAAGACACTGAGGGCTTGTAAGTAAGCTTTCACAATGACATGCCTCATGAATGTGGTATTCCATCGCCCTTTTGTATCTGTCTTCCAGATTTCTTTCCTATTTGAAGTAACAGCAAAGCACCCATTGATGTGAATTGGCAGCCCTGTTTTTATTCGTAGAGGTAAATAGCAAAACACCTCTCCTATGTGTGGTTTCACAGTCCACTTCTGCTCTTGGATTTCATGTAAAAGAACGCCTACTGCTCCACAAGGAACCAGCCCTAGTCTTTTTCCACTTTCATTCAAGGAAAACTTAAGAGCCTCTCCTGTATCCATGCAGGTGCATATAAGCCACGTGGTGCAATCTACCGTCTTTTGTGGCAACTCATCTGATGGCTTTTTTGACTGGCCAGACTTAGCCATTTCAAAGAGAGTAGCTGGGTCATCATCTGGACCTCTAAACAGTGGTGACTGTAAGTCAGCAATCCTCCTAAACACATGGTGAAATTCTTCTACTGTGATCTGAAGAATGCATGATGACTTTGGTACATCGGTGGGAAGCTTCTTGTTGCTGCTGCTACAAGTCTTCATGAGTTTAGCAGCTTCTTTTAAAACACTCAACACTGGTGCACTCAACGCTTTGGAGGGGCAGGCTTTTTTCTTAATGATGACTGTATCTTGTGCTAAGCTAGGGTTGGTTTCTTCTATCTTCAAGTATTTCAAATACATTGAGTTTACACTCTGAGTGAAAATGATAAGTCTGTGCCCACAAAGGCTAAATTCATCCACCAGGGAGTAAATGTCTGCAGTGTTATAACAGGTACTGCTAACTTCACTCACTTTTGCTTCCTGTTGTGTTCTAAAGGACAGCCGGAAAAGAGTTCCATTGTAGCTGTAAGGGGCTTCTACAGCCAAAGGTAACTGACAGCCAAATACATCTATAAATGGTTTGAACTGATTTGGAAATTTCCTAAGTCTTTTCTGCTGTTTACTCCAATTAATTTTGATTCCAGGATTAGATCTATCTTTTATGTGTTTACTGATATGATTTATGTTCGGATCAAACATAATCATAAATTCTCGGCTCATAATGATGGGAATGTCAGTAATGTGGTACACTGAATTAAATCCAAGACCAAATTTCCCAACTTTGTCAACTTCTCCCCTTTTTAAAGATTCTCCTAACCTGGTTATGTTTATAAAATCTGAATCTGAGAATTCAGAATTGTTGAATGACCACAAAGCAGGTCCATGGCAAGCTGCCATCCCTGGGTCTAGGAGATTCTCTCTGATGTCCATATTTCTTCTCATGTCAATCATGAAACTGCATTCTGTGGCATTTGCATCATCAGCGTTTTGGAGTAGCTCTTTAAAAATATCCGACACAGAAGGGTATTCTTCCAAAATATTTTTAATCCTTACAGTAAGAGGCTCTCTTTGTCCTGACTGCTCAAACCCCATGTTTTCAGGGTTGATCAGTCTTGTACTAAGGCAGGGAACTTGTAGCCACTCCGCAGTTTTCATGGGTATGTCCTCATGTACCAAAATGATTGGTTCCACTGAGTCTTCAAGTAAGTCATTGAGGTCATCAACTTTGATGTCACAATAACAGCACTCATGAATTGGCTTCATGACAAGTCTGGAAGGATTTTTGCTATGATAAATTGGAACTGGTGTATTAGGGCTTGCTGGAATCTGGTTGCTATACAGCCATCGCATAATATTCAACATAAGATGAAGATTTTGTTTACTTTCTTGTTCACTCAACTCCTGGTCACTTGCGAGATAAACCTTCTGAATGACCATGGAAATATGATCTGATGTCAACTCTTCTATTGAGCCACAGGCCTTAAACAGCTGGTGGAATTTTGCCATGGTTTTAGGCACATTATATAAATAAGGCTGAAGATCCAGATCGTGAATTGGTTTTATCACAGCCTGGGCAAGAGGACAAAAGTTTTTGCCAGTCCAAACCCATGGAAATTTCAAGGCTTTAAAAGAATCCTTCCCTTCATTCAAATGATCGTGCATGAACCCATAAATTTCAAGCAAAATATGTTGGAACTGATAGTAATCTTCATCGCTGAAGGTTTTTGAAGTATACCAGTCAACAACAATTTTAAAGTGTTTTAAGACAGCACTGATGCTCGGCTTTGTGAAGATGCCGAGAGCCTTCTCCAAGTTTACATGGACACTTTCCACAAGAGGAAGTGAGGAGCCCACTAGAACTGCATGTGCTGCATCACACATATCTGGGGGTGCACAAAGATTACAGAGATCCCCTTTCCAGACTAAGGAACCTGGATAATTTGGAGGCCTTTCCTTGCAGGCTGGGACCCATTTTATTTTCTTCAGTGCCATCTTCCCTTCAGAAGACTGTAAGAGTGTATGGTTCTTATTCAAGACTAGTAAGAGAGTTTTGGCTTTCTTCAGGAGAACATCTTGATTCTGACAGGAACTGACTTGCAAAGTTTCAATTTTTTTTGCCACTTGCACAACATCTTTCTCTTTCAGGCTGACTTCGTTTTTTAAACCAATCTGTCTCAAAGAGTGAAGGATATCTGGTGAGGTAAAAATTGCAGGTGGGAAACAGGCTTCCTCTTCATTATAAAAGAGATCCCTTAGTACCTCTATATCAGGATCAAAGAGTTCACTGGCTGTGACCACACGCTCCTGTGACATAGGAATGAATTTTAATGGCATCAGCCAATCAAGCACATTTGGATTCTCATTTTTAAGAGAGGACAGATTCTCAAGGATCCATAGCATAAGATGTGTTACCTCTTCCTGTGCATAAAACGCATTTTCAATATCTTTTAAAACAAACTTTAAACAGCTTGTAGTCTTTAATTTTTCAATTTTCAACATGTTTGCCAAACGAATGGTAGCTTCATCACTACTATCTATCACTGAAAGAGATAGTCGCAGATCTGCTGGAAGTTTGGCAGTATGATCCAAAACTTTACATCCTTTTAATTTTGTGTAAGAGGAAACCCCTTGATCAGATGAGTGATTAATTCTTTTGAATATTGTCAATTCTTGAATTATTCTTTTCTCTTTTTCACTGGTGTCAGTTAAGCTGGCCAGAAACTTCCTTAGAGCATCCTTGTGGGTTGGAAGTAATGATGCTATTTGGTTACATAACTTCTGCAGTGGTATCTTCTCCATTATCTGCAGAACAGCACTTGGTAGTGGTGAATGGATGTATTTTTTAACAAGTGGATGCTGAATAGAGGTATCTAACCTTTTCAGGACAATCCCCCCAAGTTTTTGTACAATATCTGCTAAGAATTCTGGAAGCTGAGCTTCAGTTTCATCATCTAAAATGACTACTGATGGGATCCTGAGTCTAATGAGTTCTACACATGTCTGATCTTCATCCAGTATAGTTCTGGGAATAAGTGGCAACTCATCAAATAAAGTCAAATCCTCGGAAAAGTGTATATAGAGATTCTTCCAAACCATTTTAAGCCATGAAATGGACGGATGATGTTTGTCTTCACTGAATGGATACCACTGAACCACCAACTCTCTGCCAGGCCAGAATATATTCATTACTTCTTTAATAAGACGTGCAAATCGTTCTGGATTTAGAAGCTGCAGCTGAGTACATGGTCTTCCTGTAAATCACACACAGAAATGTTATGCACAATTCTACTTTAAATTCTTATGGTCTCACAGTTAAGATGGCACTAGAAAGCTGTTTTAAGAAAACGCAAAAATTCAGTATAACTAAAGTAATTTTAAAATAATGATAGTCTATACAGAAAACAATACTTATAATAACCTCTAAAAGAAGTCATTTTCTCCACAAAGTACTTATTTTAAGTAAATATAAAAATACATAAAATGTGTATTCAAAAGAATCTAGTGTTCTGGAGATGGAATCAACATGAAAACAATGTTCAGCTGTCCACAAGTAAAAATACGAAACAAAATGCTGATAAAATTTACATATTTTTCATTTAATGGGTAAACATTGATAAGCAGACCCAATGCAAATATCTTTGGGGGTTGTGTACTTTTCAGCACCTCACCTGCATGACTGTGTAGGAAGAAGAGAAAGGCTCAAAGTCAGAGCAGAGGCTGCAGTCTCCACTCAGAAGCTAACACTTTCTGAAACACAGATAGCAATGCCCTCATGGACTTTCCTGTGAGTCTCTAATCACATATGCAATTGGGTACCAGCTAATGTCTTAGAGCTCATCTGGAAAGCAATGGGAGGAGCTCTACCCACAGACTGTCCTATACACAGCACAGCTACCTTTGGCCAAGCTTGCTATTTATTAAAGTGTGCTCTCTAGAACCAGGCATTTTGTAGAAATACTTCAAGGCAAACAAACTGAACATGTGGGGTGTTGCTGTAAGGGCAGATATTCCTTCCCACCAAAATGGCTCTATTTCTGAATGCTTGTAAACTAGGAGAGTAATAGAATGTCCCCCTTTTTTTTTGGGGGGGGGCAGTTGCTTATCTTAATAGATTGCCTAGAAATGAACATCCCTTTAAAGTGTATTTTATATGTCAGAGTATTTTTGATATTTAACATCAGTAACAACAAAAATAGACAAGTATGCCTGTAGGTATGTATTTGCCCATACAGGGAAGTAAAAGCATCTCAAAATCAATTATGTGAAAACTAACATTTATCTTTCCCCTATGTGCAAATGACTTCTAGATCCTTATAAGCAATTTTGGGAAACACTGTAACAAGAGGTATATCTCAGGCCCTTGGGGCTTTTGTATATAACTTTTTTTTTTTTTTTTTGAGAATGTCATATGTGAGGTGCTTCAGAGGCCTTCTAATGGAGGGCATGGAGACTGTGTGTGAATATTAAAAGCTGACTGTCTTCAGTACAAAGCAGCTGGAACTCAGGACTTCAGACTGAAGACACTGTGTTCATGTCATTCCCACCCTCCTCTCCCCCCACTCTAATACTTTTTAATCAAGGAAGGGCATCTTTGTTTCAAAGGTTTTACTCTCTACTCCAAAATTACCTCCATGCTATTTTCAAACCACTGACCTAGAAATCCCAGCAAAGACACGCTTTTGAAATTTTAGGAGAGTGATAATACCCACATTCAGAACATTTTCAGTTTCTATGTCATGTGTCAGAATAATTAAAGTAATATTTTAAAAATTAAAATGTCAGCAATACAATCAATGTAGTTTCTTTGAGCTATGGAGTGAATTAAATTTAATTTTATAATAATGTTTCTTAAAGTGCTTACAGACTAGAATTAGCTATAACTGAATATCCAAGTCATAAGTAAAGCAAAGACATAATGTTAAAGATACAAAAATGTTGAAAATTCAAATTCAGAATACCCAGAAAGCAAGATTTTAAATATGTACCATGTATGTTCTATGCAAATTGCCATGTCACATGCATTCTATAGATAATCCTGCCTAATACCCTGGCATAAAATTTGGCAATTTACAAGACATACTTACCTTTAGGAAAAATACTTGATATGAATGTGTAAATAAAATGTCAAGACACACACACCTCACAGATAGCATGCAACTAATGCGTCAGTCATGCTCAACTGGAAAAACAATAGAAGTAAAGGAGAGAGAAAATGCAGACAGGCACAACTCTAAGTGCATTAGTTAATTCAAGCAGAAGTCCCAAGTTCCAGCTACTCTGTAATAAGACAGTTAGCTTTTAAGCCTGAAGAACAAATGTTCACACAGTAATCTCCATGCCCTCCACTAGAAGGCCTCTAAAACACAGCTACTAGGATGAGCAAAACAATTTGTGGGCATTTTAATAAATGACTTCCGGGCTTTGTGGCTTTCATAATTATCAGCAATGTCAAACACATCTAACTATGCTTCTGAAAAACTCTTCCTAGGGACAGCAAACTATTACTAGGTACAGTCAACTTTAACTTAGGAAGTTTGTTTTGCCATAGATGAGTCCATCTCTTAGATACCAGAAACAATATCGTTACAACCGGTCTCTACTCAGAGACTGCACTATTTTTGTTTCCATTTATTTACATGTCTGTTCCTTGCTGATCTGAATAAATGCAACATGGTCTGAAAGCAGAAGTATCAATCAACATAAAACGTCTCTTAACAATGATGATTTAGTTCCAAATGCTTTATGTAAACTCCTCCAGAGGTGCACTCTACTGGACAATACTAAGTCAAGGCACTGGGTACATGGCAGTTATTTTTACTTTTCGGGTACACAGTGGCAATGGCAGCTTTGATAGCTGGTGAGTTCTAATAATGCATCACTGTATGGGAGATTCAAGTCCTCGTAAACAGACAAACAGCAGATGTCCAATTAAATGATACACTCTTTATCAGTCACATCTTTAAGAGAGAAAAAAAGAATGAAGAAAAGACCAATATCGGGAGTTGGGGGAAAGGAAAAGGCAGCCTAGTACCTGCCAGTCAGGACTCCATCAGCACCCAAGTCTAGATGTGGTACTATAGGGCTCTGGGCCTTTCAGAAGCATCTTATCCTAGCTCTAATGGTGCACTGATTCCCAGAACTTACAATCTTCTTGCCTTTGCCTCAGGAGCAGCTGGTATTACAGGCCTCTATTATCAGGCCTGGCTTGCACTTGAAAAGGAGATGCAGCAACAGAGATTCAGTAACCAAAATGGGACAGTCCCCAGGGCAGGCATAATAGGGTAGCTACACAGATGGAGACTTCGCTGCCTCTTCCACTATACTTTCCCAATACAAAGGCTATCGACAGGGCATCAGATACCTTTAATATAAAGTGAAGCCAAATTTAATATTTATAAAAATTGTCACTCATAACAATTTAGTTTCTAAACTAATTATATATGTGTATATATATATATGATTATATGTATGCGTATATATCCTGCTTCAAAGGATATGTATAAAAACAATTTCTATAAATCAAATCTTACATCCTTTAAATTTCCAAGTAAAACATAAACTTGGGAAAATAATACAAAAATAATAACATGGATATTTATTAAAGCAAAACAAAAAGAGTGGGCAACCAATAAAATGACACACCCAGCATTGTAAGATCATCTGACTGTCCCTAATGAAAGCAGACCAGCCACTTTCATGCTCCTTGTAGCTAGACAGGGGCTTCTTATTCCCACCAGTCTGCACACTGAGCTACAATTCAAACAGTTCCCAGAATGTATCCCCTCCTTCATTTCACCTCTGAGCATTTGTGTGTACAACAGAAGTGCATTCATGCCACACTCTCCCATTTAAGCAGTGAAAATACAAATTTCACGTGTGTCTTTCATTTGAGACTAAATATTTATGAAATGATGGTTTTCAAGTCATTTAAACATGTTTTTTTTTATCAATGTTTGCAATAACAAAGGCCTATATTAGTAGTTTCCTCTCTCCTTTAAGTTATTTCCAGCAGAAAAAAGAATGGTTGACATAATTTCTAGCTATTTAGGTTAAAAACAAAACAAAACAACAATACGGATTCAACAAACCAACAAATGACAATAAATCAAGTTTCAAATGAACACAACATTCAGTCAGTGATCCTACCTGAGTATCCCCAGAGAAGCTGCTGTGCTAGAATATAATTAAATCCATTCTTAGAAAGGCCAAAATGTTCAATATTTCACAAGCTCACTACAGAAGTTACTCTACATCTTTAGGCAATGCTGTCTGCAGAATTTCCACATAGCATTATGCAAAAACAAAGCTCTAAACAGTATACACATTTAGAATTCAAGATCTATTCAGATGCAAATTAACCCTAAGCTTTCTAAGAACCAAGACTTGGTTCAGAAAGTAGTGAAGAAGGAGAGTGCATGTTTATAAGCACAAAACACACTGCGTTCACAGCTAGCTGCAAGCTAACCATGGGCTTTTCACAAGCTATCATTGAACAGCCAAAGGGCCTAGAGAAGAACTGAAAAAGGGAGAAATAGAATTTTTATAAGTACTTTAATATCTATATAAAGTAAATTTACACTTAATTCTCGGTTTAGGAGAAGGAAAGGGTGAATTTATCAAACAAATTCTACTGCTTGCTTATGATAACCACCAATAACCACAAAGTCCTAAGAATTGCTCCCATGGACAACTAACCCTTCTATGCCTAAGGCAAGTCATTTATTCCATCAAGTACACCACTGCACCTTTGTGGAATGTTTGTGCATTGGGGTACCTTGGACTCAATTTCAAGGCTAAGACATGGACTGTAAGTCTCATCAAAATAATTACCTCACAAGCAGAATTTGTCAGTCAGGCAATACTAAATGTTAGATTGCTAGAAATAAACACCTAGACATGTCCTCAGACTTTGTTTGTATCTAATGAGGAAGGCAGATTACATAAATGATTACAAGTAACTATACAAATGCAAGTGTGTGGTGCTGTGTTGTACAGTGTTATTGAAACATGCATAGACTGCATGAAACAAGAGATGAATGGGGGGAAAAAATCAAATGCCTGTACCTAATGGAGAAAAATAAATGTTCTTTAAATATGAAAATGATCAGGAAAAAACAAAACCAAGGAAGGATATGGGTAACAGCAATCACTAATTTAGCATTCCTGTGTACCAGGCATCTTTATAATGCCCAAAATAAAATAGAACCAGGTAATAAAGAAGCCTCATGGACAATGCCAAAGACTGGTTTTTGTTTTTGTTTAATTAGAAAAACAAGAAGCCTTTAAAAAATTTTTGATAGAAGGTGGAAAGATAATGTTTTAGAAAAGTAAGTTCTCATAATGCTGTATAACTAGAGAAGTAAGAAAGACTGCGAGAGATACCAAGGTTCTGCCTGCATTTCAGGGAGAGATGCAGTGGCCTGGATACAGGTGAAAGCAGGCTTAGAACACTCTTCCTAGCGCACGGTCCTTTTCCCCAACAAGTAATTATGGGTGTGGTAGGCCCAAACATCTCCACAAGTCTTCTGTCAAATATAGCTGTCTGTATGCCAGAGGCTAGCAATTAAAAGCTCAACATTTTCTGAAGATTTGTATATTGTACATACGAGGTCATCTTTTCAATAAATAGTGTACATTGTGATAAAGTTGTGTCAAAGTCATCATTGAAAACATGCTGCCCCTGAAACATGAAGGCTTAGTCTTTGCCCTGTGTGTGCCACACAGAATTAAAACACCCTCCCTGATTTGCCACCCAAGTCAGCAGGCCCAGTCCATTCTCAGCAGTACCCACTGCATGAATGGCAGTGTTGATTCACATCCAGATCCTCTGCAGCTGTGGTTTTTTTTTTTTTTTTTATCTATTAACTAATTTCATTTGGGACAATGCTTGGTATACACAGGAAACTGAAACATTTAAGGACAACTCTTGAGTTACTAATTGTAACAGAGCATGTAAACTCATCTCATAAAAAATATCTTGAAAATTAAGAAACATGTAAATAGGATCCTAGTTCTACTCCATTAGGAATTTGTCTACTCAATTACTTTTTTGCTAGTTTTTTTTTTTTTAATCTAAAACCCATTTACTGGCAGAATTTTCTAACTATTCACTTCTCACCTAATTTCTGATAATCATCCATTTACTCATGTAATTTAAACCTCAAATAATCTAATTTACAAATAAAAATGAAAAAGAACAAAACTAGAACTATGGCTCCAACTCTGCATTCCAAGTTATCTAAATAAAGCCTTTCATTTCCTCGAGCTTTTCGAGTGGAGATGATGACAGAGGCTCTGCTACCTTAAGGGTTGTGGAGAGCAAACAAGAGGAGATACTCATCATAGACGATGCCTCTTTCCTAGGGAAGGGAGGAGGAACTAAGACAAGGCCTTGGACTTGAAGCCCACTACCAAACTCACCATGATAGCATCCAAAGCCAGACAGAGCTCCAAGACCATTCCCCCATGCTACTACCTACAGACCTCTCCAGGGCCTGCAGAATCACATACTGTGTGGCTCAAGGGATGCCTCCAGGACTCCTCTCCCATACTTGGGCAATAAAGAGAAGGCAAAGACTCCATCCACTAGGAAGCATTCTAGGAAGGCTAGGCCAGAACTTCACTCTGGAGTTCAGTGCTGGGTCTGCAATAGTAAGACTCAGCCCCAGGCAGAAAACAGATGTCTCAGAGAGCCTTCCAAACACTGGGCAGAGATCTGTACAACAGCAGGACAGACTAACATTCCAGCATGCTCCACTGCCAGCCTTACAGCAGGACTTCTTCCCCAGCTATCTTTTATTTGTCCATTAATATCTAGCTCATGAGTATCTCCCAAGCTTTCTCCGTGGTTACCAGATGCTGGGAGAGTGGGGGATGGGATGTGTGGGATAGATAGAGGTTGGTCAATTAGTACTGTTACAGGTCAGATTAAGAAGTTCTGGGTACTACTGCATAGTAGGGTAATGAAAGATAATAATAATATATTGTATGCTTCAAAAAACCAGATGATTCTCCATCAAGAAATGGATAGAGGGGTTAGAGATTTAGCTCAGTGGTAGGGTGCTTGCCTAGCAAGTCCAAGGCCCTGGGCCCTGGGTTCAGTCCTCAGCTCCAGGAAGGGCAGGGAGGGGGGCAGGGAGAAATGGATAGAAGGAAGGGAAGGAATCCATGTTTAAATAGCTCAAAAGCAATTCTTTTCAAATGCCCACCACCAGAGCCACAGCATGAGGTTCTCAATGACACTAGAATAGCTCCTAACACATCTTTTTTTTTTTTTAATTTTGGTTTTTCAGAGACAGGGTTTCAGCTTTGCGCCTTTCCTGGAACTCACTCTGTAGCCCAGGCTGGCCTGGAACTCACAGAGATCCGCCTGGCTCTGCCTCCTGAGTGCTGGGATTAAAGGCGTGCGCCACCTCCGCCGGAGTTTTTTTTTTTTTTTTTGAGCTGAGGCTCGAACCCAGGGCCTTACGCTTGCTAGGCAAGCACTCTACCACTGAGCTAAACCTCAACCCTCCTGACACATCTTCAACTGAACAATTCTCCTTGGTTGAGTCATATGAACTCAGATTATATGTCTAAAATGGATGTTCTTAGAAGAAATCTTATAGAAACCATTTATAGTTTTATAAAGAGGGTTGTTTAAGAAAAGCACTCAATGGCTAAAATACCTCGGGTCTGGGCAGCTTCTTTTAAAGCAGCTAGAAGGTGAGGCTTCAAGTTCTCCAAAATAAGTCTTGCTTCAAGACCTGGGAAAAGGGACCTAGAACGTGAGAGGTGCACAGCAGTTACAATTCTAATAATTCTAAGGTTAAGAAAGTCCACCATATACTTTCAAGCCAATAAAATATGCTATTTCATTTTACATGAATTACAGTATACACATCCAACTACAACATTATCTAGGCTTTGCTTTAAAATATGAGGATATCATACACCATGTCAATTTAAAAACAGTCTAAATACCTAACAGTAAAATGAATTTTATTCCATAAAATGTCAATATATAGCCTCAGCTATAAAAACTCAGTTGCTAAAGCCAAGTAGGATGATGTACATCTGAAAGCCCAGCATTTGGGAGGCAGAAGCAAGAAAACTGCTTTCCAGGCTTGTCTGGGCTACACAACCACATCCTGTCTAAAAAATACAGAGAAACAGTTATTTCATATATTATCTTAATTAAAATTTCATCACAATAATTCTACTGACTCATCTTACCTCTACTAGTAACATACAGTAATTGTTTTCAGTTTTGTGACTGAGAAAGAGCTACTAGAATAACTGTTTGTTAGACAAGCTATTACTATGTTGTCTTGGGACTCCCAGGTTCAAGTGGTCCTCCTCAGGCTCCTAAACAGCTGGGACTATAGACACAAGGCAATACACCCAGCTTTTATGCATTCTTTTAATTGACAAATGCCAGAATGCCTTTTCCTTTTAAAATATAACATTTATCTTTTAACATCTCATGAAAAGCCCTCCTAATCACACAAGCCAGATACCTGATGAACCTGGCAGTCAAGGACTCTGTGGATGGGACAATCCCCACTCCCTCCATCAACCAGTGTCTGAGCCATGCTGTATCTACCTTGGGAACTCTTCTGAGGTGATGTAAACAACATCTTGATCAGAGACAGACGAGGAGAAGGGGACAAAAGCCCCACTTTGTAAAGGCAGCAGCTCCAGCCCAAGCAGCTCGCTGTAGGCTTGATCAGAAAGCACGAATTCTAGAAGATGAAGCTTCTCTTCAGCACTGCCCAGGTGTGCACACTTCCTCAGAACCTGCCGCACCCATGCAGGTGTCACCTTCCTCACAGGAGTCGCACTGGAGGTAGCAGAGGCTGCACTGAGCTGAACAGCAGCAGCCAGGTTCCCTGGTACCTTGGCAATCTGCTTCCCTGAGCTCTGGAGGTAGTTGAGCACAGATTGTGTATATTCTAAACTTTCATCAAGTTCTGAGAAGTACACCTGCTCCAGCTTTACCCACTCACCACTAATTGAGTAAATCACAGCATGCTGCAACAGTTCACTAAACAGAGGCCCCAACACCGGCTGCCAGTGTGCCTTGACTTTGCTGGCCTCAGGCCAAAGTTTGTAGATGGCATCAACCGACAAGGGGAAATCAGAACTCTTCTCTGTCTCCAGGCGTTTTATTGCATCTAGGATCAGAGTAGCATAAGCTTTGGGAACAACATTCACAATAAGGAACTCATTCCACAAGGCTGCGGGGTCTCTCCATTGGTCCAGTTCTCTCCATTTTATGCTCCTGCGGTTGTCAGTCAGGCCAAAGAAGCCACTGATATGGACTGGAAGCCCTGTTCTGCTTTCCTCACCAGGAGGCAAAGGAAGAAAACAAAATGCTTTTCCTGAGAAATCAGATATTGCTCCATTTTCTTCATCATCCCTGCCTGATAAAGACATCGCTAGTCCAATGATTGGCACAAATTTCAATTCATCAGCCAAAGAATCCAGTTTACTGCTCATGCCTCGCCCACCCACACTGTTACACACCAACCAAGACGTCTTCTGGGCATCCTTTGTACTCTCATCCTCTAGGACTATGTTTATATGATATGTTACACAGGTGACACTGTTGCTCGGGATCTTTTTACAATAGTTGCCTATGGCCGTTCCCAGAATCTTGATCGAATTTGGCCGTTCGTGTTTCAGGGCCTTATTCTCACTAGCAGTCACTCTAAATACCAGTTTTTCTGTCCCATCAGCCTCTCGGACATGTAAAGATACAGCCTGCACACTCTTCAGGAAGAGCAGCACTGTGTCTGCATCTGCCCTGAAAGAGTCAAACAACTCCAGAACCTTCTGCTTAGTGTAGAGATTGCTGCTGAGCTGAGAAGGCTGTAAGCGAAGAGGGAAACGGAAAAACGTCCCTGGAAAGCTGCCATTTGTAAACGTTTCCTTGGTGCTTCCAAAAACGCCAATGAAGGGTGCAAACTGATCTGGAAGCTCACTCATTTCTTTGCTGTCCTCTTTGAGATTCCAACACTGGCCTGATTCATGGGGGCCAAAAAGTGTTTGATGAGGATCTAGCATTCCTATCTGGTCACCACTAAAGATACAAGGAACATCTGTAAAAACAAAAACCAAGACATAACCAACTCAGAAATCCAATGAACAATTATAATTATAGCCACGATAAAATGTTAACTACCATCAAAATATTACATAAGAAATAGTATGACATAAAATTCTTCAAAAACAAGTGACTTAATACTTTGCAAGTGAGGCACAATGGTTTCTGGTTTGAGCCCATCTAGTAAGAGCCAGTTATAGAAACTTGCATGATTTCTGTGAAAATCTGTGCTGTATCTGTAAATACTCATCAAGTGGAAGGTATAAACACTATTTAGATCTTTATACTCAGTGCTCACTGCCACATAAGCCCAGTTAGAAAGAAGAGTTGCAATTTATGTTCAAAATTAAAGATTCTACTACCGACTAGACAATGCAGCTTGCTCCACTGCCACATAGCTCAGCAAGCACAGACCCCAGAGTGAGTGAGAAATGAACTTTCCTGGGGAAGGACTCACAAGGTATACAGCTACAGTTCTTAAAACCCACATCCTATCACATGGCCTCTAGACTGATGTCAACTGCTTCTTCTGTTCCTTAACTAAAGACAGTGAGATTTCAACACTGACAGAACTAGAAGTGTCAGATTTATTATTCGGAAGAAACTTTTATCCATGATACTACTTAAAGGACTTCCTATGGGTAATTCTGATGTGTTTGTCTCCCATGCAGACTTTAGCCCCTAAACTTCATGTTCAATGTAGCTCCAGTGAAGTCTGTCACCTCTTTAATATCTGTGGTTGTCAAATGCAATTTCAATTGGGCCTATCACCAACTCCCAAATTCTTATGTATCTTAAGTAGCAAATGTATGTTATATCCATTAAATCCATCAACAGTACAATCTAGGATCTGTTAGTCACTAGTCCCTTTACACGATGCCACATATCCATACTGAAATCAGATCAGAGAGACTCTTTTTTTTTTTGGTTTTTTCGAGACAGGGTTTCTCTGTGTAGCTTTGCGCCTTTCCTGGAACTCACTTGGTAGCCCAGGCTGGCCTTGAACTCACAGAGATCCGCCTGCCTCTGCCTCGCGAGTGCTGGGATTAAAGGCGTGCGCCACCAACGCCCGGCTCAGAGAGACTCTTGATAGTGTAAAAGCATGACCTATGGTTTTCTCAAATCTTCAGATTGCAAAAGAGCCTTCCAGCAAATGGTCCACATCAATGTGCTCACCGACAACTAGAGACAAAATAACACTGAGGTGCACACACAGGACAATTACTGCTCTAAATTCCTGCATAATAGTCTACACTTGTGCAATCCTCAACTGTGCTTCAACATTTATAAATCATCACTTGGAGCTCTGAAGGTGAACTTCCAAAAGGTGAACACATAAATACAACATTAAGATTTGTGTAGGGGGCTGGGGAATAAAAAATAAAATAAGAAAAGATTTATGTGCAACATCTACATTTTAGTCTATAACAATATAATTTTAGTATGTAGTACATTCAGGTAATACAGCAGATTTACTAAAATGTATCTATAGTTTGGCTGAGTTTATTTCCCACTTGCCCACAGCCAATACTGCACCTGTTATATGGTAGACAGAATTAAACCCAATTCCAAATCTTCCAACCTTCAAAGGATCATCTTTTTTCCTGCTTCTTGCTATTTCTTGAATGCCATGCCAATCCTCTGGGGTGAAAACCGCATTGTTGTACACATAGAGAGCTGACCCTGGGTATTGAAATGCACAGGCAGATACTCAGCAAGAAGTATGGTCAGCTCTGTTTTAAGAGCATCATCCATACCAAAACAAAAAACACAACAAAACAAAAAACACAACAAAATAAATAACAACAAAAACTTATTTGAATGGAAAATAGAGACAAGTGAGTACAGTGACTAAATTTTGCATTATTATTCCAATTGTTTTCACAATAAAAATAAAAACAAACTTGGTAAAAGCTAACAACCAGAGAAATATATTGTTTGTCAAAAATCCTGAAAGAAGAAATTAAGAGAATTACAGAACTTAAATACCAAAAAATACAGATCAAACAAGGATATTATCACAGGGTACCACACTCTGTTTAAACTCTTCTAAATAGCATATTTGAATTATTCTTTGTAGAGGGAATTTCTTGACAATGTGTGCAGGGTACATCAGATTGAGAATTGTTATGTGCTGTTTGAGCTCCCCAAGAAGCTGGCTCTGGGATCAGTGCTGGCCCCTTCCATTTTAGACCCAACAATGCTTGTGTCAGGGCCTCTTGTGAGGATGGTCTGAGGCCCCCTAACTCTCTGACAGGGTGGGATAAGAACAGCAAAACAGTAAAAATGCTGTGTCCTGGAGAAGAGCTGGAAGGCACATGTTTCTAACCAATGCTACTGCTGTTTATCCCTTATATAAAAAAGGTTTGAAGTGGGAAAGAGAAGCCAGTTCCACTGTGAAAAGCTCATCCATGGAGAGAGCGTTCAGTGGGGAATTCCAGTCTGACTGTCTCAACTTCCCTAGTCATTTTCTGTTGGATGTTGTGTCCAGTTTTGATGATGTCAGCTCCAGCAGTTGCTATTTGTTCTTTTACTTGGACACCCATCCTGAGGGGAGACTGCTCTGCCTGGGACTCTCTGTTGGGAACTCCAGCTGGCTGCCCTAAATCCTTCCTCAGTGGATTTCTGCTGGATATTTTCAGTAAGCGACCTGGTGTTTTGCTGTCTGTCTGTCTATCTATCTATCGTCATTTATTCTTTTACTTTTTTATATACACTGAATAAATTCATCCATTTAAAATTGAAAGTATGGCAAGCATAGATCATGTTCTAAGACATATTGAACAATGTACTAAGGAAATCTACAACCAAAAGAGATTTTGTCACTGTATTTTTCATAAAGTAGAAATTAATCCCTTACTAATGTTAATAAGCATCTTGTAAATCTTTGGGTTGTATGTTTTTTATTTTGCTTTACTTGATTTCTATTCATGGCACTTATGGTGTAATTTAATGAGTGATGAATGTGGTAAATATTTAAATAAATTATTTGGAATTATAATACTATCTCCAAAGTGGTTTATTTAACAATATATTGTATGTACAATTCTGAGTAAATACTTCGTCACTCTCTTTTGAGCCCCGTTTTCAGAAATCCTAACATTCTCTAAAAAGAGGCAACTATATCAACTCATTATTCTTTAAATATGATCAATGTTTTCCTTTGAAAAGTTGCTTAGGAATAATAGACACAATTAAGCACAGACTCTATACGTACCCTTGGACCTGTGAAACTTCCATGCTAATGAACTATATGGAGATTCCCAGTACCCAAAGAACATCTCCTTATGCTTCTTTAAATATGGGATGTTGGCCTGGTCTTTTTTTTTTCTTAATTAGTGCAACTGCTATATTTATAGTAGTCAAAGTCAGAACATGAAATTGGTCAAGGCTCAAAAGGCTATTCTGAAAAGGACAAGCTCAGGAGTCAAGGGAGTCTGGTGTCATCAGATTCACTGTTACCAATTACAGGCACAGGCTCAGCATCTTCATCTATCCTGAGATAAGAGCTTTATCTCCCCACAGAGGAGTGCTTACGATGATCCACTGTGGTATTAATAAAGGCTCACCACAGCACACACCATAGAGAAGAGCCCTTAAATTATTAGCTATTTCTATTATGACACAGTAAGTCTTCTATATCATATCAATCTTTATGTTATATCATATGTATATGCAAAAATAGCAATGTGACTTGTTACTATCTAACAGTTAACCACAGCTCATTTAAAATGGCATATGCTAAATACTGTATGGTTCTGCCTGCTCCCTCTTCACTAAAATACCAGACATAGAAGGAAAGATCACAGAACAGGCCCAGGATGACCTTCTTGCCAGAATCTAGAAAGAACTATATAACTTTGAGATCTATAGAAGGGAATTAAGAAGTTCTCAGTTACCAGTACTCCCTCCTAGAATCAACAGGAAAGATAAGAGCTCCTCAGCTAGGGCGGGACTTCCTGACCACCTCCCCTCTCTATCCTGGAACACCATCAGGTTGAGCTTGCCCATGCAGTCATGGCTATTGTCAGTTCATATATGAATGCCTGTTGTGTCCAAAAACACTGTTTTACTGTCTCTGGTTCTTACAATTTTCCTACCTCCATAGGAGGCACGGCTTTAGAAAAGCAATGGAGGAACCAGACTTGTTAAAACAAACAGGCCATTTTCTTCAAAGGAAGATGATGACTGATGCCTGGTCACTTGGAAAGCTGGACTGGATGCTGTTCTATGGAGCCAGTCTTCCTGAGTCCCCCAGATCCTGAGCACTGTTCAGGCCCTTATCCTGAGCTTAGTCTCTCAGTGAGTAGAACACATCCTTAAGAACGAGGTTCCATGTACTCTGTGTCCTCCACCAACAGAGTCTATCCTTATGCTTATTACAAATGCTTCCTCCTTAGGCCCTTGGCCTGAGCTCTATCAGTCAACAGACCTTTCTTATTCTACAGGTCACAGGTGCTTTGCTACTTTGCTAGGAGTGTCTATGTAGCTATATCTAAAGCTTTGTTGTGATCACTGTCACGTGGAAACTTTTTCCCCAAAGTTTTACTGTTTAAGAGAAATAAAGCCTAAAGTCAGACTCTGGAAGTTCTGACCCATTGCTTAGGAAGGTGGTGTTGGCTCAAGTTTCATTCTCTACTTTGGGTGGATCATTTCCCTCCCAGCCATGACACTTACAAGGTCCCCAACTCCACCTACTCTTCTGAGATGACCCCTGAGCAATGGAAGGAAGATGTGACTGTTTAAATCTTTTGGTGGTGGCTGTGGTGGTGGAGTGTTGAAACAGTAAGTAAAGCTCTAAGCTCTGACTGACCTGGAACTCACTAGACAGATCATGTTGGCCTTGAACTTGAGTTGGGACTAAAAGTGTACATCACTACACCCAGCTATTTTAATAATTTTTTAATGAAGAAGGAAAGCAAAAAAAACTTAAGACACGTGGCAGAATTTTGAAGCAAAATGCCTCTAGGATCTCTACATTCTCACCGGCATAGTACCCCAGGACAGTGAAAATAGAATGCCCCTGGCATACGCATAACCACCTTCACATCTAGGACCCTGTTCTCTCCTCAGAATAACTAGAAGAAAAACTGCCCTTTCTGTCACTAGTTTGTGGGCAGGGTGGACATGGAGATCATGCCCAGTGTGCCACTGCCTGTGCACCGTGCAATGAAGAGGGCTGTGTAGGACCAGGACTTGGCCTGCAGCCCCCTGAATGCAAATTGAACACCAATCTAGGAGGCTACATTAAATAATAAAATTAGAACCAAGAAACTCCAAGTTAATCCTCTCGCCACTGATTGACCAGCCTCTAGAGGACTGCACTAGTCAGCAAGGTGGCAGGACTCAGAACCAGGGTGCAAGCCTCCTGATATTATATCATACACATCTCCTTTAACAGATGAAAAGAAAGTACCATAGTCAAGCCTAAAATCTGATATCAGAATGACTGTAGCCATTACAATAAATGCTAAATATTCAATTAACAACAACGATGATTACCTCAACAAAACATCATATTGACTTAAACTTCTCTAAAATATATCTAAGAAAATGAGTTGAGACTTCTTAATGCATTAAATATTCACAATCATCCATCAAGTTCAGAGCTGAGCTGAGTAAGTTATGTACATATTGTTCTATATGTCAGGGTGCAAGCAAGCTAGCAAGCCTACGGGTGATGTCCTCTTCTTACTTTCCCTCTCGTCCCCTTCTTTCCTCCTCCTATTAAGTCTGTGTCCCCACCCACAGCAGAAGGAAGGGCAGTCCTGAAGTAGAAAGCAACATACACAGCACAGCTTCTTACAGCTTCTTTCCAAATGCAGAAGAAACGGTATTTATTTAGAAGCAGTGTCCTTTATCTTAATCAAAATATGAAGTACAGGCTGACTAAGAGGAATGGAAGGCTATGTGAGTACACTGCTAGCCACTTTATTTATTTGTTTGTTTGTTTATTTATTTATTCTCTAAAGAAACCAACTGGCAGAAACATCTTCTACCAAAAGCAGAAAAAAAAAACAAACACCTGAATTAAACATGCCAAGAAGTACAAAGGATAATTACACTGTTCATCAAATAAAGTATTGTAAATCATTAAAAATCACCATTAGTACAAAAAATAATCCAAATTATTCTTACCTTGATATTGTGCCATATCCTTTGACCAAAGAGTCTCCGTTCCATATTGTGTTTCATCATATAAAAATTTAACCTCTGTGGCTCCAGCATCTTCGGCATTCTGAATTAATTCCTAACCATGAAATACACCAAAAAAATGACATTAATACAGTAATCTACTGTCCACTTTTGTATTGACCTACAATATTTAAACTATAAGTATGTTAAAGTGAAGAAACCTCACTATCTCCATGAGGAAAGTTAAGCTCTGTAAGATTCCTCTTGAAAGTAGTTCCTACATACACAGGAGTTGGGAAGTCTGTCCTAGCAATTCACACCTGCAAGTCAGCTCTGAAGCTGCTACTATCATTTAGCCTCTAAGTACAAATCCCGGAAGTATGGACAAATCTATGCAAAGCCTTGTTCAAAGGAAAGTACTCTAGTTCAAAGATCTATACAGATTATTCTGAGATGTCTTATGCTTGGACAGCTTCCAAAAATAGACTATTAGTTCTCATTTGTTTACCAAACTTAAGTGTTCTTAGAATAAAGGATATCCAATGGTATTAGTCTACATGTACCCTAATAGGCAATATTCTTGACAGCCTGACATGCCTGAGACAGAAAGCATCTTAGTGATGAAAACTATTCATAAAGGGAGTAATATTGATCATTTGTTGGATTGTGGGTGAGTTGGTGGGTGCCCAGACACTTGTGATATAGAAAGGAAAGTGTAAATAAGCATTTCAGTCCTAACCACCCTCAAATACCTCTAAATACCTAACAGAACATTCTGGTCAACTAGAAGGGAGCTACAGCTGAAATAAGATTCAAGTCCTAGAGATGCAGCCACAATCAGCAAAAGTTGAATGGAACTCTGGAGAGCCACCACCAGCTTTTTTTCACGGCCTGAATACAGTAAGGAGAAATCATCAGATGATAAATTTTTGAATAGGTTCCTACTTAAAAAACAAAGCAAACTAAGGGCTACTGCTTTAAATAACTGTATGGGTAGTTAAAAAAACACACATACACAAATCACCCTGTATTATCAAACTCATCAACATCTGACTTTGGGGAAAGGAACTTTTTTCATCTTCCTGGAACCTTGGAATCACTAAATTGAAGAGCACCTAAGCTGATACTAAAGCAATGCCAACAGGACAGCCTCTAGAAGAGTACAAGTGTGAAACAACTTGGGGAAGAATACAGACTTAAAAAAGCTAAGCTGGGAGTGGGTTGACCAGGTTCATCAAGTACAGCCAAAGACCTGGCGGGTGGGTGCTTCGCTGTAGCTCAGGGGTACAGTGCTTGTCTAGCACATGGAATACCCTGGGTATGAACCTCAGAAACAAAAAATGGGGGGCTAGAATGTTTAGACCAGCAGTCATACATCTAACCCTGAATATGAACACCTGAACACCCTCTAACTACCCACACATCCATTAGCAGCTATGGCTCCTATTTACACAGCTGCCCATTTCTCATAGGTATTTTCATGGCTTAGGCCTCATTCCTTCTCTGTTCAGTCCAAGAGAGTCTTTAAAAATGAGCAAGCTGTGGACAGTAAGGACTAAATGGTTGGCAGAATATGTCAACTTACAAAAAAATAAGAACACTTCAGAGATTAGAATTTGTCTTCATGATGTATGTGCATGGAAGCAGGAATTAAGCAAATTAAAAAACTAAACGTAAAACACTAAGTTCCAGGCCCCAACTACCAATTGTAGGTTGTACAATAAGTAAAGATATAAAAGAGCTCCCCTAAGGCTGTAACCCTTAGGGAATTATTTCCGAATGGATTCTGGGATGTCCCTAAAATCCTGCCTTAGCAAACACCATAGAAGGTGCAGGCTGAACTGCAGGCAATTCTTCAATTGAAGCTGCTCCAGTGTCCCTGATGACAGCACAACCTCTATTCCGTGCCTATCTGAGCATGACTACACGGACTAATAGACTTTAAAACTTTGCGAAGCTGGAAGAGAAATAAGGGCTAAGACACTAAAGAGAGTAACAAGGCAGATGCATAACTCATCTACGTACATTAAGGAGGTATCTTATTAAACACCACACCTAATTTTCACAAAAATCTTCTTTCACTGCCTTTTTTGTGGATATTTAATTTTTGTTTTATTAATGAGTATATTCAAACTTAAAGAACATATCACAAGCCAGTCCATAACCCTGGCACTAAGACTGATGTAGAAGTCTTAAACTGACATGGTAGTTTAAGATTTATCTCACACGGTCAGAGAATGCTGCGGGTGCTTAGCAAACACCATCGTAGGTGGAGGCCGAACTGCAGGCAATTCTGAATAATCCCTACAGAGTCTAGCACTGAGATATCCAGGTCCAGACACAGAAAACCTCTAAAAAAGGTACAGTATGTTTAAAAATGTGCTTTGATGCTAAAAAAAAAAAAAGGGGGGGGGAATGGGCATAGACAATCAAAAAAATGAGTTTGAGGTCAGCCTGGACTACAAAGTGTTCCACTCCATCCTGTGGAAAAATATATTTGAGTGTGTAAAATATAAATAAACAAGTAATTGTCCTAGTAAAGTAGACTCTCTCATAAAAACAAACTTCTAAATCTAAACCTCTAGCATGGACTTGTGTTAGGCTGCTGAAGTACTGGTTGCTTGGTTGGTTGATGGCCGGTGCAGGACAGCAGGGCCTGGTGCTCTACATTAGCATTCCTAGAGGATACTGTGTCAAGAGAGAGCATACAGCAGCTAGTGCAGTCCTCTACCCAAACCTTCCTCCCTTCATGCCAGCTGTCTTCTCAAATCTACTCTATTCACCCATGCACTGTGGCCGTGGAGGCACGGTGATCAAATCTCGATCAAATGGAAACACTAAGTTATTTGTCCTGAAAATAAACCACAGATAACCTACCTTAAGGATCTGTCCTCCTTCTGGATATCTTCTTAAAATATCCTTGAGAAAATCAACAAGTGGAGGAGTTGTTTGACCAAATCGACCTAAAATGCAGAATATATTTTAAAAGGTTTAGAAAAACAAGATCTCCAGACTTAGCAGCTGCTTCTGATGTGGTTCTGCCACATGATTTCATGTACGGCACTACAGAATCCTAGGACCAAAATCTACCAGGTTAAGCAACTCAATAGAAAATAAAGCCAATTAATGTTATCAAATCTCAAGATTTTTAACTAAATGACACATTAGGTTCCAAAGGATTTTTCCAAGATATTCTATTGCAAAAGGTTAATTCAACAGCAAGCAAGCAACACGACAGAGGGATAAAGGTGCCACCAACAGCTGTTTATTGCTCCCCTGCTGAAAAACAAGCCAGAAGTAATGACACTCATTGCCACATTCTCATTACTCTCAAACTCAACTGGTAATCTGCCGGGTGGTGGAGGTGCACACTTTTAATACCAATACTTGGGAGGCAGAGGCAGGTGGATCTCAAAGAGTTCGAGTCCAACCTGATCTACAGAGTGAAATCCAGGAAAGTCAGAGCTGTTATAAAGAGAAACCCTGTCTCAAAAAAAGAAAGAAAGAAAGAGAGAGAGAGAGAGAGAGAGAGAGAGAGAGAGAGAGAGAGAAAGAAAGAAAGAAAAAGAGAGAGAGAGAGAGAAAGAAAGAAAGAAAGAAAGAAAGAAAGAAAGAAAGAAAGAAAGAAAGAAAGAAAGAAGAAAAGGAGAAGGAGGAGCAGGAGGAGGGGAAGAGGAGGGGGAGAAGGAAGAAAAGAAGAAAAAGAAGAGGAAGAGGAGGAGGAGGAGGAGGAAGAAGAGGAAAGCTGTCCACATTGTTCTATACCAACTAACCAGGCCATCTTCAGGTAGGTAGGAGGAAGGTGTAAAGAGAAAGATGGAGGAAAAAATTCTTTAAGAACAAGCAATTTTTAAAATCTGTATAAAAATGAAAAGTACTTACACAAAGAAACCATCACCATAGGCTGGACACAGAGTATTCTATACTTCAGACTTTAGAATATTTGCACTAGTTAGTGAAGTATCTTAAGGATGGGACCCAAGACCCAAAATGAAATCCATGTATTTTTAATACATACCTTATGCCCATAGCCTTAGGGTAATTCTATATAAAATTTTTAGTGTGCCTGTGTTTTTACTATAAATTGTCATATGAAGTAAAGTATTGAATTTTTCATTAATGCCATGTGCTAAGCTGAGATGTGCGGTGGCTGACATGGCAGTTTAAAATTTATCTCACTCGGTCAGAGAATGCTGCAGGTACTTAGTAAAGCCAGGTCCAGACACAGAATGACGGAGCCATAAGCCTAAGCAACCCTTGACACACATGCTGCCATATTTAGATTTCTCTCCTCTTTTCTTAGATCTAGGCCTTGCTTAAGTCTTCTCCACAGCACCAGAACCTCTTCTCACAAATACTAGAACCTCTTCTCAGATATCAGGTGAATGAGCTGCAGTTAGGCAATTAGGCAGTTAGACAAGGGTAGATAGATAACCTTCAGAGCAACATTTCCTGATGGCTAAACATAATTAAAGTCCCTTCCTGCTTGCAACCCTCTTTGCCTACCTACTATGCCTTGTGAGAAAACTAAAATTTCGGAGCTTGATCAGACGTCCTGTCCTGCTCTCATTCTTTGTGTCTCTTGTCCCTCTCATTCGCCCGCCCTCTCTCTAAGTCCCTGAAGACCCCGCTGGACGGGGCAACAGAAAGCCTCTAACAAAAAGTACAGTATGTTTAAAAATGTGCTTAAATGCTAAAAAAAAGAAAAAATAGGTACAGTCATAAAAAATTGTTTAAAAAAAATAAAGTCTCTAAAGAAAAAAATAAAGTAATATAAAAAATCCATGCAAAGATGGAAAATACAAAAGGTATCTGGATCCTGTGTGGTGTTTTGTTGACTTTGAATTTTTTTTTTTTTTTTTTTTTTTTTTGGTTTTTTTCGAGACAGGGTTTCTCTGTGTAGCTTTGCGCCTTTCCTGGAACTCACTTGGTAGCCCAGGCTGGCCTCGAACTCACAGAGATCCGCCTGCCTCTGCCTCCCGAGTGCTGGGATTAAAGGCATGCGCCACCACCGCCCGGCCCGACTTTGAATTTTTTAAATGCTAATGTACAAAAAACAATAGCTGCTGAGAGACATTGGATTATAGAAACTGCTAAAATAAACCAACCTATATATTTTAAGAATGTCTTCACTTCAGCATGGAATTTAAAAAATACGCTGCTTTGAGGGAGAGGTTGTGCCTCTTTTTCCACAGAAAATAAAAAGTTATGGCTCCCTTCAAAGTTAATAGAGATTAGATCTGGTCAGGAGAGACCTCCTGAGGATGTTGGCTACAGACATGAGGAAAAAAGCAAAAAAAAAGATTACAGGACATGTGACGTATATACTGACCCCTCTACTATGGGAACAGCTCTGAAACTGGATTAGACATGAAAAATCTTGTTGGCTACAGAGTCCTCATGACTTAATATACATGCCATCCTTTCATATAGCATAGATAGAGGTTTGGTTATACAGTCCAAACAAATTTATAAAGTTAACATGTCTTTTACTATAAAGTTAACAGATGCCTTTTACCTGCTCAAACATAAAACAACAACAACAAAATTTTAACTGACTTGTGCACACTACACATTCCATACTTGTGTTAATAGAGATATCTATGTCACCATTAAAAGTTTATGCGTTTTCAGAAAAAAAAAAGGACCAGACATCAATAAAGACAAGTAGCCCAGGTAATCCAGTTTCTCAGAATGTTTCTGTTACAGTTTCCTCAAAATTCTGCACCCAGAACAACTTCAAAGCTGCTAGTTGAGATGGTCCAGTCTCACAGATTATCCAGCCAAAACTTCAGATAAGCTCTACATTTCCCCATCACACAGAGACTAAACAAAAAATAATACAGCTCTCCCAGGACTTGACAACTATCCCAATTTTCTCAGGGTCCCCTGAAGATGCCGCTGCCCCCAGACAACAGGAAGTAATTTAAAAAATATGACACCCACATTCCCAAGAGGTGGGTTAGGTAGTTTTTGGTCATTTGGCGGGTTATAGATGTTTGTCATCATTTAGGAGGGTTGGCTGCAAATTGTTACTGATCATGGTAAGGGAGGTTAGACTCAAGGATCTCTTTTTGAAAAAAAAAAAGGGATATAAGGGAGTGATAGGAGAAAAGGGTAAATTATTGAATCCACTTTTAGACTAAAAATCAACTACTACTCAAATATTTTACACTGGTATGGATTTTTGTATAGTGATACAAAATATAAGATTATTTTTGTTAGAACATATGCTATATATGTTTCTACTCTTGTTTAAGATATTTTTAATATTATAATATCATTTATATTGATTATATACAATTGATATATAATGTCAATTATAAATTGCTACAAATTTAAGGTTATTTTTGTTGTATATATGTTTCTATTTTTGTTTAAAGTATTGTTATCTATGCAGCTCATTTAAAAATGTAAAGTTCTACTCCTTTAAAGTTATTACTATTAACCATTTAGGATAATTAAGAAAAACAAGTTAGTAGTTAGTCATCTATAACAATCAGACTTGAGGTCATATTAGGTATGTTTTCAAGGTCATACAGAGACATAGTTTAGATAGATGGTGTTCAAACACTTCAGAGACCTATAAAATATGGCACTTAAGATGTTTTAATAACATAAGGCTTTTCATGACAGTGAGGCATATCTGCTCCTGGAAGTATCAATCTACTTCAAAAAAGGATACTGGGCATTGAAGAACCTCCATATGGATTTTGCTTTTATTGTGGCAAAGTTAGCCACTGGGCAAGAAATTGCCCTTGCCTCAACTGCTGACAGTATGTTGTCCAAATCAGATAAGCAAGACACACAAAAAAGTTACTGTCGAACTTTACCAAGACATGGTAGGACAGTCCTTCAAATTTTTTGCTTCACACAAAAGTTTGTCAAATATTTTAGGCCTGCAGGCTGAAGTTGGATGCCCCAACACTACAGAGGAAACTTGGGTGACTGTCCAGGCAGCCAGATGTCTCTGTCATTTGTATAGTTTTGGAAGTTGCTTGCTCTGCCTTTCCTGTTTACTCAGATATTATTATTTCCCTCTTAGGTCTCTGATGGAATTGAAGATGTAATAGTTATAGTTTTACAGTTTTCCTTGTTATCAAATTCAGAAAAGAAACTTACATAAGAGATATAAAGTTTGTAAGATTAAAAAACATAACCTTAAGCTGTTTATCTAAGAAGATGTTTTGAGGTCTAAAAAGATAGTTTTAGGATGGTAATACAAGTTTTAATAAAGAAATGGTTTAGGTATAAAATTTTAAATTCATCAAGATAGGATAAATAATATTTTATCCAAATATGCCAAATATAAAGGGACTGAATATTGTGAATGTAATTCTTATCTGATAATTGTCCTTACTATATATAGTTTTACTATGTTAAAGTTAAAACCTTTCCTTTTTACTTAGATAGAAAGGGGGAAATGTTGTAGGATATTTGTACACTGTGTGAAGATGTAATTTTACTGTGACTGGTGTAATAAAAAGCTGAACAGCCAATAGCTAGGCAGGAGGTACGGGTTGGATCTCTGGGGAGAAAAAAAGAAGAAGAGGAAATTTGAAGCACACAGAAGAGTCACATGCACACTGAAACAGAAGATACAAGATGGAAGAGAGATAGAACATAGATTAATATATATGGGTTAATTAAGCTATAAGAGTTAGTTAGGAACAAGCCTAAGCTTTGGGCAGAGTTTTCATAATCAATAATAAGTCCCTGTGTTGTTATTTGTGAGTTGGCAGCCCAAAGGAAAGTCCACTACAGAAGTACATACCAAAAGCTACAGTTACTGAATGCATGAACTCGAAGGTCAGTATACACCCAGGAAACTATCAAACACCATTATCATTACCACACCTTATCAATCAGCTCCAAAAGTTTCTCCCAACTCCCTTTTGTTTTGACTTTATTCCTTTTGTGGAAAAGCATTTAAGATCTTCCTTATTAGCAATTTTATTTATTTGTTTGCTTGCTTATATATTTATTTTTAACTCAGAGTCTTGCTAGGTAGTCTAGGCTGGCCTCACACTCAAAAGATCCTCCTGCCTCAGCTCCCTATGTACTGAGATTACAGGCATCCACCACCATGTCCACTCTTCTTAGCAGGCTTTACATAGTACAGAATGAGAACTGGGATCTCCAGCTCTCGTTTGTTTTGCATAGCTGGAATTTATACTCTTAGACCAACACCTCTTCATTTCACCCTCCTCCACTTGGCCACCATCCTCCTCTCTATGTCTGCATTAAAATAAAATCTTCGATGGACTGAATTATGGTATATGCTTCTGGTAAAGTCAATATTATACCTCCCCCGCTCAAGCCTCTTGATTGAAGGTTCACAAAAACATGACAGGTTTCAGAAGTCAGATCTCCAATCTTGATCCAGTCAGGTAACTGAAAAAGAGAACAGAAAATGTGTAAGAAGTAATACAACATCCAGTACTGTCACTTTAAAACCTTACCTCAAATGTTTTTCATTTTAAGTAACGTTTGTTAAGCATTCTAACAAAGAAATAAGTTGCTCTGAAGGGAATGTTTGAAAAGACAGAACAAAATGCTAGTTAAAATATTTATGTAATAAATACATTATTTAAATTTAAGAGCTAGAATTTTTCTTTAAATAATTATAAATAAAAATACACCTATTTGTCCTCTACCATACAATTCTTCCCTCTCTCTCTTTTACAAGCTAGGCAAGTATTCTTCCACTGATCTACACCCTCAGCCCAAATCATCTCAAATTCAGTTTCAAATATGTATCCTTAACATAAGCAAAAACACCTTTTTGATCAATGCTATCAAAATGTATTTGGTGTTCAGCATAGAAACTGCAATAGATCAAAGGACAAAAATTGTGGCATATTAATATGTCTGGCAATTTTCTTTGGTTTAATCTATGCAGCATTCCCCTGAATTAGCAGCTTATTTTTAATTTTTTTCAGTAGTATCCCATAGAATCATGTTCCTAGGCATTCCCTTTGGAAAGCATTATTACAGATGTCCCCAATAGGAGGGGAGTAAGCTGTAAGCTCCCTGAAAAATGCCTCAGTGCTTGCCTCCCTGCTTCTCATAAAGGCAGGTATAAGATGAATTAATTCTATAACCCACAGAGTAGACTTCAAAACCAAATTAGCTTGCTCTCCATCTGGGTCCACTTTTCCATCTACCTATATGATCTTCCTGCACTGACCTCTTCAACAGCCCAAAGGTCACAAACATGACTCCAAAGCTTACCTGGAGGACTGCTTTTCTAAGGTACACTCACTAACAGGGCCGACTGTCTCCATGTACGAAAACTGGACCTGGGGAAAGGTGAGCTCACTAGCTTTCCCTCTAGCACCAACTCATCTTTATTTCACAGTTCAACCAACAGTGTCAGCACCTAAAATCACTCGGGGGTAGGGGGAGCATCTTTCTCCAAAGCTCCTCTGCAGTTACTTCCAGGTCCAAGCACATCATCTCCAGCCTCTCTACCCTAACTCGTATTTCTCCACTCCCTGCAGCAGCTGCTCCACGTGTCCTGGGACTTAATAACCATCTCCCATTTTATCGCCTTATTTTCTGTATGTAATCCTTCTTCTGCTCTGCTCTTTGGGTATACTGCTAATGGCCTTGGTTATAAAGCATGCTTACATCCTATACCTGCTGAACCTGAGAACTAGCCTGTGAAAACTAGTGCATGTCTTGCACAGGTGCTTAAAGAGACATAGGTGAGGATATTGACTGCCACTAGCAAAAAAATATAAAATAAAATCCTTAGAAATAACCCAATGCTGTGATGTATTTGTATAGCAAAATATCACACGTTAATGAATACTAAACAGCCAAGCTATATATAATTTAGATGTACATCAGTAATGAAATATTGAGTGAAAAAAGCTATCCAGTTTATTACATGAAGAATGATAAGCTACTTATAACAGGCATAATCAACAAAAGTAAATGGAATATTATTTGGGTAATATATTTAGGTTACACATATATATAAAATACAAACATATACATATACTCACGCCTATAGAACTATTAAGACAACAACAACCGAGAGGCAACAGAAGAGACACAGACATGAAGGAGAAAGACAGGCATACAGACAGGAAAGAGCCACAAGGCTATCCATAACAGCATCCATGGGTGATCATTCCACTGGTGAATTAACCATCTAATTAATTACTAAAAGAAAGTAATACATAAACCAATGATCATCAGTCCAGTTTAGGATCACTAAGGTGCACTGAAAGAAAAAAATGCCAGAGCAAAGGAAGAAAATCTAAGAAGTTTCCAGGTTTGAAAGAGAATCAATTGTAAGAAACTAGACACCAAATGTAAGTGCATTAGTTCAGCCAGACATAACCGAGGGTCCAACAATAGACAATCTGGTAGACTATAATGTGTGGCTATCACAGGACAGTCATTCTCCTAGAGAGTAACTGGGCAGTAGAGACGTCCTCAGCAGTACTATATCTTACGGAGTGTGCCACGATTTGGGGGCTTGTATAGGCCCTGTCCCTTCTCTCCTGGATACTACAACAAAGCAAAGAAATGTCCCTATTCCCCCTCACATGCAAATGTGCCCCCTATTCAAAGTGCCCATCTCACTGTTTTTAAAATGATTATAAAATCATTAGAATCTTGGTCTTGCCAGCTTCATTCTCCCTTGTAAACCTCAGAGACATGCATCTTCCATTACTAGCAAACAGTAACTCTATCCAAATTATTAAACACTATGATAATATAACTGTACAGCAGATCCTCTTCCTTTTTTCCAGTGTCAAAGACATAGGGTGATGTTCAGGAATCATAAGCTGGGGTTTGGGGAACAGGGGACTGGAGAGGGACACGACACACTTGTGATGACTGAAAAGCTAAATCACCATGTACTATTATCATCTGCTGCTCATCCCAAAATATTCAGAATTTAGTAATGTCAATCTAAAAAGTTCTGAGCAGCATGGGACCGAAGGGTAAACTCCACCTGTGGAAAGAATGCCAACACACAATGCCTCTTCTGAGCATTAAGTGAGGCTGTAGGTATAGAAGTCACAGAACAGTGTCTGGAGGACAGCAGGGAGTAGAGGTCATAGAACAGGGCATAGGAGCTCAGTTGGTCCATTCCTACACCTTTTCCCAAATACAGAAAAGGAGAGGTGCTAAGCATCAGCCATGTTCTAGAATTCTACCTCCAACATGGACCTCTCTCGTTCAGCCTCAGAGCGGCAGCTGTGAGTTGACTTTCACTGTCTTTAGAGTCACAAACCTTAGAGCTGGCTAGACTTAGAAGTGGGAAAGCAGAAAGTTACACATGAATTTTGTTCTAGTTGCATACACATGGCAGCAACACACAGGATCTGGGTCACTCACTTCTCTGTTATGTGCATTTTCCCAGCTGCTTCTATGTCTCACCATCGGCTAAACCACACATAAAAGCAAACCAACTGACATACTTCTTCCAGAATGAGCTGCCCCTGTCACCTGCTAAGGAACCCTTGGTCTCCTCATCTGACTCCAGACTTGCAAACATGCTCTTTTGCCTTATTCTCCATTCACTCTCCATCCTTTAGGTCAGTGGTTCCCAACCTTCCTAAAGCTGCAGCCCTTCAATACAGCTCCTCATAATGTTATTTTTGTTGCTACTTTGTAACTAATTTTGCTACTGTTATGAATGTAATGTAAACCTCTGATATGCAGGATGGTCTTAGGCAACCTTGTAGAAAGTACTACAATTCTGTCCTTTACAAAGTATCCTGTATAGCCTTTTATTTCCTTATTTATAGTGTGTGTGTGAGAGAGAGAGGTGTGGGGGGGGATGGGGGCACACGCGTGGAAATCAGAGGACAACTTTGTAGAGACAGTTCTCTCCTTTTACCTTTACATGGGTTTCCAGGATTACATTCGGCTGTCAGACGTGCACAGCACTGAGCCATTTCACTGCCCCTGCCCCAAGCTTTCAATTTCACCTTCACAGCCATAGACTAGAAACCCATGACCTCAAACCAGTTATCATTCACCCTCCTTACCACCCAACCCAAACAACGTGACCACTTCCAGCAACCACCCGAGCTCTGAGCTTTGCAAAGGCACCTGCAAACAGGCACACTTCCAAAGGCAAGAGCCACAACCGAGTCATTTGAGCATATGCATCGAGGAAACACAATGACGGAGTAGGACCAGGAGTAAAGTGGACATTGACGTGGAAGAGCAGACCCACAGAGATGGGCAAGGCAGGGAGGTGACACACGTAAAGAAAGCAGTTACAGTGTGTGCTTCTTTATGGTTCTGCCTCAACTCTGGGCAAGCCAATGTCTGCACACCAGCAAACACCTCTGGGGAAATGATGAGGAACGACCTATCTGTCTGTACAGGTACATAAAAACAGGTTCATCAGAAATCTATGTTTAAGTGTGCTGGGAATCAGAAAACTGACCCAGGCATATAAAAAGTCAAGAGCCACACTGGAGAGTTGTGAATCGAACAGTATGGAAATCCAACCAGAAATGTCATCCATGTCGCTCGTTACTCCTGCAAGTTCATTTGACACTTTAAGTCCTGGAAACGGTGTTCTTTATCGAATAAGAAAGGAATGGTGTCAGAATTAAAGAATAAGATTATTTTCAATAAAAAGTCATTTAAATTTCCCATTCAAGAAAACCGTAGAATCTGTCCCAACATTTAAGACACCTGAACATGTGAAATGTTGCTATATTCCAAAGTTGTGATCTACTAAGACATTAGCACTTCAGAAGTTTTAGATTTTTCTCCTCAAAACAACAGTTTGGGTATTAAATAACGTCTGAAGTTCCTTTTCAGCTGTAAATTTCTGTGATTCAAAGAAATTAGCGTAGAGTACCTGCCCAGCACGTGCAAAGCCATAGGTTTTAGCTCCAAAACCACAAAGCGAGTGGGAAAGGCTCCAGAATAGGCCGTTTTTTAAACAGCATTCTTGTTAAATTTAGGAACTGAAACATATGAGTGATGATTCCGTCCCATCAATAGTGATGTCTGCGAATATTAACTCGGTTCACAATGACCACCAAAAACAAAACAAAAACGTTCGTTTTAGGCAGTGAAGATTCACAAATGTGGAAACTGTAAATGCAAAACAAACAAACAAACAAACAAACAAAGTAAAAACCCCACAACCACCGGCAGGCACATGCTCCTGCCATTCTGCTAAAGCTCTAGTGAATCACCGATCGGAGCATCAGTCTTCCGTGACAGACAGGAGCCGGAGAGTTTCCTGCCGCCCGCGTGCGACTGCGCCCATCTCCGGGGGGCGGGGGGGAGGGGGGCAGGCCGGGGAATCCACCTACCTCCCTGTCTCCGCGCCACAGCCGCTGCTCCGCCACCGGGAAGCCGGTCTCGGCGAAGATGCGCTCCTTGAGGTCCCGCGCGGTCGCGGTGGCCGGCACCGCCACGGTCCTGCAGCCCACGCAGCCGCGGAGCACGGTCACGCGGACCCACCTGCGACAGGCAAAGGGATGGTCAGCGGGGTTCGCGCGCGGCCGGCCGGCCCGCCCTCCCGCCCTCCCTCCCGGGGTCTCGGTCACCTGTCCCCCATGGCGGGCTCCCCAGGCCCGCAGGCCGCCGCCTCACGCCCAGCCCAGCCGCTCCGCCAGGCCCGCCGCCGGCCCTGACGCGGGGATCCTCATGGCGTAGGCCGGCGCCGCCGCAGCGCTCTGCCGCAGCCCGCAGCCGAGGCAGAGGAAGGCGCCGCTGCGGAGGAGGAGCGAGCCCCGGCGCGCCGCGCGCTCCCGACCGCCAAGGACCCGGCGGGCGTGGCCCGCGGGCACGCGCGGCCCCCGGACCGTTAGCTGGCGAGCCGCTCCTCGGCGCAGCGACGCCTTCCCAGACGCGCCCAGAGGGCCGCTACTGTTCTTGGAGGAGCCTCAGGCCCCGCCTCAGCCCCGCCCACCTCCCGGGAGGGGGGGGGAAGGACAGCCCCGCCCCCGCCCTCAGGCCACGCCCCCTCCTCCCAGACACACCCCGCGGACTGCGGCTGTTCTGAGACGCAAGCACCGCCTTGGCTCCGCCCCTCTCCGCGGTGGCTAAGGACCGCCCCGCGCCCTGCGCCAAGCCGCGCCCCTCCCGGGAGCGTCCGCAGATTGCAACCCTTCTAAGGAGCCTTGGGCCACGCCTCTGCCACGCCCTCTCTCCCAGGCTGGTCTCTTAAGGAACGACTCCACCGGCTCCGCCAGGCCACGACCCTCTCGAGCTCGGGACTCACGGGACCCGACAGCTGAAGAGCCGCCTTGGCCCTACCTAGCCCAACCAGACTGAGTAAGCTGCACAACCCCACAGGCTACGCCCCACCCCGCCCACCTGCAAGGCCCCGCCCACCTGCAAGGCCCCGCCCAGTCCGGCCCATCCCCCTTCTGCGAGGATTTCAAACTGGAATTCGCAGGGAAAGAGGTGTATTGTCCTGGTTAGAGTTAACTCTGAGGACCAAACATTTCTAGGGCCTAGGCCTTCAACTCTGAAGTGTCTACGCAAGAGTCTCATCTCCAAACAAGAGGGAAACGCTGAATTGTAATATGGTTTTGCCGGTTTGCTTTTTTGAGACCAGTAGTAGGACGAATGTTTCAGACGTGGAGACAGTCATTCCTGTAAACCTGCTACTGGGGAAGATGAGGCAGGAGGATAGCCCCGAGTTTGAAGTGAGCCTGCGCTCTCCAAAAACCAAAAGGGGGTGGGGGCAGCAATTCATACATTAGATTTGCTGGAGGCAATGGAGCCAGAAGCAATACAAGAGAATACACATAAGATATTTTAACAGCGTTAAGTACCTAATTTGGCTTGCATTATCTTGTACTCGGTGGCATAAGTCTTCCTCAATCACATCTGCAATACCGAGGAAGTAGGGGTGGTATATAATACCATTATATAATAGGGTGACCCCACAGCTTTAACTTAAGTTGCCTTGTATTTGAAAAGTGAGGAAGGCTTCTATGAGTCCCAGGTGACTCCTTCCATTATTCTCACAGATCTTGATGAATATCACAAAATCAAACCCCTCATCTATTACAGCCACGCAAAAGCTACCTGGTGAAATAGTAAATGAGTGACTGTTACGTGAAATATTCTCACCAGAATAAAAGCTCCATTTTAACCCTAAAAAGTGGTATTGATTACCACTTCTCTTTGCTTCTCTCAGTATGGTCAGAATTCATCATCAGGGGTAAAAACATAGACTCCCCTGGGAGCTGTTCAGTTCTCCTAATGAAGGTAATGGAGACAATGATGCCAGTCAAGATTGCCTTTTGCTATTGGAAGGAGTCAGTTTCATCAACTAGAGAAAAATACACTAACTCAGCATAAAGATCCTGCCAAGAAACCCCAATATTTTATTTTTCAATTAGATAAGCCTGTACAAGTGAATGCATTGGGTTATCAACAAATTGAAAAACAATAAGGTTTTTTGTCTATCAAATGAGATCTCTTTTTCTCTCCCCATCTCCTCCCACCCAAAGCACCATGCTCAGAACCTATGACCTGTCACCACCCAGATGCCAGGACAAATCTTCAGGTTAAAAGACTGCAGAGTTTAGGGTACACCTTCTATTCTACCTTTCCATATGCTCTTTCCCTAGTCACCAACAGGATGTGGTAACAACAGAACTCAGATGGGGAGTGGACAGCCTAAAAGGAAGGCATGACCTCAGCCACCAGGCATGCCACAGGAGAAGCAGAACAGCCTGCAAGGATGCTGGTCAGAGGGAGCTTGAGCATGTAGGGCAGAGTGACTTGGGGATACATCTGACAATGTTATTACTCACAGGAAATGTGGATCTAGACCTCAGGAGAGGTGCCAGAGCTAGCAGTGTAGACTGAGGACTCACTAGCTTCTTCAGATAACACTGATACAATGTATGGAAGCTGCTGTAATCCCAACTGGATACACGCCTGAATGACAAGGACACCCAAGGATTGAGACAAAGTACCTAAGCAACTGTTTGAGTAGACACAGTTTCAATTTTACCAGAAAGAGTTCTGGACATGGACATGCTGGTGGTTACGAGATATCATGGCTATAATACCATGGAACTACACAATTCAAAATGATTCTGAAGGTAAATCTTAAACTATATGTACCACCATATTAAAAATATAATATTTTTGTTGGGCAGTGGTGGCTCACACCTTTAATCCCAGCACTTGGGAGGCAGAGACAAATGGATTTCTCTGAGTTCAAGGCCAAACTTGTCTATGTAGTGAGTTCCAGGACAGCTAGGGCTGTTACACAGGGAAACCCTGTCTCAAAAACCAATAATAATAATAATAATAATAATAATAATAACAAAGCAGAAAAAATAAAGGATGAAAACAAGCCATATAGGCCTCCATGTGCACACACATAGACATGGACAACGCATATGCTATTGAGGCTTCACTAAAGCACCTTTAGTGAAGACCTTTATGGATTTGAAGAGTAAAATGATTTTCACTTGAAAATCATGCATCTTGGAAATAGTAAAGACAAGCCAGGAACTCAGGCCTGATTTCACCCTGCAAGCTCCTCCCAAGCAGGAGAGAGTAAGACTAATGGGAATCAAGGAAATCCTTATTTTAATAAGCAAGGAAAGTAACTAAACCTGCTAACTTTATGCTTACATTCCTAGTCAGGAAGAGGAACAATAGGCAAGTTGGCAAAGACAGATAAACCCTCCCTGGAACGTCAGGTAGCAGGATACAGCATTCAAGACAGTCAGCAATGGAGGTGAGTGGTTGAAGTGCTCCACTCTGAGACGAGCCTTTAGTTAGAGGCCTGAAGGAAACAGAAGTTACACAGGTTCGTGCATGAAGAACGGGACCCAGAGACACCCAAGTAGACGACACTTTCACACTTGCACTGGTTGTATCATCACTTCCTCCCCTATAAGCAACTCTACTTTCTTTCCAACTCTGTCCCTTCTTGCCACATAAGCATATTTTTTAATTGATACTGTCTTAATTAGATTTCTACTAGTGTGATAAAACACCATGACCAAAAGCAACTGGTGGAGGAAAGGGTTTATTTCGCTTACACATCTTCATCACAGACCTTCATCAAAGGAAGTTAAGAACTCAATCAGGAACCTGGAGGCAGGAACTGAAGCAGAGGCCACAGTGGAGTACTGCTTACTGACTGTCTCTCTGTGGCTTGCTCAGCCTCTTTTCTTATACACACCAGGACTATCTGCCCAGGAGTGACACCACTCACCATGGATGGAGTTCTTTCACATCCAACACTAAGAGAATGCCTTACAGGCTTGCCTGCAGACCAGTCTTTCTCAGATAACTCTAGCTAGTGTCACATGACAAAAAAATCAAACAGCCGGTACAGTACCTATTTTTTTTATCAAAAACTTCCCACAGCATGAAGCAAGTTATATCAAACAAGTCCTCAGAGAATAACACAAAAGGGGGACGTAAGAAAGAGAGAAAAAAGTAATAGAGGGAAAGGAAGAGTAAAAGAGAAGAATGGAAAGGGGAAGAGGCTGGGGGTGGGGACAAAGAGAAGATGGGGGAGATGAAAATGGAGGAGTAGAAAGAGGAAAAAGGAGAGGGAAGGGAGGGGAAGAAGAAAGGAAGAGATAGGAAGGGCAGGGTGGGAAAGAAAAGGGGGAGCAGTAAAAGGAGCATAAATAAAGAGAGGGAGAGGAAAGAGGGAGGCGGACAAAAGGAAGGGAAAGGGGGTGTAGTGAAAAAGAAGGGTGGGATGAGAAAATGGAGGGGAAATCAGAGAAGGAAAAGAGAGTTGGGAGATGAAGAGGGAGGTAAGAAATGGGGGGGTGACAATAAATACGGTGAGAAGAAAGAAGAGGGAGGATTGGGAAGCACAAAAGAGGGAGGAAAAGGAAGAGGAAGGGAAGAAAAAGAGGAAGGGAAGAGGAGAGGAAGGGGAAGGGAAGAGGAGAGGAGAGGAAGAGGAAGGGAAGAGGAGAGGAAGGGGAAGGGAAGAGGAGAGGAGAGGAAGAGGAAGGGAAGAGGAGAGGAAGGGGAAGGGAAGAGGAAGAGGAAGGGAAGAGGAGAGGAAGGGGAAGGGAAGAGGAGAGGATAGGAAGAGGAAGAGAAGAGGAAGAGGAAGGGAAGAGGAGAGGAAGGGGAAGGGAAGAGGGAGAGGAAGGGGAAGGGAAGAGGAAGGGAAGAGGAGAGGAAGGGGAAGGGAAGAAAAAGAGGAAGGGAAGAGGAGAGGAAGGGGAAGGGAGGAAAAAGAGGAAGGGAAGAGGAGAGGAAGAGGAAGAGAAGAGGAAGAGGAAGGGAAGAGGAAGAGGATGGAAGAGAAAGGAAGGGAAGAGGAGAGGAAGAGGAAGGGAAGAGGAAGGAGAATAAAAGGACAGGAGGAAAAGGAACAAGAATGTGAGAGAGAAAAGGGAAAGGTGAAGGTCTAAAAGAAGGGATGTAGAAAGGGAAAAGAGAGTGGAAATAGAGAAACTGAGGAAGAAAAGAAAAGAGGGATGGAGAGGGAGAAGAGAAAGGATGAGGAAAGGGGAAGAACAAAGAAAGGATGGAGGAGAAGGACAAAAGAAGGAGAGAAAGGAAGAAAGGCAGTAACAGGGAAAAGAAGGGAAGGATGATGAAAGAAAATAATGGTGGAGGGGGAAAATGGAAGAGAGAGGGACAAAGGAAGGAGGGAAAGGAAGAAAGAGGAGGAAGAGGAGGAAGAGGAAGGAAGAAAATAGAGAAGAAGGAAAAAGGAGAGAAAGAAAAAGAGGCAAGATGAAGGAAGGGCAAGAAGGAAGGGAAAAGAAGGAGAGGGAAGGGTAGAGAAGGAATAGAAAGGAAAGGGAGAAAGAGGAAGAGAAAGGGGTGTGAGGAAAATGGAAGGGGGAGTAGTGAGTGAAAAAGAGGAAGGAGAGAGAGAGAGGAAGGAAGGAAGGAAGGAAGGAAGGAAGGAAGGAAGGAAGGAAGGAAGGAAGGAAGGAAGGAAGGGGGCAAGGGAAGTATCTTAGTCACTGTCCTATTGCTGTGAGGAGACACCATGACCAAGGCAACTTATGAGAGAGAAGGTATTTAATTGGGGTTGGCCTACACATTCAGAGGGTTAGTCCATTATCATCGTAGTGAGGAGTAAATCAGCAGGCAAGAAGGTAGGGCACCAGAGCAGTAGCTGAGTGCTCATGCCTGGTTCACAAGCAGGGGGCAGAGTGAGAGAGGGAGGAGAGAGAGAGAGAGAGAGAGAGAGAGAGAGAGAGAGAGAGAGAGAGAGAGAGAGAGAGATATTGAGCTTGTCATGGGCTTTTGAAACCTCAAAGCCCACCCCCAGTGATACACTTCCTCCAACAAGGCCACACCTCTGAATCCTTCCCAAATAGTTCTACTAACTGGGACCAAAAATTTAAAATATGAGGCTATGGGGGAAATTCTCATTCAAACCATCATAGAAAGGATGGATGAAGAGGGAGGGAAAAGGAGAGAGGGAAATGAAAGAACAAGGGGAGGGCAGATAGAGGAAAGACAAATCTTGGAGGGAAAAGGGGAAAGAATGAAGGAAGAAATGGATTTTTAAAAGGGGGCAGAGGGGAAACGGAGGAAATAGAAAGGGGAGGGGGAGGATGAAGGAAGAGAGGTGAAGGGAAGAGTTAGAAGGAAAAAATGAAGGGGAGAGGGAGGGAGGCAGGGGAAAGAGGAGAGGAAGTGAGGGACGATTAAAATAAAGCAAATAAGAGATAGCAAGGAAAAGGGAAGGGGGAGAAATAGGAAGGGACAAAGTGGAGGGAGGGGAGTGAAATAGAGGCAGAAAGATACAAAAGCAAAAAAGATAGAAGAAAATGAGGGGGGGACAGAAGACGGAAAGACGAAGGGGAAGGAGAGGGATATGGGGAAAGAGGAGGGGGGAAGAGGGGAAATGGAAGGGGGAAAATGGGAGGGGGAAGGGGAGCACAGGAAATAAAGAAGAGGACAGAAGGAGAGAAAATAAATGGGGAAAGATGGAGATTAAAGGAAGGGAGAGAGGCCGAAGAAGGGGATGAGGGAGAAGAGAGGAAACTGGGGGGAGACAGAAAGATTGGTGGGGAGTGTGCAGAGTAATGGGAGAAGAGAGGAAACCAGGGGAAGACAGGAAGATTGGGTGGGGAGTGACGGGGCGGAGTGGGGGATGAAAAAGGAGAACGTCAAAAGGGAGAGAAATGCAGGGAAGGCTAAGGGTGGGAAATGTTAAATGAGAGGAAAGGAAATAATGGAGAAGTGAGGAGCAGACAAAGGACGGAAATACAGGGGTGGTGGAAGAGAAGAGAGGAAGGGGGAAGGGAAAGAATGATGGAGCCAGAGAAGAGAAAGGGAAAGTGAGAAACGAGAGGGGGAGACAATGGAATGGGTAAAGAAGAGGGAGGGGAGAGAGGGAGGAAAAGGAAGGGCAGAGAGGAAAGGTGGGCACAGGATGGTACAGGAAGGCAGGGAAAACGGAGAGAAGGTTTACAAGGAGTGGAGAAAGAGTTGTGGGAGGGGAAGGAGGGAGGAAAGGAAGAGAGGGGGAGGGGGAGGGAGGCAGGAAAGGGGAGAGTGGGGAACTGGAGAGAGGGAAATGGGAAGGAAGGGGGAAGGAAGGAGAAGGGAAATGGGCCATAAAGGGAGCGAGGCTAGGTGGGGGGAAGGAAAGAGGGATAAAAAGAGTAAGGGAGTAACAGTAGGGAAATAAGGAGGGGAGGTGAGAGGAAGCACAAGGAAGGAGCAAGAAGGGAAGGGAGGTGAGAAGGGGAAAAGGAAGTAAGGAAGAAAGGATGGAAGGAAGGAAACTGGAGGGAAATAGAGAGTGGAGGGAGGAAGAGTAGAAAGGACCTGGGGCGTAGTGGGGAGGGAAATGGGAAATGAGGGGTGCACTGAGACAAACGAGCATGCTAGAAAAAAATCAGGGGTCGAAAGAGAGACAAAGATATGGGGAGGCAGGACATGGAGGGGAGAGAGGAAGGAGTGGGGGAGAGGAGAGCAGGACATGGGAGATGACAAGGGGTGTGAAAGACAGGGGAGGAGTAAAACAGGAATGAACACAAAAATGAGAAGGGGAAAAAGAGGGAGGGGGACAGCATGATGACAAAAGAGGGAAGGGAGAGGAAAAGGGGGAGGAGAAAAGAGGGATAGGGGAAGAAGATGAGAAAATGGTAGAAAAGATGTAAGCAAAAGGGAAGAAGGGAGGGGAAGGGGATGAGAAGGGGAAAGAATGGAGGAAGAGGGGAAATGGAGGGGAAGGAAGAAGGGAGGGAACAGAAATAGAGGAAGGGAGGACAGGGAAATAGAGGAAGGGAGGGGAAAGGAAGAAATGAAGGAAAGAAGAAGGAAGGGAAGGAGGGGTGAAAGGAGAGAAGATGAGGAGGAAGGAAGGAAATGGAAAGAAAGAGGGAAGAGAAATGAGAGAGGGTAGATCTACGGAGGGAAATTGGAGAAATGAGAGTAAAGGGAGGCTAAAGGTGAAAAGGAAGGGATGGTCGGAAAACCTGAAGGAAGGATGGGAAATGGGAGAAAAGAAGGCAACAGAAGGAGTTGGGAGAAGAGAGGAAAGGGAAAGATGATAAAGAGCAAGGAAAGGGTACAAATGAATTAGGGAAATGGGAGGCAGAGAGGGATAGGAGCAGCGGAAATGGAGAGAAAGGGGAAGAAAATGAGTCAGGAAGAGGGGTGGATGAGTGGAGGGAAAGGGAGGGGAGAAAAATTGGAAGGGCAGGAGAAGGGAAGAAGGAAGGGACGGAGAAGCTGAGAAGAGGGAGGGGAAAAGCAAGGGCAAATGGAAAGGATTGAAGGGAGGGAAGAGAGAGAGAAGGTGGGGAAGTGGAAAGAACGGGAGAGAAGGGGAAGAAGGGAGGGAGAGAAATGAAGGGAAATCAATGGACAAAGAAGGAAATAGTAGAAAAGAAAGGAGTAAAAAGTGCAGGAAGAGGAAAGAAAGAATCAAGGTAAAGGGGGATGAAAGGAAGAAAAGAGAGGAAGGAAGAAAAGGAAGTAAAGGGAAAGAGAGAAAAGAAGGGAAGAGAAGGAAAGAAAGAAGGGGAAGGAGAGAAAGGGAGGGGAGGGAGGAAAGAAAGGGGTACAGGGGAAGTAAAGGAGGAAAGGAAAAGAGGGGGAAGGAAGAAGGGAGGGAAACAGGAAAGAGGAGAAGGAAATGAGGAAAAAGAGATGAGGGAAGGGGAAATAATAGTGAAGGAAAGAGGAGGAAAGGGGGAGGGGAGGGAGGGAAGGGAAGAAGGAGGGAGAGAGAGGAAAGGGGAAATGTAGGGAAGGAAGGAAAGAAGGGAAGGAAGGGAAATGGTCATGAAAGGGGGAGGAAAATGGGGAGGAAGGAGGAAGAAATAAGAGGAAGGAAGGAGATGGGTGTAAAGGAGGATGTAGGAAAGGGGTGGAGGGAGAAGGGGAAGAAAAGGGGAAGAAGGAAGGTAGAGAAAAGCTCAGAAAAGAGATGATGGGAAAGGAGGAGAAAGGGAGGAGAGAAGGGGAAGGAAAGAACGGAAGAGAGGGCAGGAATGAAAGGAATGGATCAGGAAGGAAAGACAGGAGGACAAGAGAAAGGGAGGTGGGGAGGGAGAGAAGGAAGAGAGGGAAGGGGATAAATGAAAAGGAATGGAAATGGGCATGAAGGAATTGAGGGAAAGGAGAGGAAGGAATTGAGGGAAAGGAGAGGAAGGAATTGAGGGAAAGGAGAGGAAGGAATTGAGGGAAAGGAGAGGAAGGGAGGAGGAGAAGGACAGGAAGGAAGGAGGGGAAGGGGAGGAAAGGGAGAGGGAAAGGTGGAGTGAGGAAAGGGGGAGGAAGAGGAAGGGAGGAGGGGAAGGGGAGGAAAGGGAGAGGGAATGGTGGAGTGAGGAAAGGGGGAAGAAGAGGAAGAGAAGAAGGGGAAGAAGGAAAAAACAAATGGGAAGGGGGAGTAGAAAGAAAAGAGTCCCTGAGGAGTGGCTTTCATGGTACCAGAAGATGCCATGAAAGCATCCAAAGGAGGGAACAATCAACAATCCTCCCTCCCTACCTACCTAACTAACCTGGCTAACTATTCTAGTGCTAGTGAAGTCATGGTTACCGGAGATGACTCTACAACCACCAATTTACTAATCCAAAATAATCCCTAACTACAGTCTAAATATTTGTCATCAAGGAAACTTCTCTTTGCCACAGACAGAGACCATTACAGAAAACCACAACCAATCAATATGCAGAGTTGTGGTGCCTGGTCCCAGAGGATACATCTACAAAACACTCCACTCTGGCACCTAAGGCTCAGAGAACATGGTGAAAGGGGGTGGGCAGAAAGATTGTAAGAGCCAGAGAATCAGACTCTGCTGTGAGATCGTGTCTTCTAGTAAATTCAGAAGCCACAGCTACGAAGTCTCACCAATATGACCGCCCAAATGTGAGCCAATCAACACACATACAGAACTACTGGGGGGGGGGATTGGGAGGAGCCCAGGCGGCCTGAGCCCTACACAAATAACTATTGACAACTGAGAAAAGCTGGCAGTGGTTCTCCCCAGGGAGGAGCACACCAGTCAGTTGCCCAGTGTCACAGTCAGCCCTGAAAACATACACACAAGTAGCATTATATGGACTCAACAGGTTCTACTTAGGAACGTGTATGTGTATATACAAATCTGTATGTGCATGTAATAACAATGAAAAAAGAGACCATGGATGGAAGGAAAGGGGGAGGGGAGTATGAAAGAGTCTGGAGGGCCAGGCAATGGTGGCACACGCCTTTAATCCCAGCACTCTGGAGGCAGAGCCAGGCAGATCTCTGTGAGTTGGAGGCCAGCCTGGGCTACAGAGTGAGTTCCAGGACAGGCACCAAAACTACACAGAGAAACCCTGTCTAGAGAAACAAAAAAAGAAAAAAAGAAAGGAAGAAAGAAAGAAGGAAGGAAAAGAAAAGAAAGAAAGAGTCTGGAGGGAGAGAAGGAAATGTAATTATAATACCAAAAATAAAATTTAAATAAAAGAGAGGGAGGGAAGAGTTGGGTGGAAGATGGCAATGGGGAAGGAAAAGGAGAGGAAAGGAGAGATGAAAATCGGAGAAATAAGGGAAGGGAGAATAAGAGAGTGAAGGGGAAGGAAGGAGGGAAACAGGGTGGAAGGAAGGAAAAGAAAGTAGGAGGAAGGAGTTGGGGGAAGGGGAGGAAGAACAGTGGGGCAAAGGAGAAAGAGTATGGAAATGGAAGGAGGAGGGAGATAAATGGAGGGAAGAGGAGGGAAGAAAGGAGGGAAGTGGGGAGAGGAAGAAAGAGAAACAAGTGGAAAGAAATAAAAAAAATGGAGGAAGTAAGGGAAAAGTGTTGGAAAGGAGGAAGAGAGGAGGAAAGAGCAAAGTGGGAGGAAGAAGGGAAAGTCGCAGGAAGGAAGGGGATGGAAGGGGAGGAAGAGAGAAGGGAAGGAAGGAAGGGAGAATGGAGGGAAAGAAATGTATATGAAGGAAGGGGAGAAAAGAAGGGAGTAAGGGGGTAAAGAATGGATGGAAAGGGAGAGAGAAAAGATGAAGAGAGGGGAGGAAGGAGAGAAGAGACAGGTGCAGGTGTGAAAGTGTGGGGAGAGGGAAAGGAAGAAAGGAAGGGAGGGAGGAAAAGGAGGAAGGAAGGAAGGAAGAAAGAAAAAGAGAAAAAGAGAGGAAGCAGGGAGGTCAAGTGTGAGAATTAAAAATGATACCGAGGGAGGAAGGGGAAAGGGAGATAGGAAAAAAGGAAAGAATGGAAGTTAGGGGATATGAAGGAAGAAGGACAGGAGAGAAAGAGAGGAAAGAAGGAAAGAAAAGGAAAGGGAGGGGGAGAAGACTGTCCTACTTAATTTTTTTGTCAACTTGCCTCAAGCCGGGATCATCTGGGAACTTCAACTGAGAAAATGCCTCCATCAAATTGGCTCTTAAGGAAATCTGCAGGACCGAGGGAAGGATTAGGAGGGAGGAGACGGGGAGAGAGGGAAGGAGGAAACAAGAATAAAATGCCCAATAACTGTAGAAACATTTAAAAAAAGATTCAAAATAGACATATTTCTTCTGTTTGGAATGAGGAGGAGAGTGACGCCCAGGAACGTGGTGTTGAGGGTCTGTGAGTTGAGGCTTACTGCATGTCTGCATGATAGAGGACCATCAATAACTCTTCTCCTCACCGGTTCGGTAGAGACAAAAATGGAACAAATTGTTGTTCCTTTGCTTAATGAGCCAGCACAAGGCTATTCCTTTGAAAATAAGAAGTGAAGATGATTCGAGGTTCGGGAGGTAAAGACTTGCAGTTCAAGTCTGATGACAGGAGTTCCATCCCCCAGTACCCTGCAAAAGGAGAGAGCCAACCCTGCAATATTGTCCTCCGGAACCCACACACATTCCGGGACATAGGCTCCCCAACATATATAGTATTCCGTTTGTTTGTTTCTTTGTTTGTTTGTTTGTTTTCGGTTTCCGAGAGAGGGTTTCTCTGTGTAACAACAGCCTTGGCTGTCCTGGAACTCACTCTGTAGAACCAGGCTGGCCTCAGACACCCAGAGATCTGCCTCTGCCTTTGCCTCTGCTGGGATTAAAGGCTTGCACCAACACCAACAGAGTAAAATAGTATCTTTTAAAGTACAGATATTCTGCTAAGTCCTAAGAACGAGAGAACGGTGTCAGCCACATGGGTAAAGGAAAAGCCCTTTAAGGCAAGTGGTGGCACCTATGAACCATGAAGGCCAAGAGCCCACACAGCAGGGCAGCTCTGCATAGGAAGGGCGGAACTTGCGCAGGAGGGCTGGAGACTGGGCCCAGTGGAAGTTTTGGGCTGATTTGTTGAACTTGCTTTCCCATGTCCATCCTGTGTGATGGCCCTCCCTTGTACAAGTCCCTGCCTAGTGAGATCCAAACTGGCAAGTGCTGATTTTTCTTATATGCCCAGCAACTGTGGGAAGGCCACCCCTCGGCCCCCTCATAACCAGAGACTTGGTGTATGTTAAGCTGGTCTCTCTTTTTGTCCTAAAATAGCCAATACCAGTTAGGGAGGGTGGTTCACACATGTAATTCCATCACTTCAGAGGCTGAGGCCGGAGGATTGCTATGAATTTGACATTTCCCTGGGTTATGTAGTGCCAGGCCAGCCAGGGCTATGTAACCATAAGCTAGTTAAAAAAATAAATTAATTAATTAATTAAAAAAAAAAGATTGAGGCTAGCCTGGGGCTAGAGTGAGAAAAAAAGAAAAGAACCAGAGGATAGCAGGGTTCAGATTTACCCAAACTCAATGTAAGGAGCAGCAGAGTCTGCGGAAAACAAGAACTTTCCCAGCAGCCTCCTGCTTCTTCTGATTGGCCAGAACTGGGTCACATGATCAACTATCGCTGCAAGGTGTGCAGCGGAAGTGAGTGATAGTTTTTCAAGCCTGTGTAGCAGACAGAGGCAATGGGGAATGCTGGCTGAATCATCCCACCTGGCCATCTCCAGTGCTGCTGTAGATGGAAACCCCCAGGGAAAATACTTTCAAAGCGTCTGCAAGAATATCAGAGAGTAGTGCCTGGAACACTGTCAAAGCTGCTTCGTAACATAAAACACATTTTTGAAGATGTCAGGGAGGGAGGACTTTTCCCGCCAGTGACTTGGGCTCACCTTGGGGCAGAACCTTGGCAGATTATGTTTTTCTAACTTTTTTTTTTTTCTGGAATGACACTTCAGTTCTCTGACTAGAGCAAATCCAGCCAAAGTCATCAATTCCGACCTCCCATCTCCCTCAGAGATCACCTCTCCTTACTCTGGCCATCTCCACCCTGGAGGAGGCAGCTCCCAACTCCTTCAAAGATCACTTCTCCTCACTCTGGCCATCTCCACCCTGGAAGGAGGCAGCTCCCATCTCCTTCAAAGATCACTTCTCCTCACTCTGGCCATCTCCACCCTGGAAGGAGGCAGCTCCCATCTCCTTCAGAGATCACCTCTCCTCACTCTGGCCATCTTCACCCTGGAAGGAGGCAGCTCCCAACTCCTTCAAAGATCACCTCTCCTCACTCTGGCCATCTCCACCCTGGAAGGAGGCAGCTCCCATCTCCTTCAGAGATCACCTGTCCTCACTCTGGCCATCTCCACCCTGGAAGGAGGCAGCTCCCAACTCCTTCAAAGATCACCTCTCCTCACTCTGGCCATCTTCACCCTGGAAGGAGGCAGCTCCCATCTCCTTCAGAGATCACCTGTCCTCACTCTGGCCATCTCCACCCTGGAAGGAGGCAGCTGTCCCCCAGGCCAGAGCCGGAGAGCTGGGAAAGGAAGGGTAAGGCTGCCCCTGCCTGGCCAAGATACATAAGGTTAAAATGGATCCTAGGAATAAACACCGTGGGTAAAGTAACAGACAATATCCACATCGATTAGGCCACTCTGATATGCATGTCATCTGTGAGGACACCTATAGAAAAAAGCACTAAGATGATGTTGGTGACTTTGGAAACACAGCTTGCCCAAGGTCATGGGCAAGGGAATGACTTCTCCATAAAAGGAAATTATGAATAACTACTCGGGTTCATTCAACTTAATTAGCCCCATTATGTAATCTCTGCTTAAAGTACATAAAATTGAGATGACAATCATTCTAGAATCCCACTCAGAACAAATTTGTTGCACAGAATATCAAATTTTCTGCCTGCTTCAAGTTTCTTTATGGAATATTAAGTTTCATACTCACTACAAATCTCTGCATGGAAAAATCTCTCTACAGTCAAATAACCTACTTCATTGAGGAATTTTTCAAACTGATGTGTATTCCTGTATAATACTAGTTTTTGTTTTTAGGGATGCATTATTTGACAAAACACCAGACAAAGTCGACTTAAAGAAGGGAGGGTTTGTTTTGGTCCATAGTTTGAGGTTATAGTCTGTCACAGAGGTGGAAGCTGGTCACATGACATCCACAATCAGGAAACAGAGAGAAATGAATGCTGGTGTTCAGCTCGCTTCTTCTCCTTCCCCTTGTTATTCAGCCCAGGACTCCAGCCCATGGCAATGCACCATCCACACTCATGGTGAGTCTCCGTTCTTCAGTTAAACATCTCTGGAAACACCCCCAGAGATATACCCAGAGATTTGTCTCATAGGTGGTTCCAAGTCCATTCAAGTTGACAATGAGGACTAACCATTGAGCACAATGTCTGTCTCTTTGGGAGGAAGAATTTCACATGTATTTGTTCTCGCAGGACTGCTTGTGTGTACAAGGTCGTATGTACACAAGTGTGAGCGTGCTTTGGAACATGGAGATAATTGTCACTGTTGTGTTAACATCAGAAGTCTTTGGGACTCTAGACCATTGTGAACTGTTAATACTGATAGAAGCAAATTCAGGGCCAACAGCTGGACTTTAAACCATCAGTACCAGATGCAGTGGGTACATGTGGGTGAGAAGAGGCCACATGGGTGTCCCACAAGTCCTTGCCATGGGCTGCAAGGGCAGCACCCAGACCTATGATGACAAGACAGGACTAGGCGCTGCCCAGTTACAGTGGCGATAGTTCACCTTGGCCAGTGTGCAGCTACGCGTTTGACTTCTCAGTCTCCTCCCTTCCTTCCCTCGGGTTCTAACCTTGGTGTGTGACCACTCTCCATCACAGCTCTCCATCAGACCCCTGCTCTTCAAAGAACCACGAAGGGCTCCCTTCTCTCAGGCAGGCTGGGCCCCTGCCAGGTTTTCCTCTGTGCTGGCCTGCGGCATTCCCACCCCTTCGCTCTGCCTCCCCACAGCCCTACCACTCCCCATCTGTGCCACCCACAGCACGGTCAGCATCTCTTTTCTCTCCACAACAGCACTTTCTGGATGAATACTCAGACATAAATGCCCACTCGGACAAACAAGTGTGAGTTCAGCATGTGACTCCATGCAAAACTGTTGGGCAAATCCAATGTCCACAACAGAGGCATGACTGAGAACTGCAGGTGGTGGTGGTTGGGGTCTTTAGGAAGATGTGGCTTCAGAGAAAAGCCAGTGTGGACCATCACACAGAACCAGAGTCAGTAGCCTGATTGGTCCTGTGAGTCTTGGCGGTCAATCACTGAGTTCAGCCTACCACAGTCACTACGTTTGTCTCCAGAAGTCTCGACTATCCAAGCACGGTCTCGTCACACATGTCGGCCTTATCTTCCAGAGGGCCCCTTTCACTCCCTCACCAACTTTGGTCTACACTTAGGCATCATTCTTTGACTGACAGTCAGAAAGCTGCCTTCACCGCCCTGTAAAAACCGGAACACCCCCAGTGCAATCTCACTTCTTTCCAAAGCTTCCTTCCAGTCTTCTTACCCTCTCGTCACAGCTGTCCTTGGATGTGTGTTCTTCCGTTTTTGTGTGCACCATCCACGAGGTTGCTGTATGGTCCCCCAGAGCAAGACTGGCATGTTCAGGCCCGAGTGTTCCCTTGGCGAGCACTGGAGGGGAAGGGGGGCAGATGGCAAGGCCTGATGTGCCCTAGAGCCTCAGTCTGCTTGGGGTTGCCGCCACAGAACACCACAGACAGAATGGACGGAACTACACGCTCCACACCATACCGAGGGCTGGGAGTTCAAGGTCAAAGGACAGGTAAGCTAGGTCTTGTCCCCAGCTTAGCCCCATAGCCTCTTTGCTGTGTTTCTCTGTGGCCTCTGTTAGGAGGGCCCTAATCCCATCACGGACCCACACCCTTACGAACTCCTCTAACCCTAATTACCTTCCTCAAATACCCTACCTTTGAATACTACTGAGGCTGGCAGGTATCAGGAAAAGCTTTGTTACTTGTGACCCCCCACACACTGTATCAAGCCACATGCTTGACTTGAATAATGGAAATAAGCGATTCCCCTTTAGCAACCTCTTGATAATACCCATTTCTACTCACACATGCTCCTGGGTATATCTGGGATTGGGAGACATGGGGCAGATCTGGCCTAAACTGATTGAGGATACATGCTCAGGAAGGCAAACTATGTCTTCTGAATGAACTCTTTAAAGATCCTCTGTTTACCATCCTATGCCTGTGAGAGGTGTACATATAATAAAAATCATGGATGGTGATAAGTCTTTGCACCCTGAAGGCCTCTCCACCGACACAGCAAACCGAATCAGACCGAATTAGAAAAGCCCCGGTTTAATGAGTAAAACATCCCGGGATAACTCCCCGGCCCCACAGAGAGGAGACAGGGATGAGACTGGAAGAACCACTGGGTGCAGCTTATATACCCCATGGAAGTGGTCTTGAACCCTTCTGGGGAAGGAGCTGTGTTTGGTGGGCTTTGAAGGGGTGGGTTTAGGAAAAGAGATAGGGGAGGAGAGTTGAGGTGGATCTTCCACCAGACTCCTTCCAAACAGAAGGGACATGCACAATTAAAAAAAAATAAATTAAAAAAAGTTATGTAACCCAAACCTGCCAATCAAAACAGAGAATCACCAGAGCTACACTCCTAGAAATCAGCTCCTACTGATCTTGGATCCCATAAATGGAATTCTCAATAATATCCAAGGCCCTTGAGTATTCTCTCACTCTGGAGGTTCAATGCCTTTCTTGGCAGTGTATCTAAAATGTAAAAGCTTTTGCTTCATTCTTAATAAAACTTCTTGCTGCTTCTCTCTGTCTCTCTGTCTTGGTCTCTGTGTCTCCATCTTTCTGCCTCTTGGTCTACTTGTCTCTGTCTTTCTGTCTTTGTCTTTCTGTCTCTGTCTCTGTCTTGTGTGTGTGTGTTTCAATTCTCTAGACAAAACATCAAGAATCAGTAAACACAGAGTCCAGACAATGACCTCCAATAACACTATTACCTTGAAGGCTTGAAACACATGAATTATGAAGAGACACAAGCATTAAGTCAGTCCACAACACCAGAAATGCTCAATAAACATGGCTGAACAACAGGCTGAATTACTACCAACTGCTGCCCGAATGCTGTACCTCTTCACACACCATGCTGAGGGATCTGTGTCAGGATCCTTTTCTCCCTTGAGCGCCCTGGTGGAAGCTCATAAACTGGAAGAGCTCTGTGGGTTACTGAGTAACACAAAGATAACCGTGAAAACATTTTGCCAAGTGAAAAATCCAGTGATAAACGACCACATACTGAATTGCTGCATTTGTTTATATGTTCAGAATTGGTCCATAGCAACCAGAAGCAGAGGGGTGGTTGTCAGAGACCGTGGGGATTGGGAATGACATGTGGGTACTCGTGAGTTTGGGGTTCCTTTGCAGGGTAGTGAACATACTCTAGAGTTAGAGGGTGGCAATAGCTTTTGCAATGTTGTGAATAGTCTTTAAAAAAAAACCTATCTTCATTAAAATGACATTTTATAGTGTGAAATAACATCTGAAAAAAAGAAAGAAAACCCATGGCTGCTGTGAAAGCAAAGGCTGACCCCAGGCTACCATGTGCAGGGTCTTTTGGAACAAAACATTCTAACTTAGCGACACTGGCTTTTCTGGGGAGCTCAGTGGTTGTTGGTGGTGGTGTTATTGTTGTTTAAAGCTGCCTTTCAATATTCTCAGTCCACTACGAGAATAGTCACACACAGGCATCGTTGCTCTCTCATGAACACAAAGCAAGCTACAACAAGCCCATCTATCTCATCAGTACACTGGGTCCTTTCAGGCTTATGTCCTGCTTCCCCCAGTGTCTTCCTCTACTTCTCACTCCATGCTGGTCCCCAGGACACCCAGTTCCCCAGTTTTTCTACATAGCCTTTGCATACATTACTCCATCCATCTTGGTCATTTCTTCCAATTTAATGCAAGTGTCCTTGCAGGGGATGCCTGACACTTCAGGAGGCATCACTCAGTACATATCTCTCTCTCTCTCTCTCTCTCTCTCTCTCTCTCTCTCTCTCTCTCTCTCTCTCTCTCTCTTCACCTACTGTTTGGGGTCATATTTCCTCCCTAGGTGGGATCTGTCTCTCAGGCATCAGCATCAGCAGCTTGGCTGACCCAGAGGACCTAGGCAGAATTCTGGCAGGCCATCTCACTCCCTAGTAAGCCAGCCGAGCGAGGGGCCGGACTTCCCTTGTCCTTGTGCTCCTGTAGACACAGTCAGTTATGTTTATTTTTAGTCTCTTTAAGCGTGCCTTGGGAAATGAGGTCATGTTCCTGAGTTAGCATTCCTGCCTTTTCTACTTCCAAAGAGGGGCATTATGAATTCCCTGGAGTGCTGTGAAGTCATCTTAAGATAGGATGGTACAGACTTTACATGAGGCTTTTGACTATCCCGTTAATTTTAATGAGAGCTAGGTGTTTGGATGCCAAAAGTCCTGAGTAAGCCATGACTCAAGCCCCCAGACTTTGTGGGGTGACACATCTTGAGCTGTACTGGCCTGGGAATATTAAGCCCAAGTGTGGTATTTGAACTTATGATGGATGCTGATTAAACAACCCCCTCTGAAATGATTATCGGAAATACAGACTGTAGTGAGCTGGCTCCACAGGACTGGAATGAGCTGGCTGTAGCAGGAATGTGTTCAAATGAACAATGTATCACAAGAGAGGCTCAGCCCAAGGCACCATCATAGAAAAGTCCTTCCACCATGAAACTGAGCACAATGTAGAAAGGAGAACAGGCCAAGAGTCCCACAGCCACCCTCCTGCCACCCTTTCTCCTGTCTTCTAGACGTCCCCACGCTGCACGGTCATACCGCTTCCTAGCGAACATGATCAAGCAGGTGGCAAGTTCCATGTCTCCTCTCACTCTGGGCCTCTTCCTTCCCCTTCTCCCTGGCTGGATCATTGACCAGTTAACACTAATGTAAAAGTAGGCAAGGATCTCAGCTGAGCCTCTTTTCCCAGTGTGCTCTGCTCTCTGCTCCCACCCCTCCCCAGTCCTGTTGAGTTCAGTAAACTCTGTACATTGTACGCGCTGGCCCTCTGCCGGGGCCTAGGAAACCTAAACTGATGGTGAATGATGGTGATCCTAGCACGTCCTCTGCTTTGTGCATGGGAGACAGACAATCCAGTAAACAGAACTGCCACACAAAGGCAAGTACAGACGTCCAGGAAACCGACGTAAATCCTCAGCAGCTCTTCAATGCGCAGAGGGTGTCGTCCACCAACAGGGCTGTCCTGGCCAGCAGCTGCTATCCTGAAGGCTGCTTTGTATCTGAAATGAAGTCTCTTCTGTCTTTTCTTGTCTTCCTGCATCGTCACTCTTCAGAGCTCCACACTGCAGAGCCCCATCCGGGTGTCATGTTTGTTGTCTCATTGGTTCTGACCGTGAGTGCCCTCATCAAGATCAGGCTCAGTTCCTCAATGTCCCTCCTGCTTAGGGGCAAAGTATCCCTCCAGAGTGGCATTCCCTTCTGGGAGTGTGTGTGTGTGTGTGTGTGTGTGTGTGTGTGTGTGTGTGTGTGTGTGTGTGCAGGCCCATGGGTACACATGTGCATGTATAATCAGAACTGACATTTTTCTCTCTTCTTTGAACCATAGGGTGAGATGGAGTGACTGCCATTAACACTTGTCATCCTCGGTGGCCATGGCAGTGCCCTTCAATCACTGCACACAGGAAGACAGCAGTCACCTTTGTCCGAAATGTTTGTGCTTCAGCAGGAGATTTTAGTTTCTACTACTGTGTGGAACACGGGGTTCGTGCTTTATAGGTTTTCCGCACACTTGCTTCTGGAGTCATACTGTAGAGGTGTTCGTTTTCATCAGTAATTGAAATAAGATACCGAGAAGAAGGCCCAATGAGAGAGAGAGTAACGTGATACCCGCTGTCAATCTGAGCGTTCAGGGCACAGCAGACCCTTCCTATTCAATCTCAAGATGCTCTGTAAACAACTTGTACCTACTGTACAATGAGGTGTTCACATTTTACAGCCGATAAAAGAGAAATTCACACATTTGGGGTTCAGTTAAGGGAAACCATGGCAATAATCAGGACAGTTCTCGTTTTTTTTAATCATTGACCACTCAATATATTCCAAATCCCAGAAAACCCAGCAAGGAGGTGTTGTCGTTACAGGCATAGCTAAGGCTCGGCCCCCAGTGTGAAGGAGTGCTTGCCTCGGTTTCCTGGCACGTGCAAGTGTGAGGGAGAACCTGGAGCCGGGGATGCTCCCGTCTCTCCTGTGGTGTGCGGCTTTCTACTTTGAGGCGGATGCTTACACTCCACTTAGGTTGCTGGAGACCACAGTCAGTGTTCTCTAGGGACAGCGGCATCCTAAAGGCTCTCCTTAGGGCTAATGACAATTTAAATTCCCAAGAACACCACACTTTAATAGTTGGCTGGGTGTAGAGAGCATGAAGCCCTCACACATGCCATAGAAAACATGCCTACAGTTTATGCCTTACAAGAATTACTTGGGACCCGAAGTGTTTGAGATCTGGGGGTTTTCCAATTTGGGAACAATATAGGTGGCACCTATAAGGAATTATTTGGGGATGAGACCTGAGTCTAAACAGGACATTCATTTGTGATTCAGATACATCTTATACACATAAGCTAAATGTAATTTCACAAAAACTATTTTTAGCATGCCTTCCTCTGACTGTCACTCCAGACCCTGAAAAAAAAAAAAGGATTTTATAGCATTTTACTCAGGATTTTATAACTTTTTGATTAGAGATTATCAACTTATACTTAATGTAGGATAAATGTACAAGTTGAGATTACAAAATAGAGATATTCAGCAAAAATCTTACAACCATCTACTTACCTAAAAGATCTTACAACTGCCTATTTCTACTCAGCTAAGGAACTTGTCTAAAAATACACTCACTTCTACTTTGCTGAGAAATAGCATATCAGAGAGAATCCTAAGAGTGTAAGTTGATTAAAGACTCTCCGGTCAGAAGTCACTGAAAAAGTAAGGTTATTTATAAAAACAAAAGGCACCTGTTTTTGTCATCTCTCTTTTTTAAATTTCTTGCTTATGTTCACAACAGGGAATTTTACTGTTGGTGTAGAAGAGTCTTGTTTGGACGGCTGGGGATCAAGCTGAGGGCTCTGTGGTAGGCAAATCCCTACTGCTCAGCTACACCCTGGTCCCAGCTAGGATCTTTCAAAGTGATATACCAACGTGCGATGTACGCCATTTCTAAATATCTGACTTCGTCAAGAAGCAGATCAAGGGTTCCTAGCCCGTGTCTTGCAGACCCGTTGAAACAATGAATTGTGGGAACCACATACACAGAATTACAGACCTGAGGAATCACAGGTCTGAGGAAAAGGAGAGCGCGGGCCACCACCTTCCCCACATAACCGAGGGGGGCTGTACAGTGTATGCATTTGCTGTCTCAGAACAGGTACAGCCATTGGCCGGCATCCACTAGAGAAGAAGTTAGAAATAGGTTAAGGGATAGGTTTATTTTTTTGTTTTACTAAGGAAAACTGGGGATGAATTTGTAAAAAACCAGGATAACTGGATCTTTCACTATCACTGCACTGGACTGGAAGCTCTGCCCCCAAATCCCATCATTTACTCACTTCCAAAGCCGTTTCTCCACAGACGCTCACTGTCCATATTAGATAGTTGTAAAATACAAAAGATGTCTATTTTCTCACTGGTGACTAAAATAAATGTTTCTGAAGCACCAAGAAGAAGATTTCAGAAACAGGATGCAAGCTACAATGCTTCCATCTGTATTTTATTTAAAACTCACTCAAAAATAAATCTATCATTGTCTACCACCATTTCATTACTTATTATAAACATAATAGTTAAGTAATTTACACAAAGAACTCATCGACAAGCCATTATTTAGGAAAGAGACTATAGCTCGGAAAAATAATTGTTTAATTCATAGAACCCCTCAGAGACCAGCTGATGCCTTTAGTCACCCTAACCATTTCTTTCTGTTTTTGGCATATGGCTGGTGTCCAACTGTTAATCCGAGACTGAGTGTCTGGGTAGGGTGTTGGTTTGGTGTAGTGGTACAGCTTGTGGGTAGGGTCTCTGTAGTCCATTTGGGGACAGTGGGGTCCAGAACTGCTCTCTGTGAGCATGAAGTGCAACTTGACTTGACTTTAGTGACCAACTGCATATCTGTTGTTTTAAATGTCTGTACAAACAACCTTTTGTAATCAGCTCTTTAGAAGGATTAAAAAACTGTGATCATCAGTCACTTATTTTTCAATATTTAAAAGTAAGAAGAAACCACTAGCAACTAGACATGGTTTAACAAGCCAACTGACTGGTTCCAGAGTGTCCAGTTAATCATTAGAGAACCTACCTCATGAATCTTGTGTGCTAAAGAGCTGTAGTTTTAATAACATCCTTCAGGTTTCTCGAAGGGATCATCAAGAAAACACCAGTGGAATTTGCTTTAAAATTCCTAGTAAGAGCTCCCTTTTGTGAGCCAAGGAATTGAGGAGGAGAGAACGTAAGAGCTGAATGGCCTTGTGGTCGCAATATGACCGATGCGCTCGTGACCTGACTGCAGCTGTGGCTACCTGCACAAGAGCAAGCCAACAGCATCAGTCACATTCCAAAACGAAGCCCTAACTGAGCCGGGGTGGCGGCCCATGCCATTAGTCCCAGCACTTGAGATGCAGGAAATGACAGATCTCCATGAGTTCAAGGCTACCTAGTCTATGTAAGTTTCAGGCCAGTCAAGGCTACATAGTTAGATCTTGTGTCAAAAAAAAGAAAGAGAAAGAGAGAGAGAGAGAGAGAGAGAGAGAGAGAGGGAGGGAGGGAGGGAGGGAGGGAGGGAGGGAGGGAGGGAGGAAGGAAGGAAGGAAGGAAGGAAGGAAGGAAGGAAGGAAGGAAGGAAGAAGAAAAAAAGAATTACTTACTGGAATTAGTGGGTTTCAAACTTTTTTAAAGGAGGAATTGAATAAAGGTGAGGAGAGAACATGTTAGGGTAGGAGTGTCCAGGGGGGGGTTGGGAGTGGATATGACCAAGATATACTGTATACATGTGTGAAACTGTCAAATCACATTAATTAGTAAAGTGTAAATAGATGATTCTCTGAGTGTTCGTGTCTTCCAGTGACCCTGGTCAATAGATGGAAGAAAGGACAGTCGCTATTCTTCTGAGGTAAAGGACTGATACTGTAACTACCCTAACTTAAAACGCAACAACAACAACAACCGGTGCATGTGTACAATGGCTTTGCAGTACGTGATTCTCTTTGAAGGACACACCTGTTCGCTTTTCTTCTCCACAAAGATAAATGAACAAATAAATCAGTGGCTGAAATCGGTTCTTCCTGGACTTTGCATTTAGTGTCTTTTCTCTCCATATGTAACCAATGCTAGAGCTCCCCCAGCACCCCAAGCCTGTTCTGGGGGATGGTGGTTTCAGTGAAGGAGAGGAGAGCATTTCTGTCTTTTGTTAAAACACCAAATTGTTTTGTCTACACTTTCCAGGTCTCAGTAACATGAAAATCTTTTTTTGTTTTCTCATTCTCTCCACAGTGATTTAGGAACAGTTTTCCTATAAAACCTGTTCATTTGGTCTAGGAGTTACAAACTGTACAGACCTTGGCGTGGCTCTCTAAAAAGATCAGTGTCTTGTTTGTCTACTAATTTGCCTTGTTTATATTTGTTTGGGGCTTTTTGATGGAGATTTTGGGGGGATAGCTTGGCCCTTGGTGGTTTTGTTGTTATAGTTTTTGTTTTATTTTGTTTTTGTTTGGTTATTTGGTTGTTTGTTTATTTTGAGATAGGGTCCCACTCTATTGCCCAGGCTAGCCTGAAACTCAGTCTGTAGCCCAGGCTCCCTTAAATCCCCAGTAACCCACTTGCATTTGCCTCCCCAGTGCTGAGATTACAGGCATGAGCCAGAGCACCTGCCCCTGTTTTTCTTATTACCACATCGTTAAACCAAACAGCATAGCACAAATGAGATTAACCTGCATTAAAGAATCACAGAGAAATCATTTTCCCCACCCCTGCGTTACTCAGTTTGGCTCACCATTTCTAAACAGGATTTCCTGCCCTCCTCCCCCCCCCAGAGTCAGTGAATGAGTTCATTTAAAATCCCAATGTTTTATGCTGGGAAATACATGCATTTTTTTCATTATTCTCACAGAAAAGGTATCTGTTGATTTTTCAGTGGTGGTGTCCACCGTTGTGGAGATGGATCAGCCAGTAAAGGTTCTTACTGGTAAGCCTGAGGATCTGAGTTTGATCCCTAGGATTCACGTGAGAGGGAAGCATCAACTCCTGAAAGCTATCCTCTGATCTCCAACACCATGGCACGATGCATACACCCAATTAATATGTTTAATAAAAGAGTAAAGACCGGGGCTGAGATGGGACTCAGTGGGTTCCCAGCACTGTCCAGAGAAAAGACTCCAGCACCCTAACTGAAATGGCGGGTGTGTTTGTGTGAGTTATCAGTCCACACTCAAGGGTTTGCTGTGAATTTACCCTGGCTCCACAGAGTCCCTTCTCCAGTTGGCAGCCTCTCTGCAGGAGCTCCTCACACCCTCAGGTGATTGCCAGGCAGTTTGAGAGCCCCCACACAGTAATGCCTCTAGACAGGTGTGTTCCAGGCGCCTGGTCATGGAGTCCAGGGCACTGTTCAATGTCTGAGACTTGCTTCAAAATGCGGACGTGCAGAGGCAGAGCTTCAGTGGGAGATGGTGAGTGGGTGGGTGCCCCTCAGGAGGAGGTGAGTGTGTGGGTGCCCCTCAGGAGGAGGTGAGTCGGTGGGTATATCTTGATAGGAGGTGAGCATGTGAGTACCCCTCCATAGGAGATGAGAGTGAGGGCATTCCTTGGTAGGAAGTGAGGGTGTGGGTGCCCCTCAGTAGGAGGTGAGCATCTGGGTGCCCCTTGGAGCATTTTTCTCTTTTTCTCTAGACATGCCCAAAGCTTTTCAGGGTAACTTTTTTTTTTCAAAGAGGTAAAGAGGCACCAAGAACAATCCCAGGGCTCTGTCCAGTCCCCCTGAAGGAGAAGTATATCTCTGCTGCACATGGCCTCTCTACGCTCCCTCGCCCAGCTAGCCTTCAAGGACAGCAGGGACACTGGGCATTTTGTTAACTGTAGACCATAGGGTCTCAGAAAGTGATTCATGAATTCACTGCCCAACACCCACCTTGGGCTTTATCATGGCATGTCTTGGATCTTCAAGTCAAAGTGACTGCCCTTCTCCAGGAGCCTTGCTCTTCCTTAACATCTGGGCTTCATCAAGTTTAGGCTCAGCACCCTTTATCTGAAACATTTGCAATTGGAACTCTTTCTGATTTGGGGTATTTTCAATTTGGAAACACTAGCATCTACACAATGTGCCTTGTAGAGAGACACAAGTTGTACTATTTTGCATTTGTCAACTTGACACACACTAAGCTAACCTGGGAGGCAGGAACTTCAGTTGAGGAAATGCCTCCATCAGATTAGCCTGTGGGCCTGTCTGTGGGGCCTTTTCTTGACTAAAGATTGATATGGGAGGGCCTAGCCTGCTGTGGGTGGTGCCATCCAGGGGTAGGGGTCCTAGATGGTCTAAGAAAGCAGGCTGAGCAAACCATGGGGAGCAAGCCAGTAAGCAACACTCCTCTGTGGTCTCTGCTTCAGTTCCTGCCTCTAGGTTCCTGCCTTGAGTTCCTTCCCTGACTTCCTCAGTGATGAATTATGTGACCTAGGAGGTGTAAGATGAAACAAATCCTCTCCCTCCCCAAGTTGGTTTCAGTCAACATTTTATCGTGGCAACAGAAACCTACTAGGACATATGTTTAAACTCAAAGTCATTTATATTTCAGATATTTCTCATGCAAATCGCCTGGCTGTGATTTCACGTGGTTTTGTTTTGTTTAGTACACTTGCATTTTAACTCCACACGTGAGGTCATGGGGAATTTTCTATTGATAATGACATTTCAGATTTCACATGTTGGATCAGGGGGTGTTCAACCTGTTCAGCTCATATGCCTTGTCTCTGGAAGTCCAAGAGGTAGGAAAGCTGCTGCTGCTGCTACTGCTGGTGGTTTCCAGGAGCTCAGGGATGCTTCCTCGTGGCTCATTTCGGCCTTTCCCTATGAGCCATGGTTATTCCCACTCCCATTCTGAGGGTGCCGCTGGACTGTCCACTCAACATCCAAGGAACAAGGGGAACAAAGTCACCGTCCCTTCTCTGGTCATGGTGACAGAATGTCTGGCAGAGGCTCCTGAAGGGAGACAGACGGGTTTGTTCTGCTTCATGGTTTCAGTCAGCCAAGGCTGGAGTGTGTAGCAGCTCCTCCTGTGGCACCAGACCAGGAAGCAGGAAGCTCGGGTGGGAGCCAGTGGCAGACAAAACCTCCAGTGTCTAATCCAGCACCTCACTTCTAGCTGGGACACCCCCCCCAGAAGTTCCATAACTTCCCCAAACACCACCAGCAGCCGGGTCAGGTATTCAAACTTGAGAGGTAGCAGTGAATACTGAGCACTTACACTGTGACTCACTCTTATGACAAGGTGCCACAGGAGGACGGGCACTCACCTGTGTGGTGTCACAGGGCCCGCTCAGTGGGACTGTGGGGATGATTTTTGTCACAGTGAGGAAATAGTCACTGATTCATGGCCACAGCACCACAAATGGCGAGGCTGAGATCCAAAGCAAGCAGGGCCAGCTTGGCTTACACCATTACGTGATACAGTTTCCCCTCCCAGAGGTGGAAGGGTGCTTACAAGGAGTTTGTTTTCCACTGTTTGGAGGTGGCTGTTTCTAAGGCAAAGAGGAGATATGGGGACAGGGCAAGTCCCACATTCCTCTTTCCTGGGACACGCAAGGCAATGGCTCTGAGCCTGGGACAACACAAGGTGAAGCCACAGTGCCCAGGAAATGAGGGACAGAGACACAGAAAGACAAATGTCACATGCGTCCTCTTTCATGCAGAATGTAGATGTAAGAATTATACACATGAAAGCAGAAAGGGGACCAGAGGGACGGGGACAAGAGAAGATGTGGGAGAAGCGGCTAGGACAAGCTTTCATGGAAAATGCTACGATGAAACACATTATTTTCTATAATAAATACATAAAAAATAAAAATTATTTGATAAAAAATAAATAGTGGGCAAGACTAACTTCACATGGCACTACCACAATGGCCCTGGCCATTGCGGGCCCACACACACACACACACACATACACACACTCACTACAAGTAGCTTTGGGCTCAAGGGCTCCACTGGGGGCATGGGAATGACATCTTGCCCAGGACACCAGCTGCAGAAGCATGGCACAGACGCCAGGGCTAAGGGACTTGAGTGGAAAGAACATGAGCAAACCCATCCCTGAGCCCTTGTGAGCTCTCCCTGCCCCGAGCACGCCCAGAAATAGATGGGGGAAAATGAAGCGGATGGCAGAGACCAGGGGCTCGGGGTCCTGTCACTCAAGAGAAGCTTTGGAGCCAGCCAGACACGCAGGGCACACTAACTGCCCTTACTTGTACTCGTGAGCTTCTGCGACCTAGGAGGTATGGAATAATCTTGAAACCACTGACCCAGGCTTGCCCCCAGCACTGGGCACTGCTCTTTGTCCATGGCATCAAGCCTGAATGACGTCTATGCCTGTCCTTCATCAGGCATGCTGGCTTGGCGTGGTGTCCTGGCCACCTGCTCCTCCCTGTCTGTACTTGTTCCCAGACACTAGAACTGCAGATCTGCCTGCCATCCTGAAGACCATTCTGCCATCTGCGTATTTCCATCTGGGGATCATACAAATATATATCTCTGGTTCCTGACACAGAAACGCCTAAAACCCTTGAATCTTGCTGAGTAATAGGAGTGTGTTTAGTTATTCACAGTGGACTTTGAGTATAGATGAAGAGGTGACTCTTAGTGACCTCAAGATGGAGGCTAGTGGCCAGAGGAACAAATCACGTCATTAAGTCCCCCTCTCCTCCCCACCCCTAGGAAACCCCAGAAGAAAACACGGGATGGAGATTGAATGCAGGCACCAATGGCCAATGACCAAGTCATTTCAACGTAATGGAAGTTTAACACAAACTCCGAGGCACTGGAGCTCAGGAAGTTTGAATTTGGTGAATGTGTCAGGGTTCTGGGAGGATGGATGCTCAGAGGGGGACAGGAAAGATCCATGCCTGCACCCCTCACCACACCATACCCTCTGCATTTCTTCTAGCTGGCTGTTCCTGGAACACATAGAATATATAATATCCGTTATAATAAACTACAATCTTAGGGAGAGTGCTCTCCTCAACACCAAGTTATTTCAGCAGATTGTGAAACCCAGGTTTAGGGGCAATCTTAGGCATCCTCTAATTTGCAGTTGGTTAGGCAGAAGCCTAGGTGGTCTAGGATCTCATTCATCGGTAGCTGACATCTCAAGTAGGTACAGCCTCGTGGGACTGAGGCTTTGATGTCAGGGTGTGTGTTAACTCTCGGTTGCTAATGTCGAAATTGAAGTGTGGACCATCCAACTGATACTGGAGAATTAGGGGATTCATAACGTGGTGCTGAGACTCTTCTTAGACATGTCAACATTCTGATGCAGACAGGGTATGGAGATACGTTCTCTTTGAAGAGACCGGCAAGTGGGCCAACACACAGCCATTGGGTATCTCCAGTACCCACCCTGCTGGCCAGAGCCACAGACTTCTTGTCTGGAGTGTTACATCTTGTAATGGGCTCCACAACTTCTACCTCTGCTCCCTCAACAGGCCAGCTACAGGGACACTTTAAGAATGGTTCCCTTCTCCATCACAGAGACTCAAGGCCTGGTTACTGGAACATTCTTCCCCACACAACTTATGACCAAATCTCTTTTTGCCTCAGTGCCTGCTCAGATTTCATCTTCTCTCGCCAGTATGTCCTGATCATGCTGTTTAAGACTCTTGGTCCCACTGAGACTCAGCAGGTGTCTCCTTTTGTCCCATCATCCCTATATTGTATAATTTGTTGTTTTTGTTTTGTTTTGATTTGCCCTGTGCCCTTGTTTACTTTCTATGGATGTGATGAACACCATGACCGACTCAGGGTGGTACGGGTTGATTTGGTTTACATGTCCCAATCATAGTCCATCACTGAGGGAAGTCAGGGCAGAAACTCAGGTAGGAGCAAAGGTGGGAACTTTGCAGGAATGCTGCTTAGTGGCTTGCTCCCCATGGCTTGCTCAGCCTGCTTTCTTGTACAACCTAGGGCCACCTGTCCAGTTGTGGCACCACCTACAGTGAGCTGGGCCCTCCCACATCAATCAATCAATCAATCAATCAATCAATCAATCAATCAAGAAAATGCCTTACAGATATGCCCACAGGCCAGTCTGATGGAGGCAATTCCTCAATTAAGCTTCCCTCTTCCCAGGTGTCTCTAGTTTGTGTCAAGTTGGTGAAAACCAACCAGCATACTCTTGATAATATGTGAGATTCATAAAAATTGGGGTCTGCATTAGTTTTATTCCTATACATAATACATGGTGCATAATACTTAATCTGTGACAAGTGAATGCATGGTTCTGAGGACAGAGCTGGTCTAGAAAAGTACCAGCATGCTAGGGTCCTGGGATCAATGGAAAGTCTAGCTCACAGAGCTGACCTACAGAAAGACAGGAGAGGAGGCTGGGAATGCCTCTGTGTGAGTCTGATGGGGCGCTCTTCTTGACCAAACCCAGTAGCTCCTTGACCAACTACAGATTGACTGCTACTCAGCAGATCCCATCAGTAGGCTGTCTTTGTCCTGTCTAAGGTCAGTCATGGCAGGAATTGTTCAGTTAGTTCAGGGAGAATCCCCTGGCCTAGAGACTCATCACTCTGCTTCCTCCTCAGGAATCCTGTGGAATCCATTTAACAAGAATTCCTTCATGATTTTTCATAGCTCCCCCTCTGTCCATTGGCTGGAATGCTCAGTTGTCTTCACATGTAAGAAGTCGAGCTGACCTCCACCTCTATTTCTGAAGTCTTGGTGCCTGTCACTACAGTCCTAAATAGCCTCCCTCACCTATGTGACAAGGGCCAGAAACAATATGCTCTTTAACACACATGGTACCGTGACTTGTGCAAGATCAGGTTCGTCGTTGGGCCCAGGACCCCAGATGCACGTTTTTTTTTTTAGAAACCTTTGCATATTTTCTGGCTGACTGATCAGCAATAGATGGGAAATCACACTCCTGAGCCCCTGCTTCCCATGACAGCCCATGGAAGTAGAGTGTAGAGTAAGTCTCCTTCCCGCAGTCCTGAGTGGAACACTCTAGAGACTATGTGGGGTCTTGGGCAGATAGAGGCTCCATCAGAGTCCCAAGCTCATGGAGGCAGCTGGGCTTGTGCATAGAGACCGCTGGGTTGGTGTCCCGAGTATCTCTGTTTGCACAGTACCCTTAGTTAATACAGGAACCCCTCTGAGGTCTGAATTCCACTCCCCCCACTCTGTGGCCTGTGTACCCCATGCTCCTACCCCTGTCGCTCAAGTTTCCTTCTTGTGTCTGATTTTACTAAGGATGACTTTGTGCGCCAATGACCTCCTCAAACTCTATCCCCTCAGACCTGTCCCTTTCCAGTAGCTGTCCCCACCCTCCTCCCCACCGAAGCCTTCTCTTCAGTTCCTTCCACTCCCCTCTGCTATTCTAGTCCGATCCCCACTTCCTCAGCCCACCAACAGACACCCTCCCTCCTATGCCAGCCCCTGCATTCCCCATCATCGCTTGAATTTGAGATGACTGCCACCAGGGGTTCTCAGAGGACTCAGAGACCCCCAAAGCTAGGCATCGGGACAAACGGCGTCTCCAAAATGCTGTCCATGAATAACGGTAGAAAACCAACGGCTTTCTCTGGGAATGTGACAAACACAGTTCATATTAAGATGAAAAGTGGGATGAGAAAGGGAGCCAGCTATCCCACACAAGCCCGTGGCTGTCAACTGCTCTGCTTTGCCGCATGTGGATAAAGTCTTAGAACAACTGCTGTGAGCTTTATCTGCACCTGTGCATTTCCATGTGTTAGACATGCATGTTTTTCTACTTCAGTAAGTCATTGCCAAATTAGTTTATGGACCCCCCTTAACGAGATGCTGTTAAAAACTGGTTTAGCAGGGGTTGGGGATTTAGCTCAGTGGTAGAGCGCTTGCCTAGCAAGCGCGAGGCCCTGGGTTCGGTCCTCAGCTCTGTTAAAAAAAAAAAAAAAAAAAAAAAAAGACCAAAAAAAAAAAAAAAAGAAAAAAAAAAAAAAACAAAAAAAAAACTGGTTTAGCAACAGTGAAATACATGGGTGAAATTCCCAGCTCCCTAAAAAAAAGAGAAGTGAATTCAAACGTTTTTCAGGTTCAAATGATTTAAGCAAATTTTTAATAAACAAGGCCAGTTAGGAATTACGGCTTTCGTAAAAGTGGGTATGTTTTCAGTTGTCTGTATTAAGTTTAACACAAGAACTGTGCTTGTATTTACTAGCCAATAATATGATAAAGTGCTTGAAATTATTTTTAAGAGGATGAAGAGATGGCCCGGTGGTTAAGAGCCATCTTAACCTTTCAGAGGGCCTGAGTTCAGTTTCTGGAGTTCACGCGCTGTTGTTCACAGCAAGTGGTAACTCAGAGAACCCAACATCCTCTTCTGGCTCCTGTGGGTACCTGTACTGATGTGTGCATACCCATACATATACATACACACATCTACACAATTAAAAAATAAAATAAATCTTTAAAATTAAATTATGGGTTTAACTTAGAACACAAAAGATGAATTTTGTTTTACTTTTGAATTCACTTCTATTTTTTTAGGGAGCTGGGAATTTCACCCCTGTATTTCACTGTTAATAGCACCCCATTACGGGGTTCATAAACTAATTTGGCAATGACTTACTGAAGTAGAAAAACATACATGTCTAACACACGTGTTACTACACAGACATCAAAAGCAGTGAGGAAACTATCCAAAATGGACGCATTTGGTATCTTCCTGGGTTTTTTTTTTTCTTTCTCTCTCCCTCCCTTCTGTTTCTTAATATTTGTCTGACATACATACACTGTACACAGTTAACTGGGTAGGAACTTGGGGTGGTAGTGAGGGTTTCTAGGTTATAACATGCCTGCTGAAAAGGTTCCAAAACCTCTTTGCAACTCACAGCCTTAGAACTGTGATAGGTAATTTCTAAATAAAACACATCGCCGCTGACACACTAATTACTACGTGCAGGTTTCTGTGGGTTTGGATTGTTTTTATATTGTATAGAGACGCCAGCTATATTAGTCTCTTGAGAAATATGAAACCTTGTACTACAAATTAGCCTGCCTACAAAAACTGTAAGATAGTGTTGGGGAAAAAATTAGGCAACTTACTCTATAATGTTGGCTAACGGCGGGCAATTCACAATGTGTACAACCAACTTGATTGAAAAGAATGAAAAAGGGTTACCAGGGAGCTGCAAATAGCTCAGTCCATAAAGCCCTTGCCATGCAAACGTAAGACCTGAGTTTGCTCTCCAGAACCCATGTAAAAAGTCAGACATGGCAGTGCCCGCCTATAATCCTAGATCTGGATCCCTGGTGCATGATGGGAGCCAGCATTGTCTACTCAGCCCACTCTGAGCCAATGAGACCCTGTCTCAAAAGAAACAAGGTGGATGGCTCCTGAAGAGTAATGCCTGAGGTTCACCTCGAGCCGCCACGTGCATGTGCTCACACATGTATACACACAAACGCATAGGTGCATGGGCATGCACACAATAAAAGGATTATCAGTTGTTGAAAGTTATAAATAATGTGAGGCTGAAGAGGTGGCTCAGCAGTTAAAGAGCATGTGCTACTTTTTCAAAGGACCTGAGTTCAGTTCCTAGCAGCCCTGTTGCCTCTAACATCAGCTTCAAGGGGATTTGATGCTTCTGGCTTCTGTGGGCACCTGCACTTGGGTGCACATACCCCTCATACACAGCATGTGGATGGTGGGACCCAAACCCAGGTCTTTTGCAAAAACATCTGGTGCATTTAACCATTGAGTCATCTCCCGAACCTCTGGAGAATGATTTGTTTGTTTTTCACATACAACTGTTACCTCCTTTTGAATCTTTGTTATTTTGTTTCAGTAGACAGACAAGAATTTCATCACAGTAACCTAGGATCCTATTTAGTCAAATGTTCAAACACATTTTTTCCTTCCCCAAATTAGATCCTAAATGAATCTAGATCTCAAACTGACCTTGAGATTTCTTGAGGGGCAAAGCAACCTCTCCAAATGTGTTCTTTTGCCTTATGAAATGAATGTTCATTATTAGAAAACTTATAAAGGTTTATTTGGCATGTTGAATTGAGTACAACACATGATCAAATCTTCTTTAAAAAAAAAAAAACTCCTAGCTTTCTCTAATCTAGACTATATTCATATGGAGAGGTAATACGAATTTCGTGACTTCTACAAAAGTTCTACCACAGGCCTAGAAAATTTCTTTTCTGCAACACGTCAGGGCATCGTGCTATTCATCACAATTCTCATCATTATTTGCAAATGTTAGGTGCTACAGAAATAACACTATTCTCTTGTTCCATAGCCTCTGCTCTTTAGCCAAAGCAGCCCCAATCTCTTGTCGCTCACTCAGAGTTGCTCTGAATACCAGCAGGGACATGAGGGGTCTGCAGCCAGTAAGCTGAACCAAGTGGATGCACAATCGTGCATGTAGACATACACGTATGTGCTCACATGCATGTGTGTACAGCTGGTCACTGACATTTTTTAGTGTTTAGTAAAGTGAAAATTCTAAAGTATCTACCACCTATATAATGTCCTTCTCTGAAAAAAATACATTCAAATTTAGTTAATCTTTCCTTTTAGATATAAATAGAATTGATCACCTGTGAGTGACTGCAAAGTAGCCTACATCACTGGGCTTTGTCCTGATGATTGACAATTTGTAGTTCGTGTCAGGACCAGTGAGTGCTCTATATAATTACTGCAGATGAGATTTCTCCAAACAAATCAGCTAACTGTTCAATTAAACAAAAACAGTTCACTTTTCAGCCATCTACTTCCAGACTTAAGGGGGCAGGTACCACTGTGGAAATACTTGAAAAAAAACCTCTGAAAATCTGCAGAATATTGCAAGGAGTGGTGAAAGTTATGCACACACCTCTGGTGTCTAAGGACAGCATCAGTAAGAGTAAAGAAATTCGCTTCTGATGATTTCTCTGGGTTCTAGCAAACACAGATGATAACTGAATGTGCCGGTTGTTTGATGGTACCCATATATATTCATATGCTTTAAAAGCAACCAAGTGTGATGGCTCCAGTGTGATCCCAGCACTGAATGGGGTGGGGGTGGGGGGACAGGTTCAAGGCTAGCCTGGAATGCACATCAAGATCCAGTTCCTAAATGCTCTTGGGAACGCTAGGGAACAACAATAGTGCTTCTATTTAATGTGCAGTTTTCAGGAGCTGGCAGAGAAACACTGCTGTTGTTGTTTTCTAATTCCCTTAGTATTTTAAGTTTGGAAAATAAAATTTGAAACGTCTTTTAATCTGTTGATATCACTATGTAAACATGTGAAGTCTTTCTTGTTTTTATGGTACTAAAAATTCATTTTTTTGAACATCATTCAAATAAGAGTAGCACTCTAAGCTGGTGGAGGTAACACACACTTTTAATTCCAGCACTCAGGCAGCAGACGCAGGTGGATCTCTGAGTTCAAGGCCAGCCTGGTCTACAGAGCCAATTCCAGGACAGCCAAGACTATACAGAGAAACTCTGTCTCAAAAAATAAAAAAAAAAAAAGGAAACAAAAGAGTAGCACTCTGTTACATGCTTAGAGAAAAGGTATGTTTATATATATACATATTTGTACATACACATACATATGTATGTCTATAACAGTAATCATCAAAGAAAAAGAGGCTATTAACATGAGGGAGCATGGGAAGGGGGAAGGAAAGTAGCTGGAAGGGGCTGGAGGGAGAAAAGGGAGAGGGAAGGTGATGTAATTCTACTTCAATTTAAAACATTCAAAAAGAGAAAGAGCACATATAAATTTCAATAGTAATAGATAAACACATAATTTTGTCCAAGTCCTTAAGCTTGTAAGATCAGGCATAGACTCATAAAATAGCCCTCTACCCTCTACCAAGGCTAATGACCTGAATTTGATTCCTAAAATCCACATGGGAGAAAAAAAGAGCAACTGACTTCTAAAATTAGTCCCCCAACCTCCACACTCACAAGTGCACACACACATAAGTAAATGAACAAATTATCGCTTAAAACATTAGCTATTTACCTAGTCTCCTGGGTCTCCATGATCCCTTCTTCAGGAAGAGCTGTCCTTGAAAACCACTGACGTTTCCCCGTCTCCTTCTGCTTAAGGCTGGTGTGTGCTTCCTTTCAGTGTGCACTCCAAGAGAAGCTCTTCCTGGCTGGTGAAAAGCCAGTTTCCTCCGGCATCTGTCATCATCTGACATCAGAAAACATTGTGTTTTGTGCCTGTGTTCCGTATGCTACTCTAGTCTGATAAGGTCGAGTTTTTTTTTAAAGCAAACCAGTATTAGCTGGTAGGGAGTTTCCGGCTTTCCCCAGAGGCAAACTTAACTTCATCTCATCGGAGGCTCTTCTGTATTCCTTGTGGGAGGTGCAGGGTGAAGGTGCTATAGAGGTTCTGGGTAGGGCATGGCCCACCCTCATCTCAGGAGATAGAACATATTTGCTGTTGAGAGCACTTCTCCAAGCTCATCAACTACAGGCATTTTGGCTTTACTTCAAGGACCCTGAAAGAAAGGGGGGAAAAAAAAGGTAAAAAAATAAGGAGAACACAAAATGTGCGCACTGAGAACACAGCCTGCGTGAAAGATGGCCAGGTCCTTGGCTTCGGCGACTCATTAAATATAAAGTATCATTGTGCTGCACCTCTGCCAACCAGCATGACATTCCCCCGTCCCCAGCCTCCCAACAAGACGCACACCAACAAACACACACGTGTTACTAGATACAGAGAGAGGCCTCTGAAATAATAAACATATCTATCTATCAACCTAGCTCATGTGTTCAGTTTCCCTGATTTCTTCCTCATGTGAATCCTACTTCTCACACAATATACCTTCCTTGAGGAACAACAGTTTTTAAAATCCAAACCTACAACTTAACACAGACAACATCTCATGTTTGAAAGACAAATATTAAGCTAGGTAGACGGTTGAGTGAGTAAAGTGTTAATCATGAGGACCTGAGTTCGGATACCCAGGACCCATGAAGAAAAGCATGGACATGTGGGAACCTACATATAGTATACACACAGGCACACACCACACCACACACATACACACACACACACACACACACACACACACACACACACACACCAGAAACACTTGTCTCAGAAATAGAAACTGTGCCTGTTGCCTACTAGTCCTTAAAACAGCCTTGCTTTTTAAGAAATAAAATAAAGAAATGACAAACTTCTGCAACAATGATAAATCAGGACGCAGGAGACCAAATTTTCTATTTATACAAATATCACGGTTAGAAAATACTTTGTAATTTCAAAGCTTTCTTAGACATGACCACATATAAGAGCTGTCTGAAGGGAAGTGGGATTGGTAATATGTTAAGGAAATTTGGAAAATAAGTGATTTTGTTGAAACATATTCCAGGAGGAAGGGGATGGGCTGAAGTTGTAAAGAATCAGCTCCTGAGCCAGGCGGTGGTGGCGCACGCTTTTAATCCCAGCACTTGGGAGGCAGAGCCAGGCAGATCTCTGTGAGTTTGAGGCCAGCCTGGGCTACCAAGTGAGTTCCAGGAAAGGCACAAAGCTACACAGAGAAACCCTGTCTTGGGGTGGGGGGGGGGGGGGAGAATCAGCTTCTGGACCTTCCACTTGTGCAGCCCAGCATCTTTATTTATTTCCTTCTATTGATGATGCGAATGATAGAATCCAGGGCCTCATACATGCGTGGCAGTCACTCTTCCCCTATGTTACATCCCAGCCCACCAACCCTTCCACTGGATGAAACGTCTGCAGTAATAACCACTTAAGCTACAATGAGTCATCGTAGGTTTTTGGATGACAAATAAAATCTAGAAAAACTCAAAATACAATGTAGTTCCATCCCTGAAAACAAATTCTCAGCAATTCGCTATAATTACATTTTTTTTAACAGGGCATGTTGATTGGCAGTCATCAAAGCCAGTCAGTGCAATTTTCAAAAGCTGTTTTTCTTTCCTTAAATAAAAAAATGTTTTTGTTCCTTAATTGTTTATTTTAAATACAACCATAACATGGAGCAGGCTCAGGCCTGCTAGAGTTTGGAGCTGGCTTGCTCCCTCTACAACACATGCTGAAGTTTCCTCCCTAATGCAAAGCCCATAGAGGGAAGAGACTTAACTGCTGTGGATATCATTCTATATAAATAAAACACTGATGGCCAGTGACCAGACAAGAAGTATAGGTGGGACAAGGAGAGAGGAGAATTGGGAAACAGGAAGAAGGAGGGAGAGATACTGCAGCTACTGCCAGGACAAGCAGCATGTAAAGACGCCAGTAAGCCACCAGCCACGTGGCAAGGTATAGATTTATAGAAATGGGTTAATTTAAGATATAAGAACAGTTAGGAAGAAGCCTGCCACGGCCATACAGTTTATAAGTGATATAAGCGTCTGAGTGATTATTTTATACATGGATTGTGGGACTGCGGGGTTTGGTGGAACCTGGAGAGAAGCCCTCCAGCAACAAATGGCGCCCAATGGCTCGAGTTTCCATCTTAAACCTGAGAATATTTAATAACCGATTCTAAACAGAGCCAAAACCAGGTTCCTGCTTCTTGTCTCATACGGGCAGCTAGATGCTGCAAAACGAGGGTTTGAACACTGGCGGGTTCCTGGTGTGTGCATTTGACCGGCAGTATGGCAAGAATGAGATGTCTGCCAGCGGCACATTACGCTGTGTGGTAGATTTAGTCTTTACCAGTATTAAAAAAAAAAAAAAAAAAAAAAGCCGGGCGTGGTGGCGCACGCCTTTAGTCCCAGCACTTGGGAGGCAGAGGCAGGCGGATCTCTGTGAGTTCGAGGCCAGCCTGGGCTACCAGGTGAGCTCCAGGAAAGGCACAAAGCTACACAGAGAAACCCTGTCTCGAAAAAACCAAAAAAAAAAAAAAAAAAAAAAGAGGTTTCTGGGCTACACGCTGCTTTGATAAAAGGGTAGACCTACTATTTCTGAGACTTGACTCCCAGAGCTGCAGAAAATGTACCACCACCATGTCGAAAAGCTGAAGGGGGCGGAGCCAGCAGCCACAGTGCCATTTCAGGCTTAGAAGGCTACAATTTAAAGCAATAGGCTCACAAAAAGACTGATTCAGATAAAATCATTTACAATATGTGTAAAATATATGTAGGCTTCAAAGAGACAAAAAAAAATTAATATAAAAAAGCCACGTAAAGATGAATATTACACAGACACTCTGGATTGTGTTGTCTTTGGGATTTTTAACTACAAAAAATATTTGATCAAAAAAGATGTTAAATTAAACCAATATGTATATTTTAAAGGTACCTTGACTTCAAAATTTGGATGTAAGGATATGTTGCTTTGGAAAAGAGGTTCTGCTTTTGTTTCCACAGAAAGCCAGAGGCTATGGATTTGTTCCAGATTAAGATACATCAGGTTTGACCAGCCAAGACCCCCTGAAAGGTCTCCGATGACACCATGGCCCAGATGATCCAACATCCAGAACGGTTTCAAGGCAACTGGTTCACACAATACAGCCTCAAGGACTACCCCATAGGCCTAAAATTTTCTTTGCGTCCCCATAAGATACAGTGCCCCCCTCCAGCAGGAAGTAGTAAGAGATGCTACGCCCAAATTCCCAAATATACCAAGCTGGCTTTAGAGGTGGAATTGGCTCACTCCCCCTCTAAACCCAGACATATTGCTGCTTTAAAAAAAAAAAATGGTTAAAAGATTCTTGTGTCCCAAATCAGAAGAGCCCTCTGGTGTGGGACAGAGAAAAACCAATATTTTTTATTTAAAACAGGTTTATTATAAATGTGATCTCTTTCTAAAAAAAAAAAAGAGGGTATGATATAGATACATAGGAGGATATAGAGATAAGATAAAAGGGTAGATTAATGAACCTACTTTTAAAGAACAACTTGTTTAAAATGTTTTACATTGGTATAGATTTTAGTTTATGTTTAAAATGTTTTACATTGGTATAAATTTTAGTTTATTGATACAAACTTGAAGTTAATTTTGTTATACTGTATATATATACTTCTATTCTTGTTTGAGGTATTATGTTTATGTAACTCATTTAAAATTGTAATGGATAATTAAAAAATAGATTAATAATTAGTCATCTATGATAATCATATTTGTAGCCATGTTAGTTAAGTCTTCTAGATATACATAGATATATTTCAGATAGATAGGTAATCTTCAAACACTTCATAGACCTAAAGAATATGGCATTTAAATAACTTAAAATTCTGTTGACGTGAGACACAATTGCTCCTGGCTGCACCAATTTGATCCCGAGAGAATGTTGGGCTTCTAAGACATTTCCATTTGGAAGTTTGTCTTCTTGGCACAAAATGGCCTACTGGGCAAAGAACTGCCCTTGCCTTGACGGCTGACAGTATGAATACAATGCTGTCCTTTCTGGACAAGTGGGACACAAGGAAAGCGACCACTGTACTCTGCCAAGACAGGGTAAGATGGTCTTTCAGAATTCCTGCTTATAAAAATGGTCTGTCAGATACTCTAGGCCTGTAGCCACTTTGAATGCACCAACAATGCTGAGAAACATTAGGTGACTGTCCAGGCTGCCAGCTGTCTCGGTCTACTCTTGCAAGATTCCCGAAAGCTGCTTGCATCCATCTACCATTTCTCAGGTACCATTATGTTCCTTTTCAGGTCTTTGATATGGTTGAAGACTAGATAGTTATAATTTCCTCAATTATGATAAAAGATAAGTTAGATATAAAACCTTAAACTCACAAATATAAGATAGATAGGACATCTTCTTTAATATTGTAACTGCAATTCTTACTTGATAATTGTTTTGTTATATGCAATTTTACCATGTTAAAGTTAAAACCTTCCTTTTAAAAAAAGAAGAAAAGGGGAAGTGCTGTGGATATCATTCTACATAAATAAAACACTGATGGCCAGTGACCAGACAGGAAGTGTAGGTGGGACAAGGAGAGAGGAGAATTGGGGAAACAGGAAGAAGGAGGGAGAGATACTGTAGCCACTGCCAGGACAAGCAGCATGTAAAGACGCCGGTAAGCCACCAGCCACGTGGCAAGGTATAGATTTATAGAAATGGGTTAATTTAAGATATAAGAACAGTTAGGAAGAAGCCTGCCACGGCCATACAGTTTATAAGTGATATAAGCGTCTGAGTGATTATTTTATACATGGATTGTGGGACTGCAGGGTTTGGTGGAACCTGGAGAGAAGCCCTCCAGCAACACTTAACCCAGCTGTAAGTTCAGAGGGGCTTTTGGGAGGTGATGAGGTAAATAGCAAGAGCCTGTGACTAAATGCTAGAGCTTTTATCAGAAGAGGAATAGAACATTGGAGACTCACACACTCCTTGTCTCCTCCTACATGACGGCCTGAGCAGCCTTGGGGCTCTGCCAGGAAGAAGCAACAACTTCTCACCAAATGTGCCACTTGACCTTCGACCCAATCGGTGAGGTTCGGTAGACCTCTTTTCTTCATAATTTACCCAGCCTATGGTGTTGTGTCAGCAGCAACAGGAAATAAACTGAAGAACCCTCAGCTCCAGTAAATGTATTCTGCATGGAAATACTCCATCTCTATATGCAGAAACGCAGTACCATGTACCACAAACAGAGAGCACCGAAGACTAACTAAAACGAACGCACATGGATCTGTACATTCAGACTGGATACACGTGCCCTCCAAAGACAGTCTTTGCATGTGGATTCTTCATTAAAAATTGGGAGCGGTACATTTATGGGACAACTTATGGTCTTCGATGATTTTATTCAGAAGGAAGAATGATTGAAGACTGGGTTAAGTTTTCATTTCAAGAGCTGAGAAGTAGGGTCATGGGACTAACCCCAAAGAAATGATGAATGGAGATGGAAGGGTAATCAGTGAAGGGGGAGCAAAGGGGCTTTGAGAAACAGAGCCTGTTGGTTCTGGAAAGACGCTACTGCAGTTGGCGGACTCCGTGAGGGCTGATCACAAGGAAGCAGGAAGTTAGCATAAATGTGGAGGATGAAAACTGGGCCAGTGCACCAGAGCTCCATCAGAGAGGACCAGTTCCCTGGGAACAACAAACAGAGAGCACTGAAAACTAACTAAAACGAACGCACAAGGATCTGTACATCCAGGCTGGATACACATGCCCTCCAAAGACAGTCCTTGCATGTGGATTTAGAGGACCTCTTGCCCTCCCCTTCCTCCCTCAAAGGTAAAGGAAGCCATTGGTCCCTGTCATTTGGGAAAGATCAAAACATCACACAGCCTTCTGGAGCCTTCGCACCCCTTGCGAATTCTGCAATCTCTTTGTGCCTAACTTTCCACATCTGGAAACCAGGGCTGCGTGCCATCCACGAGCAGGGTCTCCGTAAAAACCAAGCGAACTGTGTCTGAAAGCACCCAGCAGTGCAGGCAGTTTGTGCAAATTCCAGATGCCACTGTCTTTGCTCATGTACATTACGTTACATGTACCTACGAAATGGCTTCTGTCTACCAATTCACACACTTTCCTCAGGCCCAAGCAATGGGCGCCCTGCAACAGCCGTGGGGCAATGAGGCTGGACGCTTCTCCTGGCCAGCTGCTGAATCAATCACTCATTTGGCTCCAAGATTTGGAGCTTCTGTCCACGATTAAGATTAGCACCATGTCTATGCTGCGATCTCTTTGCCTTCTCAGCAAAAAATATCCTATTTTGGCAACCTGAGCGTCACGGCAAGATTTGGCACTGTGTGGTTTCATTTGGGGAGCAGGAAGAAAGACATGCCAACTCCACTCTCTAACTGATGCAAAAGTGTCTGTGAATCTCGCAGCTTGAAATAAACAACCGCGAGTCCGGGTGTAAGGCACAATCACCAAACAACTAGCCAGGATCCCTTAATCCAAAACTGTGCTTCAGTAGAGATGAGCAGAGAACGGAGTGTGGGTAACAAAAGGGATGTAGACTGCAATCAACTGAACTGAAGCCGCAAGGTCAAAGCAGACCTCCTAGGAATCAGAACAGACACCTGGCTGTTACCATGGAAACGAGAAGGGCCTTCCTACAAAAAATGTAACTAGGGCCACCTTAGTGCTTTATCCTATATAGGATTCTGTGAAATTCCAGAGCCTTTTGAATAGACTTGAAACACTTACGGCCAAGGGAAGCGGAGGCTCTGTGGGAAGGACGTGGGTGGGACGCAGTGGCTGTCTCCTCCTGAGGCTCTTCATGGTGCTGCAGTACATCTGGGCAGCCACAGCTCTCTGCAGCTTAACCTCTCAGAATAGCCTCAGTGGCCCCGGAAACAGTTGTTTAACCCATTTATGGCCAACAGGCATAGCACAGCACCTGGCCCCCTCCTGAGAGCAGGGTACACATTCATCTGTGGATGAGAACTAAAAATCCACACTGCCAAACAAAACCCCCAAGGCAAGCAGTAAACCCCCAGGCACGGCAAACACTTGCCCTGGAACGTCTTCAACACAAAAACAAGAAGCCACATGCAGGCAGACTTCTAGCCCTCAGCCTCCACTGATTTACCAAGAGGGACCACCCCATCCTCTTAGGTCAGAGCAGAGCATGAGTCAGCAAAGAATGAACAGTCTTGACACAGAATCTTTGCAAAATGGAAAAGTCAGATGAATTCACCCTCACAGGGATTGTGATGCACACAGGGATTTCCTTGGAACACATACAGTTGTTCACACACCCTCCTTCAGGTCACAGGAGAAAAACACCCAAGTGTTTTCCCTGGAATTCTGAAGCCTGGTGTGTGAACCAGGCAGGCCTTTCTCATTTCCTTTGCTGCCAATTCCTCAAAGCTGTCTGGCTCCTCTCACGCTTTCTGGATCACGGATACTGGAGGCATTCAATAATGTGAGCAATTCAGCCTGTTGCACCAATGTGCATTTTTGTAACCTACGAGAATGGGGCTATTGAATCATTTCTCATTTTGATCCCACAAGTGAAAAGTATTTTATTTGATTATTTCTGAGACAGTGAGGAGGGTCCAGAAAGAGCTGTCCAGATCAAATACTTAGGACTCTAACGAAAGTTAAAGAGTTTTTCCCCAAAACCTTTTATCTTAGCGATGAGGATAAATGGTTTTTCTGATCAGCACAAAGAGAAGTGAACAGAGCCAAAGCCACACTTTCTGGTCCCCGATCCTGCGCTTCTTCCAGTTTCTCTGTGTTCCATTTCTCAGGGAAGGGTACGACATCTCCCTCCTAGACACTGAAATCCAGCACATGTTAAGCATAGAGTTTAAGGACAAATAACAAAGAGAAAGGAGGAAGACAAAGTAGAAATTAAAAATAGTTATAGGATTGGCAATGCCTTTAAAGAATGAAGGGCCTCTGGGCTGTCCAAGATCAGAATAGCAACAGGACATATTTTGACTTCCAATTTGACACATTTGATCACATTTAACTGTCCTTGCTTGGGTTCCTGATGGACATGGCCTATACAGTCATTGCTACTGCCACCATGATGTGTTTAGGGAGAGATATGCGAGAGGAGTCAGCCTCCTTCTCCCCCAGAGAACAGTCCTGTGGCAGTGAGGAAATTTCAGCATTGCTTTCATAGGTCAAAGACATAAAGACAGCTTGGTAGAACAGTGGATAGCACTTAGCCCAAAGCAAGAGTTTTTAAAGATGCACTCAGCCAAAAGTCCATTTCTAAATTCAGTTTTTGAGGTAGAACTAATATGCAAAGTTATTTAGCTTGTTTCATAGATGAGTAGATAGACATGTGTGTGTGGATGGATGGATGGATGAATGGATGAATGGATGGATGGGTGGATGGATGGATGGATGGAATGGGAATGAGTCAAATACTAACTAGCCACACTCTGCCTAGTCCAAGCTAGCTATCTTCCCAAACATTTGGTGTCTCAATGATCCCACCATCCTGTGAGCAATGACCGTCAGTGTCTTGGACAGAAGGAAACAGAGACTGTGACTTCTTAGGGGCTGTGGCATGAAGATCAGTTGAGCCGACGGTTGAGTCCGGAGCTGCTGAGGGCCAGTCTGGCAGAAAGCAAAGGACACCTCCTGTAAACCTTCTTTGTTTTTCAAAAGCTGTGACTGGGTTTTTCTTCTTATGTGAAGAATAGGAAACATCAGAGCAGCATCCAACAGTTCTTACAGCTGTTCTTACAGGCTGAGCAAAACAGGAGCGGCACAGGAAGATGGAATAAGCTCGCTTGGTTCCTCTGAAAGAGGAAGTCTTGAGGGTCATAGGGGGGAAACTTGGGCAGCCAAAGCCAAGAGAGAGAAAGGATAAAGAGAAAAGTGGCAAGACAAAGGAAAGAAAGCTGGTTAGTCGTCAGTGAAACTCGGGAGACAGGGGAACACTCATACCGCCCTAATACATATCTGGCTGCCGGTGGGCAGTTTACAAATTTGTCGTATGACCAATAGATGAGTCTGAGTGTGAATTACCTGGGTTGGTGCAGAAATAAAGAGTTTCCCATCAATGCAGGGTTGTGACAGCTTGTGCTTGGAAAACACCTGGAATCAACCCCGACCCTGTCTGTGGCTGAAATGGAAGAGACTTTTTTCCATTTTCAGAGACACAAGGAGGAAGATTAAAGCCAAAATTATCCTCATATTAGGCTTGAAGGCAACACTCTTGACTGAGATACTGACCTTGTTTTAAGGAAAACACTGGCAAGCAAAGAGGACAGCAGAGCAGGAGAGAATTTTGCTAAAATTACAGAACTCTTTCTAAGAATTTAATTATTTACTAAAACGAAAGAAAATGAGAAAATGGTTTTCACCAAAAGGCTTTCCGAGTATCATTATATAAGGTAACCGAGAAACGGGCTGGTTAAGAACTTGCTACTAAAATTAGGGCGACTACAGATGAAGCAATAAACTATTCTGAGAATACCACTGTGTAAGAGTCCGGACCCCACTCTTCATTAAAGCAGTGGGCCCATTGTGACCACCCTCTACAATATGGAGTGGAAATTAAAAAGACAAAGCCTGCCGTCAGAGCCCCTCTGAAACTAAGACCACGAAGCAGTCTGGCGCCGCCCCCACCCGAGGGTGCAATGGTAAGTAACAATTCCTCACCGGTGCACCGCGGCCCCACACGCTGGAGCTGCTCTGTCCTCCCCGGGCACAGATGCTGAGTACAGTGGTCCACAGCCTCGGGCTAACAGCAGCTGCAGGGGCGACTGCGCCGCCCGGCTCCACCAGGACACAGCGTCCAATGCCGCCGCTCCTAGACTAGACGCACCGGAGGGACCCCCAGAGACTCGGGGAGGCCGTCATCAACCCGGCCGCTGGGCCTTTGTGTGTCTTTTGGACCATCAGCAGGTCCCAGCATGACCGCCACTGCATCCAGCGCAAGGCCAGGAGAGTGCGGCAGTCACAGCTCCCCCTACCTAGCTGCATTTTTTTTTTTTTTTTTTTTTTTTAAAGAGATAGACCCAGATCAGCCTCAGATAATGCCATAATGCCACAGACGCAGTGTTATGGGTCCCTGAGGTAAAGAGTCACGATGGAAGCTTTATTTTCTTCGGTTTGCAAAGATTAATTTTAAGGAAGTCACGTGGCTTAAAACCAAGACACTCCCACAGCAGCTGGGGGACCTTGGACCTCTCACATGGGCTTCCTCCGCTTCGTGAAGAGTTCTGAACACACAGTGCCCAGTCTGAAGATTCTATAATATGCCTAAAATAAAACAAAATGCTGCCGTGGTGATGCTTGTCTGTAATTTCAGCTCTTGGAAGGTGGAGGCAGGAGGATTAAGAACTCAGTCATTCCCATACAGAGTGAGTTCAAGGATAACTAGTCCCAAGATGGATGGATGGATGGATGGATGGATGGATGGACAGATGGACGGATGATAGGTGATAGCTAGATGATAGTACCATATTTGCAGATAAAACAGCACGCCGTGTGTTACATCCCATGGTGCCTTTGTTCACTGTTACATGTGGACATGTGGTTCCAAATATAAAAAAGAAAAAAAAAAAAAGCATTCACTCAAAATGGGCTGCACATTGTAAAATGCTCTACAGCTATAAACTGGTGCCAATGTTAATTGCTCCTGTCAATGTAATAGTGACCACACCGGGGCCGTAGGTGTCTGCTTCTCACGAACCAGGGCATGGAGTCCCAATAGCACCCAGCTTTGTGTGTAGATCTGCTCCACTGTCCTTGGGTGCACTGTGTTCTAGTTATAGCATCAGGTAGAACATCCTGCTGCGTCCCATGAATGGGGAGCGTAGACCAGCTAAAGCTCCAGAGATTGGAAGGTCCCGTTTGCTGTGCCCTTGGGGAAATTACCTAATTCAGCTCTGCCAGCTCCAGACTGTACTGGCTCAAATGATGTCTCTGGGGAGAGGCTTCAGAAAGGGCACTCTTGCCTTGCTGTAGTCTGTCCCTTCCCACAGGGCCACTGAAAGATATCAAATCTACCAGTACTTCTACACCGTGGCCTCTGGCTGTTGTCTCCCTTCTATCTACAGCAAACCGTCTCTCAACCATACCTAGGAGCAGCCATGTCCTCCTTTTTTCATTCACAGTCCATCATGAAGAGGAAGCCCCAGGGGATAAGGGTTTGAGACAGCTGCTCCATTGGATCTGCAGTCTGAAAGCTGAAAGCAGTGGATGAGCAGTGATAAGCTTTCTCTTTTGTGTGCAGTCTAGGACCCGAGCCCAGGAATGTTGCCACCCACTTCTAGGGGTGAGTCTTCCTACCTTAATGAACCTAACCTACATAACCCCAGAACACAGGCACACCAAAAGCCTTGTCTCCTGGGTGATTCTGGGTCCTGTCATGTTGAGAGTAAACACAATTGAGTGAATATGGCTCTGTTCTTGGGGTGGGACTATGTGTGGAATGCCCCTACCATAATGGGCACCCCTGCACATCATCTACTGTTACAGGATATTTGATTACACTGTGAATCCCAAAATTGTGTTATTTAATGGAAAAACCTGTAGTGGGCAGCCATTCCAGCTTGGATCTGGAAGTTCCAACCCCCATTGAGACTCTGGCAACTGTCACGCCTATGAGGCGGGGCCAGGGGAGGCGCCTGGAGACCCGAGAGCTGGATGGGCCAGCGCTCTCTCTGTGCGCTCTCTCTGTGCCGGGACGCTGAACGGTGAAGGTGGACTGTGCAGAGCTCCAGAGAACACCGCTGGACTGTGTTACACCTTCCCCAGACCCTGCGACCTACCTTTCACTTAATTTGTGAGTTACGCCATTAAATAAATATCCTTTTAACTATGTGGAGTGGCCAAAATAATATCTCCAATAAAAACCTGTTTCTAGTTATGGCGTGGTTCAACTTTATCACACCCCTTTAAAAGATTAAGTAAAACCAAACATAGATTGAGAGGCAGGGCAAGCAACCAGTTCTCTCTCTCTCTCTCTCTCTCTCTCTCTCTCTCTCTCTCTCTCTCTCTCTCTCTCTCTCTCACACACACACACACACACACACACACACACACACACACACACACACAAAGCCATTGAGAGTGGGAGGAAGTCAGGAAGATGGATAGAGAAACACACAGGAAGTAGTGGGAAGGGACTTTTGAGTTGGGTGGTCTATTGTGGTTTGGGATAGCAGAAGAGAAGCTCTCCTTTGTGGAAGGCAGCGAAAGAGGAGCCCCACCATCCTCTGTGCCCTCTGCTGGAGAAGTCGAACCAAGTCTCCAGAGATTCCATTCCAGGGAAGACAGCGCTGCCCTGCATCTCCCACCAGCGGGTGTAAAACAGCCTGCACCTGCCTCCGGATGCCCAGAGGCCATGCTTTCTCAGAGCTGTTAACAATGTTACAAGCATGTGTTCTTTGCAGATGACCACTGAAGAAGCTAATTTTGAAAACAGTGTCAGGTAACAGCAACAAATGTGCTGTTCTCTGGGATTTTGTTTTTTCTTTTCTTTTAAGGGAGGACACTGGGTGTCTCTACAATTTTGTTCAAATAACTGCAAAACCTGGAAAAGCTGTTGCTGCCACTGGAGTATAACATACTACTGCTTTTTTACACACACACACACACACACACACACACACACACACACACACACATACACACACAATTTGAATTTTTGAAATTTTAGCCATGCTGTTAACTTGGGCAAAACACATCCCAATTTATCATGTTGTGTTAGCATTACATAGAAATTGATAACCATATTGGTGTTGAAAATTTAAACTTATTTTTTCCCATTTGTGTAAGGGTGACATGCAGCTCTGAGTATGTGAGATACTGTCTACCTGAGGTTTGAGTACAGAAACTAATAAAGTATTCTTGAAATTAAAAACATAAACGCACTGGATAAGGAACAGATTATTTATACCCAAATACTCACACCTGACTTTACTTTCTGCTCTAGTTTAAATGTTTTTCTCAAAACTTGATTGGAAAGTGAATTTCTGTGTGTGTTTAGAAAATGGGAAGCCGGGCGTTGGTGGCGCACGCCTTTAATCCCAGCACTCGGGAGGCAGAGTCAGGCGGATCTCTGTGAGTTCGAGGCCAGCCTGGGCTACCAAGTGAGCTCCAGGAAAGGCGCAAAGCTACACAGAGAAACCCTGTCTCGTAAAACCAAAAAAAAAAAAAAAAAAAAAAAAAAAAAAAAAAGAAAATGGGAAATTACTCCAACTACTGTGTTCGGTGATGATGCCTTAGCAGAGACTAAGGTTCAGAGAGTCCAAAAAGATGGGGGGATAACCCAGTGGATTTGTGGCTTTCTGCTAAGAGGGAGAGAGAGTTGGACTTGTGTACTCTGTCTTGCTGTGTGCTGTTCTGTCACTATGGAACCCTGGAGAGTCCCCACCGGCAAGGGCATGACAGCCTTCCTTCAGGTCCCCTCACATTCAAACCCACGAGCCAAATAAATCTTTGTTCTTTACAAATTATTCCACTTACAGTAGTAATCAGCTATGGTGGCAGGAAATGGACCAGCACACTCCCTCTGAAACTGTGAAGGAAGCAGTTGTCGCTTCCCGGAGACAGCGGCTTCGGCTTCAGGTGGTCCAGGAGCAGCTGCTTTGGGTCACACAGTGACATGTGTCAGTGAAACCCTCTACAAATGGCACCCCGGTGAGTGTTGTAATAAACTCAGCGGGGAGTGAGTGTCTGGAATGTAGAGAAGACACCCTTAGGAAAACACCAGCCAAGGCCGGGATACAGCAGCTGCAGAATCACGGGAAGCCCAAAGGAGAAGCCATTGAGAAACCAGGCCAGGCCAGTCAGAGCAGGCTCAGCCTCCCCTCTGCACCTGCCCCAACCCTGGTCCTTCCCTCTTCAGTCCGCTCTCTGCTCTGGACTCCTTTAGCAAATGTCCTGAGACCCCTTAGAACCGAGAGAAGTAAGACGGGTCCCTGCCCCAGCAAAGTCCCGTCTCATGAGAAAGGGGGTCTCAACAGCAGCTGTGGCCTCTCTACAACTGTACATGATTACCAAGTGCTGGGGACGAGCTACATAGAGGCAGGTGACAGGGAACGATGGCTAAATATTCCCAGGAGAGGTTTTCACACACCAGAATATTACTCAAATACTATTTCTGTTTTCAAAATTAATATTCATTTCATTTGCTACAAGATTTAAAATCTGATTCTCCTTTAATTTGTAATCCAGTTTACAAATCTTATTTTAGAAAATGAATAGTAGTGTGGAACCAAAATAAGACCAAAATGCTCTCACCCCAAAACTAAAGGCCTAAGACTGCTCCTTTTAGCTACAGGCCATAAGTTACTGGAACAGGCCAGAAGTTACTGAGACCAGTCAGTTCAGATTCCAGAAACCAGGAAGTGTAAAAGTACAGAGCCACAAGATAGTCACGAGGTAATGCCTGCCAGACTATGGAATGTCCTCTCCCTGGTTTCCAGGGTAACTGACCACAGAAATGCCCCCACCTGAGGGCAGCCAATGAGAAATGGTGGCGGGCAACCACTCCCTTAGAAGTAATTTCTAGAAGTCCCTAGAAGCGAGCCAATCAGAATTGTACCTGTACTAGCACCCCTAAATGATGTAACCTTGTGACTTTTCCCTTTAAAAACTGAGCTTGCAGACAGGTGGGCGCTTCCTCCAGCCTCCACTGTGTTGGATGTATTGGACGAAGTCCCTGCCTAGGCTTGTATTGCTTTTGGATATCCAGAATTAAACCTTGCTTTTGCATTCCGGCATGCTTGTCTTTGGTGGTCTCTCTGGGGGTCACGATCTGGGCACAACAGTAGCACTCTAGTGAGCTTCAGTTCTCTACTGAGAAAACATTTACAATTAAATGATAAACAGTTCTACCTCATAAATGTAAAAATGCAGCCATCCTTGTAAGTAACCTCCCTGTGTACTTAAAAAGAAAACTCATAGGAGTCAGATAAA